>NC_089752.1:98069057-98409057 GCF_040412425.1 Macrobrachium rosenbergii
CTATATGTTTTTAATAGTGGTTTTAGGCATTCGTCATATTTGACCTATTATTATTTGTGGGTTTCCCCATGAATATATATTCACTGTATGTATGTATATATATAATATATATATATATATATATATATATATATATATATATATATATAAAACTGCCCATTGACTCACATTGGAATACCTTAAAGATGAATTGCATAAACTTTATTTTCAAATATTTTAAACAAAACGTTCGATATAGCAATGGGAAACCCACTTTCGCCTGTTCTTTCAAAGTTATATATGGAATTTTCCGAATCTCGGTACGTCTCCAAGATTTTCCATTTTCCTGTAACATGGTACTGTTATATTGATATTTCAGCCATCATACCCAAAGATTTGGATCTAAATAACATATTGGCTCAAACTTGAGGGAACCTTTTAATTGTCAATGTAGTGTTTATTTATATGAAAAGACAAATACTGTAACTTGACATGTGGTTAAGATTTAGATATCAACCCCTCTCAGACAAGAACAAGATTTTTTTTTTTTTGTCTGACACGCTAAATCAGTTAATCCGCAGGTAATAAGCTGGTCAGATTGTTTTTAGCGTATCCTCACTGAGCGGTCTTTAAGGTCTGATGTCCGAAATTTTTTATATCGATCTGATGCATTGGACAGAGACCTTCTCTCACGCGCCACTTTCGTTTGGCTTGACTATAGTACAATAAAATAATTCTCTCATTTGTAAACAATAATAATTTTTGCAAGATGAACATTTTTGCAAATAAAAAATTATATTAAACATACGGATACATAGAAAATATATATCAAGTAACTAACTTGTAATTAAGTCAGTGATTTTATCTTTTAGGTCATTCTTGAACATTTTTTTCTAATACAGGGTCCAAATAATACATGCCAGGGCTAAGGTTAAAATTACAGCTGGAAGTAAGCTGGATAATAGCGGACTCAATAGATTTCTTGAAGAGAAATCTTTCGATCTAACAATCACTGAACTTTCAGTCCATTTTATCCTGTGAGTTTTCACTTAAATGAATGAATATAGCATTGGATGCTTGTCAGTTTTGACTGAATACTTATGTTGCTTAATACATACATCTAAATCTTTGCTAGATTAGCCAATATAAAAAGAGGCCAGTCAAACATGGAATTTACATATTATGTTGTTGTTTTCTGTAGGCTATTTTTATTAAAATTCTTTTGAGTGTGTTATTATAAGAAAAAACAGGTTGACATTAAAGGTTTTAACAAAGATTTTATGTTTTCAAAACCACTAAAATAAGGCAAGCTAAGAATGTTCTTAGGGGGTTCTTTCTTCATGTTACTTTCACTATAAAACTTTTTATGGGCTTTGTTATAACAGATATCTAGTATATGTGAAGGATAACATAAATCTGTCCCTATTTTTCTTATGTATTCAATTTCTTGAATACATCCACGCATTACAGCCATTGCACCCTGTGATCCTGTCCTGAATGATGCTCTATCATTGGAGGCCTGCGGGCATTCCTTCTCACTCTAAGCTGCATTTCGTGCATCGATGGTCTGTTTTGCTTGCAAGAACTGCATCACAGGGAAGGAGCAGGGGAATTTTGATAGGTACTTCCGTTATATGATGAATCCTGGTTGATGGTCATGTGTGTGTGTGTGTGTGGCGCTCGTTGTGGGTCTCCTGGTACTTGTAGGAAGAAGAAAGTTCTCTAGCGTGATGTTCAATGATGGTCTTTCTTTTCCTATATGCAAGGCTTCCAAGAGGTGCAGTCGGCGATGGTCTGATGCTTGACCTATAATGTCGATGTTTGGGATAATGTCTTGTCGTTTAATTCTCTGGTTGTGGGCAGTTTTTGCATGATTGAAGATTGCACCCTCTTGGGCATGGCAGGATACTCTCTTCGAAAAACGCATCGTTGTCATTCCAATGTAACTGCCGAGGCATTCTCGGATGGGGCATAGATAACGGTAAACTACGTTGGTTTTCTTGAGAGGGTCCTGCTGAGGGGCGGCTGGGCTGTTCTTCATTATCAAACTGCTTGTTTTCCGGTTCTTATAATAAGTTACTAAGTTGACCTTCTTCTCGGGGTTGGTGGTACTGACATTCTCTTCTATGATTTTTCGTATGGCGCGCTTGTCATCTTTGTACTTCTTATGGAAGAATCCTCTATAGAAGAGATCTATATGCTCAGGGACGTCGGGGCGCTGCTCCTGCTGGTACCAGTTCTTGACATTCCTGTGAATAGATTCTCCTATTTCTTTATTATGGTGTCCATTATCAACGAGGACCTGGGCAACATGCTTGAGTTCATCATGGGTGTCATTCCAGGAGGAGCAGTGCGAATGGGCCCTCCTGATGATGTAGGCGCTGGTGGTAGAGCACTTTTACCTCTCAGGGCACTCCCTCTCCGATGAGACACATTCCCCAGTTCGTAGGTTTAGTGTAGACCTTGGTGGAGAAATGAGCCTCTGTTTCTTCAACCAGGATGTTGAGAAAAGGAAGGGAGGCGGCGGCGGTCTTTGCTGTGCTCGATCGTAAAGGTGAGGCTACTGTGCCGAATAGGCGTGCCTCAGGTGTTCTATTTCTTTCCAATGAATCAGCAAAAGCATCTAAGGTATCCATCGATCTACCCCACGCACATTCTGGGTTGGCTGCTATTTTAAAGACCCTTTGTGTACAATTCCATGTTGAAGTTAGAGAACACCTAGTGGGGATCCTTGCAACACTGTCAATCTGTGTGAACAGTGTGTCCATGGTGGTTGGAAAAGGGAATGAGTGCCCAGAGAGGTATAAGTGCTCTTCCATCGGCGCCTACATCAGGAGGGCGTCTCGCATTGCTCCTCCTGGAACGGATTTTGCAAATGAAGTCTTGCCCAGGTCGTTGGTGATAATGGACACCATAATAAAAAATTTCGAAAATGTTCGAGAACTGGTACCAGCAAGGCCGTGCCCTGATGTCCCTGGGCATATAAATCTCTTCTATAGCAGATTCTTCCAAAGAAGTAAAAAGATGATGAAATGGAGCCCACTCCAAAAATTATGAAAGAACGTCAACACCACCAACCCGGCGAAGAAGGTCAACCAACTTTATTACAAGAACTGGAAAACAAGCAGTTTGATAATGAATGGAACATTCGTCAAACTTAAAAAAGGATCCTCCCAAGAAAAAATTAAGTGTATTACTCACATCTCATGCCCCGTCCATCTCAGATTCCCTTGGCAAGGAGTACATCAGAGGGACAGCGATCTTTGAAGAGTGTCCTTCCATGCCCAAGAGAGTGAATCTTCAGATCAAGGCTGCTGCCCACAACCAACCTCTTGAACCTTGCATATAGGAAAGAAAGACCATCATTTAACATCATGCAACAAGACCTTTCTTCTTCCTACAACTACCAGGAGACCCACAATGGCGCCCGCTGCGCAACCATTGACCAGGATTCATCATATAGTTTGCCTATCAAAAGTTGCCCTGCTCCTTCCCTTGCGATGCAGCGCTCACAAGCAAAACAGACCATCGACACACGAAATGCAGCTTAGAACGAGAAGGAATGCCCGCAGGTCCCAGTGATAATTCAGCGCCGAATTTGACCCCGCCCACTAATATAAAAGCCGATCTAACCTGTTATTCATTTAGTTCGTCTTCACCAATGTCCTGAAAAATGTAGACTACGCAATGTACAAGATATAAGCAAAATACAATATTTTCGTAAAACAATCTTTGACAAATATACCAATTTAGACAAATATGAATATTGGAATTCTACTCAACAACCTAGCTGAGCCAGAAAAACAAATTGTCAGGAGAATTGAAAAAACCCTATATAAGATTAATTCGTTGAAAACTGCCATTATTTTCAACAAAACATGCATCAAAGAAGGTCTACTGCCTGCAAATGATGTTAATAATAAAACTGCAATTACAAAATTTGTATTATTTTAAACAAACAAATTCTTCCCGCGTCTTTTGTCAGAAGGTCGAAGGCAAAAGCTGTAGGCCATGTCATTTAACATGACAAGAAGGGGGGTGTTGCTGATCAGTGGTCAAATGCTTCTTGTAATTCTCTCTCTCTCTCTCTCTCTCTCTCTCTCTCTCTCTCTCTCTCTCTCTCTCTCTCTCTCTCTCTCTCTCTCTCTCTCGTTCAAGTTAGCCAACCTATGTATTACAATACTGTTTCTCTGTATGTCTTTAACTGTACAGTAGATAATTTTAAATTTATCTGATTTTACCTGTACCGTTTACAAACTGTAAATGCGCCGGTCTAAAACATAGAGACAGAGCATTTCAGAACAAAGAAGTTTTTAAAAACGAGGTTGAGAAGACTTCTAAAAATAGATCGGTGGAATGGGGAGAGAGTTACGCACTCCTATATTCTTACGTTAACCATTTATTTCTCTTTTTAAGGGTAATGTATTAAGCTAACTTTTAAATAAAAATACAGTAACTTTAATTTCATTTAAAAGTTAGTTTAATACTGAATATCCATCTTTTGATATCTAACGTAAGAATAACTCTCTCTCTCTCTCTCTCTCTCTCTCTCTCTCTCTCTCTCTCTCTCTCTCTCTCTCTCTCTCTCTGTCACGGTAATAATTCATAAATAATTTAACTTGATATTTCTCATTTTGGAAAATGACCAAAATATCTGTCAGTATGCAAAATGCCCAAATAATTGTGGTCATTTTGGAAAATGACCAGAAGTTTGTCATTTTGCAAAATGACTATTAGTATCGTTGGTCATTTTGTAAAGTTACCCCAATAGCTGCTGGTCATTATGCAAAAATAAACAAATAGTAACTTAAAATTGATTAGGAAAAGTCTAAGTATTAATAAAGGTGTGTTTTTTTATTCAACATTAAAAACTTACATTACACATTACAAGTATATTAGAATATTGAAAAATGACCAAAAGTTTGAACATTTTGAAATGACTATTAGTATCGTTGGTCATTTTGTAAAATTACCCCAATAGCTGCTGGTCATTTATTCAACATTAAAAACTTGTCATTAACATTACAAGTTATTAGAATATTGAAAAGAACTAAAACTGAACGGAAAAATTATTTCAACAATTATCAAAATTAGCATTATCTGAAGTGTTTGAACAAGAAAAAACTTCATTTACAAAGCTGTTGCAAATACTTCGTTTTGAAACATTTAAACTTCTGCTCCGACATGAAGAAAACAAAGCTACAAATAGTTCAATTTATTTCCATGTCCCATACGAACGAGTAATTAGTCGCCTGAATGAATTTAAACAATCCTAATTACCTCTTCGACTGACAGGATTATTTTGTTAGCAAAAATATGAAATACTGATTCACCGACTGTACACCTGTTTAAAGAAACCATGTTTTGTCCCTAGTTTGTAAGTTCCGCCATGTGTTTGATTACTTCTCAGCTTTAATTGCATTTGCATTCGGAGGAAGAACTCGTCCACGGACAAAGAAAAATATGAAACATTTCACGTGATCAGATAACGCTGTTCTTGCAGTATTGTGAAAATGTCAGCTGTAGAAAAGATTTATCCTTCATTTTTTTAGCTTGCTTCTCTTGTTGTATTTTCGATTCCCTCTCGTTCAGCCTGAATGCTCGATTTCAGGTTAGGCAACAGAAACAATCATCAACATTGTCATTTACAGTTGAACAACACTGACCAGAAGGATGACATGGAATGTTTTGACCACAAGTTGCAATTTATGGCATGAACTTTCAGCACTTCTACCTGTTCTACATTTTGATCTTCTTCATTAACTAAACAAAGTGCTTCTAATAAGCTGCTCCTCTGTCTCCATAATTCCATTATTTCTTCTGGTATGTTGACAGCAGAAATACCAAGATGAATTTTTCTCCGTACATGGCTTCATAAGGTGTCCTGCAATTCCTGAATGGATAATGTTTTCTGCCACTGAACAAAGCGCAGTCCATTTGACCATTGTGTAGTGTTGTTATCTTTCATCCAGCAAGCAGTATTGCTTCAACATCTCTGTTTGCTCGTTCCAGGAACCCTGTGATTGAGAATATCTTGGTTTCCCATGAATTAGACTTAATTCTGGCCACATAGCCAGAACTTTTCACCTGATTGACATTTTCTTGAAAATTCTCTCCCAATTGTCAGATTGAAGAATTTGAAATGAGGTTTATCACAGAAAATGTCAACCAGGTGAATGTAAGCTACCTCCTCGACAAAACCTTATTCTCAATCACAGGGTTCCGAACGAGCATATCATCTTGGTCAAGTGATCCTGGTAATTGAAAATAACAACACTTCCATCTGGTTGACTCTGCATATTGTCAACCTGGCAGACAAAATTATAAGTAATGCAAATACATCATCATAATTATTATTGTCAGGAGAATTATTATTATTATTATTATTATTATTATTATTAGAAAAGGCTATCTTTATTTCTGCTGTAACATACCAGTAGAAGTAGTGGAAGGCATGGAGTAGAGGAGCAGCTAGTAGGGGAGAAGCACTAGGAGGAATTTAGTTAATGAAGAAGATAAATTAGAACAGGGGAGAAGTGCTGAAAGTTGCCATAAATAACTGTGGTGAATAATAATGTTTGTTTGTTTCGTTACTAACCTGACAATGCTGAGAATTCATGCTGTTCGAGATCGATTGGCATTCAGGCTGAACGAAGGGAATCGACTTCAACAAGAGAAGCACACTACTTTTCTTTGAAGGATAAACCATTCCTCACAATACTGCAAGAACAGGTTATCTGATCACGTGAAATGGAGTTTGCATATTTTAACTTTGGCGGAACTTGCCAAACATGGTTTACATAAACTAGTTCTTCCTCAGTTCACCAATTATGCGATGAATAGCTTAGAAGTCATCAAAGACATCTGGAGGAGCACAAACGAATCGCAGCTGAGTTCCTTTCTTCTGCAACTTTTGCACGGTGGTACCCTCAGTTGTGACCCAGTCAGTATTTCATATTTTTGTAACAAATGATAATCCTGCAGTCTTCGTAGGATTAGATTGTTTAACATTCAGATGACTAATTACAGCAACGTATTCTTCCAAGGGAAATAAACTTGAACTATTTGTAGCTTTGTTTTCTTCAGACTCTAATTTTGTTTGGAAAAGACTTTTAGTTACTTTCCATTGTGAAGCTTTTCAGTGTACAATATACTTCCAACAAATAAGTGATGAGAGGAGCACGAATATTTCCGTCCTCGGCCGAACCTAAATGGAACTAACTGCCTGTTCAGACAAACATACACTTGACACACACTTCGAAACATTTGTATCTGCTTAGGATACTAATTCGAGCGTGTTTCAAGTTCAGTTTTATTTTTTTTAATATTCTAATATACTTGTAATGTGTAATGTAAGTTTTTAATGTTGAATAAAAAAACACACACCTTTATTAATACTTAGACTTTTCCTAATCAATTTTAAGTTACTATTTGTTTATTTTTGCATAATGACCAGCAGCTATTGGGGTAACTTTACAAAATGACCAACGATACTAATAGTCATTTTGCAAAATGACCAAACTTCTGGTCATTTTCCAAAATGACCACAATTATTTGGGCATTTTGCATACTGACAGATATTTTGGTCATTTTCCAAAATGACCGGGCAGTTTGCAAAATGACCAATTCCCACACAAACACCCGCCAGGACGGCGACACCAGCGCCACCTACCTCATTCCATGCTAGCACTAACCCCTGACTTGGCATGTGCAAGAGGGGGGGGAGAGTACTAGGTAATGCAGGGAGGGTCACCGGGTGACACGGGACCTTCCTCAGAAATAGATTTTTCCTTTGTCAAAATCCCTTTTCTGAGTCCAGTCCCGTGTCAGCCGGTGAAATCGTGATAGAGAATCATGCCAAGGCTGCAACTACCAGGAAAAAGAAATGGAGAGGTAATCTGAAGAAAAGGCAAAAGTTTTACCAAAATAATTTTAATTAAGCAATCTCTTCCGTGTAGCAAGAACACTAAGACTAAGGCATATTAAATCTAAGGCACATTAAAAACTTAATACTATGAAACATGGGCAGGTCCCCACACGACGGAGAAAAAGCCCCAAAAACCTTAAAATTACTTAAAGCAAGGTTTTTGTGAAAAGTGCACAAAACAACTGCAAATATAACCTTAATACTATACACATAAACTTAGGCTAAACACGTAAGAGACAAAATCAATTAGCATTAATATATACATTCATCTGGGGTACATGGAGCCAAATAAAAACTGTCCAGTACCCCACAAGAGAAACAATCATGGCATGTCAGATTACGCTTTTTCCATCAACAGGTACAAGAAACATCAATATGAGGAGCCAGGCAGTGAGGCATAATCAACCAGGAGAATAAGCAGAAAAGTAAATGAGGCAGGCGGGGGGGGAAAGGAAAGGACAAGGATATGATTAATTAAGGTGGGGAGATGACACTTCCCACAGCTATGGTAGAAAATTTCAGGGCTTGAGTGTTTTTAAATAGTGGCGTTTAAACACTAGAGGTGATTTCAACCCGTAAATTTAGATAACTCGAAAAGTCCATATTATGAAAGTAATTAATGGAAGTAGCAACTGCTCGAATATCATGAACCTTGGGGATTGAATCTGGGTTGGCCTGTTTAATGAAATATAAAATTTGTTGTCTTATAGCATTTAGTGAAAGAGTACCACCTTTCTCCCTGATAAAAAGAGGACCCGACTTACTCTGTGGAGTTCTTAAAAGGTAAGATTTAAGTGTATAAACTGGACATAAAGACTGGTCTTGAGGAAGGGGCACCACCTTCCAAGGAGACCACCTGTCCTGTGGGTCTTAGTTCTTAGCTAAAAATCTAGGGTCAGGGGAAAGGAGGACCTCTCCAGACGGGAGGAAGTTCACATAATTATCACCTCTAGTGAGAGCCGACAGCTCTGAGATTCTAGCACCTGAAGCCAAGCTAATCAAAAATAAAGTCTTCCTTAACAGATCCTGATAAGAGCAATGAAAGTTATCCATCTCTGATGCTAACTTAAGGACGTCATTGAGAAACCACGTAACAGACTGTGGGCGTGATACTGGTCTCAGACGGCGCATGCTCTGGGGATAGATGAAAAGTAGGAATCTGTGAGGTCGATTTTAAAGCCGTAAAGAAATACTTTCTTTAATGCTGACTTGATTGTGGTAATAGTGGCCGGAGCTAGGCCTTTCTCAAACAATGATCTAAAGAAAAAACTCCTAAATTAGCTGTCATGATTTTGGCTTCAGATGCTTTTAGGAAGGAGGCTAATTTTTTTGACTGCTGAGTCATACTGTCTAATAGTAGAATCTCTTTTATCTGATTCTAAAAACAGAGTGTTGACAGGGTCAATGTTTGCTCCTTTTGAGCTACAGAATTTTATAAAGTCCATAAAACTAGGGCATTCTGAATTCTTGAGGTGCTGACACAGTCTTGGTTTGTACTGTCTGAGTCAGAATGGGCTTGGGAATCCGAAGACTCCGTAATCCCAGTTCCTGAAGAAGAGGGAACCAATTGCTCTTCGGCCAATAGGGAGCTACTAGGGCTAATTGACCTTTGAATGTCCTGAGTTTGTGTAAAACTTTCAGCAGTAAGTTTATTGGGGAAAGATAAATCTTCTCCCAACTGTTCCAATCTACTGTCATTGCGTCTATGGCGAACGCCTGAGGGTCCAGGTTGGGGCCACATAACAGGGAGCTTGAAGTTGCTCTCCGTTGCGAACAGATCCACTTGGAGGCCCGGAACCGGCGGCAAATCCACTTGAAGATTCCACGTCCAGGGACCACTCCGTCTCCAACGGAGCATTCCTGGACAGGGAATCCGCCACCACGTTCCGATGCCCCGCTAGGTGGGTGGCTGACAGGTGCCAGCCGTGCTTGTTCGCCAGGGAGAAGATAGCAACCATTACTTGGTTTACTCGGCCTGATTTGGAGCCGCCCCTGTTGATGCAATGAACTACCACTGCGCTGTCAATACCAACCTGATATGAATCCGGTTGGGGGCGGATTTTCTTCAGAGTTAGAAATACCGCCATAGCTTCCAGGGTGTTTATATGGAACTGCTGAAACATTGTGGACCACGTTCCTTGTACTTTTGTTTTGGTGAATATCCCCCCAGCCGCTAAGGAAAGCGTCTGTGTGAACTACTAGTGCCGGAGGGGGAAATTGAAGCGGAACTGTATTGGACAAGCCTTTGACCGAGGCCCACGGTCGCAACCTTGTCTTTAAGATTTGTGGGATAGAGGAGACCTTGTCTCTGAGCTTGACATTGGCTCGACTCCGCCACACTCTGTTTATGTCTTTTAACTTCGCTTTTAATAGCAGGTTTGTCACTGAGGCAAACTGAAGAGACCCAAGAACCCTTTCTTGGGACCGGCGGGATGCTGATGGATTTTTGAGGAATCTCCTGGTGAGAGATGCTATCTCTTTCCTCTTGGGAGGCGGAAGGGACAGCGTGTGAGATGACAGATCCCATTGGAGGCCCAACCACTGAAACCGGGACTCCGGAGTCAGGCGGGACTTCTCTCTGTTCAGTTGGAAACCTAGCGACTCCAGGAAACTGATGACTATGGACGTGGCTTTCTGACACTCCGGAACTGTTGGTGCCCAAATTATCCAATCGTCCAAATATGCTGCTAGGGATATCCCTTGAGACCGGAGTTGCTGTACTACCGTGTCCGCCAGCTTTGTGAATATCCTGGGCGCAATGTTCAGACCGAAGGGCATGACCCTGAAGGAGGTAGGCTTGATTCCCGAGTCTGAAACCGAGGAACTGAGAGAAGTTCCGCGCAACCGGAAAGCGTGATAATAAGCGTCTGAAAGATCGATAGAGGTGGTGACGGCTCCACGCTGGAAGTAGAGTCCGTACCTGAGCTACCGTAAGCATGCAAAATTTGTCGCATTTTATGTAGAGATTTAGACGCGACAGATCCAGGATCACTCTTTGCTGATCGGAGTCTTTTTTTGGAACAGTGAATAACCTGCCTTGAAACTTTAGGTGCCTTACTTTCTTTATTGCTCGTTTGTTGAGCAATTCTGTCACATAATCCTTTAGGATTGCTGTGGGTGGCTGGTAAAACCTGGTTAGAGGAGGAGGGTTTTTGATCCAGCTCCATCCTAGGCCTTTGGACACAATGCTGTGTGCCCAAGGGCTGAAGGTCCATTGGTCCCTGAACCAAAACAGGCGACCGCCTACCTGTGTTCTCTCAGTGGGAGGGAGCGGGTTTATTCCCCCTACCACGTCCAGGTCTTCCCCTTGGGGTGGTGTTGGGCTTTCCTCTATGAGGGGCTTTGCCTCTTCCTCCCCTTGCAACCCTATTAAGGCCGTGAAAATAACCACGGCCCTCATATGTGGGGTTGTATGCCGGTGAGGCCACATAGGAGGGTGCAGCTGGTTGGACCAGCACGTACTGTTGGGGGTGAGCCTTAGAAGTGGAAGGCTGTGCCACTGCCGAGACCGGGACGGCTTGGACTACCGCCTGGTGGTGGGGCCTCTTATGCCTCCTGAAGCGTTTACCTCCTCTCGATTGGGGGCCGGCCGATTCTGGGGTCTTACGCTTGTAGGCCGAAATACCCCAGCGAGAACGAAGACTTTGGTTGGCCCGTGTAGCCTCGGCCATAACACTCGTGACCTCCTCTTCAGGGAAGAGGTTAGGTCCCCAGATCGAGCTTTTCACGAGCTTGTTAGGCTCGTGACGGATAGTCGCATCGGCGAAGATGAACTTCCTACATTCCAGTCTGGCCATGATAAATTCAGATAAGTCAGACTGGAAACCTGCCAGCAAGGACTTAGCCAAAACCTGAAAGAAGGGCTCGTCCGAGCAGGAGACGGCAGTAGCTTCAGTAAGGCATACAGAGTTCAACGACCGGGCTAACTTAACCCGGCATCAAACTCCGCTTTCAAAGAGCTTCCGGCAGCTTGGGAGCTGCTCGCTAAATTGCGTGGAAGCGCAGAAGGGGTCCAGCTTCCCGACCGTGAAAGTGGACGGGCGTCTGACCAGAACTCATTACTTCCTGGGAATACCAGGGAAGTAGGGTCTGTCTCCCATAGCTGAGGTAACGGATTACCATCGGCTGCACGCTCGGGCCGTAGCCAGAGCGACTTTGTCAAGCAAGGGGTGGGAAGGTTGTCTCCCAGGGCGAACAT
This sequence comes from Macrobrachium rosenbergii, assembly GCF_040412425.1. Classification (NCBI taxonomy): domain Eukaryota; kingdom Metazoa; phylum Arthropoda; class Malacostraca; order Decapoda; family Palaemonidae; genus Macrobrachium; species Macrobrachium rosenbergii. The sequence continues at coordinate 98,081,162 of NC_089752.1, forward strand.
GGTAAAGTTCCCCTTGAAAGGAGTCAACTTTTGTGTTATCTGCCTGCCACTCCGTCAGAGTGCGCAGGAGAGCCGACTGAGCTTGGTCCCTAGGGACGATGACAGTCTCCTAGGAACCTTGTCTGACCGAATCAAGCTTCCTCCGTGAGCCTCCACGAAGCCTGGGTAAGGGGGCAGGAGATCGGGGGAAGAACTCCAATTCCTCCAACCGTCTCGTGCCAAGACCATCAAGAGTCAGCTTGCCATCATGTTGGATGGCCCGGAGAGCTTAATCGCCAAGGGTTACCGACATCGAACGAGGAGGTCCGCAGTGTCGGGGATAACATACTGTGGTTCGCTGGGGTGGGTGAGCCATTCCCGCCAGTATGTTATCATGACTGGCCAACTTCTCAGAGATTTCGCTAAATCTCAGAATCCAGGTCCTCCGTAAAACGCTTATAAAGCTGATTAGCAAAGGCCTCTGCATCGAAACAGGTTGGCGAGGAGGGCTTGGTTTGCAGCCCTCTTACTCGCGCCTTTGCTGGAGGAACCAGACTTGCTCCCGGAGGCTACAGGTCCTGAGACCTTAGCCTTCGACGGGGGGAAGGGCAATGCCTTCTTGGAAGACGAGGACTTGAAGCCCTTCGCCTTCCATGAAGTCTTCAACTTCAACTTGGGGATAGCAGATGGAGCTCTATCACCCAAGGAGGAAGACTTCACAAAGCCTGCAAAAGAAGAAATAGATGAAGCAGGGGAGTCAAATAAAGGGGGGCCCGCCCCAACAACCTCACCTACCTCACCACTTACCACCTGGTCCTGCTCTACATTCATCGGTTCCAGGTTGAGATTAATGGCGGCAACATCCTCCGAGACCTCAGCGTAGAGGATATCCGCTTGGGGTGGCTGGGTCTCATCCCGGATCTGCTGGATGATAGGGGTGGCCAGATCTTCAGGCACTGCGGCCGCCACCCGTGCGCCGGGGTAGAGCAAGTCCCTCAACCTAGCGTCGAGGACGTAGGGCTTCCCCGACGGAACGTTCCTTCCAAACCCAGCCACCCAGGCCCGGAGGGATTCAAGGCAGACTTCTTGGAAGTTTCGTCCGCCTGTAAGAAAACCAACAATTAGCTAAGGACGAAAACCATTCCGGGAACCTCATAAACAATGTATAATATACAATATGAGGAGCATAAAGCAAGAGTAATGTAAAGACTGTCACTTACCAACTCATCCTGGACAGTTGTGCAGAGAGCGAAGCAAACCTCACAACCATCAGGGTGCCAAACAATCAGGTCATCCAGGCGGACCGCACAACCAGCGTGGTCCGACAAACTCGTGACCGTAGGGTTGTTGGAGGAGGCGGTGCACCCCTGCTCCTCACAGCGAACAGTCTGTAAGTAGAAAAGTACATGAACCTCCACCCTAAGCAAACTAAAGCTGGCGAGGCCGGGAAATTCAACTGCAACCGAATACTCCGGCGGAGAAGAACTCCCTAACATAAACTGGGCCAATAAGCTCTAAATTACACAGAGTGGAAGGTAGATTTCAGACCCGGAGTACTCCGGGAATGAAGGGAGAGAGACCAGGAACTAACCATAAGGGCTGCCAGTAAAATAACATCGGAGACCCCTGGTATAGGACCGGACTCACGTATTTATATATATTGAATAAAGGAGAGTACTCCTGCAGATAACAGACTTATCTAAAAATAAAAACAGTAACAAGTGATGGTAAGAACTCAAGAGGACGGAGGATCCGTTCCCCTATAATGAAAAACCTTCCGCCCTTACTTCCCCGCCGGAGGAACGAGACGGGTAAAATGCTCGTATGTTCATAACATAGGCTGAAGCAATATATATATACCGTATCAACGTAATCCGACGGGGGAGATTTAACATTGAGTGACTCTGAACGCGTTCGAGTAAACAAACCACCAACCCCAATACAGCGATGCTAGGGACAATATGGGAGGGAGCGAATCCCTCAACCAACAAGAGAAGTCCCGGAACTCGGAGAAAACGCCATCTAGCGTCACCCGCACGAGTAGAGCAAGGCTGGAGAGGAGGAGGGGGGGGGGAGGTAAGGAGGAGGAGTAGGCTACCAGGAAGGAACAGGAGACGGGGAGAAGCTCACCCGCTCAACTGCACCATACCTCCCAGACCATGAATCTTGGAGGGGCAATATGACTGGAAGCAACCAACCCGAAGCCCGACTCCTACCTAGGCGAAGCCTAATATGGACCTAACCTTAGTATAGGCTAGGACGAGGAGTGCAAAAGGGGAGGAGGAAGCAACTGGGAGAGAAATTTTGTGCCGAGAACCAGCAGGGATCGAGAATGGCAGGCAAGGGGGCGACTAGCCTAGAGGAAACACATCCTAAGAACTCGATTCCCCCCAAATGGAGGAAGAGAACCAAGGGGCTCACTCTGCCCACCGAAAAACGATCCCGGAGGAAAACAGCAACAAAACTCCCTCAACCTGAACTCCCCACCCAGGGCAAAGGGAAGGAAGCTAACAAGCCTACTCCACAAGATAACCAACACTCATAAAAACTAAAATGTGCTCAACAGAGAGCGTAGCCTACCACGGGGAAGCGGTTAGATCTGAGGCTGCCGCCAGCACCCGAGGTAAACCACTCAATAAAATAATAAAAACAATAAAAATAAAACTACAAGAGAGCACCATCTTCAATCAAAATTAATTAGCCTAGTAAGACCAAAACAATAGGAACCCAACCTGGGGTACCTAGACGGCATCACTCCCACAAAGGCCAGTAGGCCAATGATCGTAATTCATAAGGGGGAGCCACCGAAGGAACCACCAGGAAGGGAACCAAGGGGCAAAATATCTATAACGATTTGGAGACGACTCAACTGAAAAGAACAGAAGGAGACGCCTCGCGGTCGACATGGCTGGCTGGGGACGCCGTGGCGACATAATAAGATCTCGATATTTATGAAAATACGAGACTATAACAGCCAAAAAATAGAACAAAACCCCACAAGAAGATGGTACTTAACTTGGAAATGGTAAAGCTGCTCGACGCCATCGTAGAAGCAGAAAAAATCCAAAATGATGGAAGAGCACACAAAAGAAACCGTGAATTCACGTGCTAGAAAATGGAATGAGGTAGGTGGCGCTGGTGTCGCCGTCCTGGCGGGTGTTTGGTGTGGGGGCTGTAACGGCTCACCGCTCCGTTCCGGGGATTTTGATAGGATCTTTCGAGTAGGTTTCCGTGGTAGTGGTAATTCACTCACCCCCTTCTTATACCGACGCCTTCCTGAAGACGCTCGACTGGGGGTAGTAACCCCAGCTTTCCTGAAAGCTCTTTTTCTCTGGTATATCTAGCAAGGTTATACCTAGAAATTCGTGCTGTAATGGAATTTCACCGCTGACACGGGACTGGACTCAGAAATATATATATATATATATATATATATATATATATATATATATATATATATATATATATATATATATATATATATATATATATAAATACACACACACACACACACACCCTCTTATATATATATATATACAGGCGGTCCCGGTTTACGACGGGGTTTCCGTTCTTATACGCTTGTCAGAACCGAAAAATCGTCGTTGTGTGAACATCGTCGAAAATCGTCAAAAATCATAAGAAAACCTTACTTTTAATGCTCTGGGTGCATTGAAAACGATGTAAACTGCATTATTATTGAGTTTTACATCAAAAGAACCTTCAAATTATGATTATTCTGCCATTTTGGGGCCATATTTCTTCCGTCGGATCGTCTGACGCCGACGCGTCGTAACCCCCCGAACATGCGTCAGAGTAAGCCAGGAAATAATTTCTGATGAATATATTTGAAAAGCGTCAGTAACCTCGAACGTCGTAAAACAAAACCGCGTAAACCGGGGGACTGCCTGTATATATATATATATATATATATATATATATATATATATATATATATATTATATTATATTATATATATATATATATATATATATATATATATATATATATATATATATATATATATATATATATATATATATATATATATATATATATATATATATATATATATATATATATATATATATATACTATATACACACACACACACACACACCCTCTTATATATATATATATATATATATATATATATATATATATATATATATATATATATATATATATATATATATTAATAATGTTTTTGCATGCATATGTAGATAGGCCTATGCATGTATGTATACACTGTATACGTATGTTATCGTGTGGTGTCACTGTTTTGTTTTGTATTGCATACAGGTAAAAAATCAACATAGGCTACAATACAGTAGGCTAAGCTGTCCACATAGGGGTGGATATATCAATCTATAATGGGTGTTACATCCTATGCTGCTGCCACCATATAGTAACCTTTCCTTGATAGACCTACATTTGAGTCTAATGGGAGGAATGTCTTTTTCCTTTTCTCAACTCATTTGTTAAGTAACAGAAACAGTTGTGTATAAATTGTTTCAAGTAGCCCTGCTCAACCATTAGTACAGTACCTGTTTTTTGACGGTTTCTCATCATTATCTCCTTAAACCCTAAGTGTTTAAGGCTATCACCTAAAATGCCTCAATTCAGGACATTAGATTCTTAGAACTATCTTTGAAGTCTTCCCTCTAGGGTCTTGCCCCTACAGCCTTTTTTGCATGTCAGCTCTTTGTAGAATTTCCCAACTACTGTCAAGTTCTGCTTCAGCATTGTTCTGGCTCACATTCTAAGTGGAAAAATTTACACATATAACCATAACTGATATTTTGAACTCACAGTTCAAGTAGGCTGTGTGGATCCTCAGTAGGGCATGTGCAGACTTGCAGAAGTGCCTGGCAAAGCGTCATGTCGAACCTTTGGTAGTGATGGTTCTCAGGGAAGGATACTGTGTACCTTTTGTTATTTCTTTTACCCCTATCATCTTCCTGATATCCTTCTCCCCACACTCTTCACAAAGAGAAGTTCATAGTTTGGAAAGATACATTGGACAGTTGTTATGCAACAAGGCCATCGAGTCATGGGCATTTTCTGCCTTAACAAGTTTAGTCATTGCCTCTCTTTTCGATGAGTCTTTCAGAAGGGCAAAGGATAATTTCTGTCGATATGTAGGACGCGTACTTGCACTCCCAGTACACCTTCAGTTGAAGTAAAGTATTCTCCTATGAGTCAAAGTTTTAGCAGTATGGAGTCATCAGCTTGATATCAGAGTAGTTCTCTCTTGTTTGGACGATTGGTTCGTTCTCACCAGAGTGTATTTTGATGATCTTGAGGGTGAAGAACTGTTTTAAGTCTAACCTCAAGAAGGGTTTTTTTTTTGTTCTATTTTGACTAAACTATGCTTTTCTGACCCAGTCATTTGCTTATCTGGGGATGAAGATCAGCTCTCTCTTGTTGGGGGTTTTCCAACAGAGAGATGGTTAGCCAATTTTCTACCACTTTTGAGATCTGTAATGGGTTGGCCCTTAGTCCTCAAGAACCTTTACTCTGTCCTCAGATGTCTCGGAGGGCCTTTCTGTGTCCTCAGATGTCTCAGAGACAGATTAGGGGGGCCATTCTAAGAAACATTTGATGTCGGGGAGTTGGAAGGTAAACTTCCTATAGCTCTTGGCAGTTTAGAATGGTTTTATGCAAGTCTTGATTCTTAAATAAGATGACAGGGAGACGCAGTTGAAGAGGGTTGTTCAGGCTAGGAAAGAAACTTCTTTGGACAGAGTCCAGCAGTGTCGTTTCATTACCTCGTTTTGTCCTAGGAAAAACCATTGTTATTGAAGACCAACTCAGCAGAAAAAGGCAAGATCTTCAGTCAGATAGTCTCCTCTTCCTCAGGTTTTCCAGAAGTAGTGGAACCTTTGGGGAGACCCAAACACCCTTCTGTTCACGACTGCCCAAAACATTACCCTACCAGTTTACTGCCCTCCATGCCATGGCCCTCAGGCATGAGCATTTGATGCCTTCCTTCAAGAATGGTCAAATTCTAGACCCTTATGCTTTTCCTCTGTTTGCAGTTTGAGGAAATACTCAAGTTGTGAGCTTTGCAGATCACAATGATGATTTTCATAGCTCATTCATGGCTCCAAAGGGTTGGTTTCCCTAACTTTTTTTCCTGAAGGTAGATGTTCCTTGTCTTATTACGTTTAGAAAAACATCTTTTCAGACAGTCTTATTCGAGAAGATTCCATCAAACCTCCATGTGCTTCATCTACCCGCATGGAGATTGTCAGTTATCTATTGTGAGCTAAGGGCATTTCTTGAATGGTCATGGAAGCAATCCTTAAATCTAAAGGCCCTCCATTGTTAGACTTTTGTATCAATAACAGTGGTTAGTTTTTTTTATCTTGGTGCTTGTTTAGAGTGATATCCAGCACTTGTTCCACTAGAGACCCTGTTTGAAATTCTACCAGTATCTCAGGTACACTAAGCAGTTTTCTGTCACAGCAATCAAGGATAACACTTTACTGTACATTGCTTTCAGTCCTGGATTATGCTGACTGGAATATTGCTCACAATTTAAAGTTTGAAGAAGTTCTCAGTATTTTGTGCTGGAAATTTCATCTTCCTATCATGATTTACAATGAAATTTAAACGTAGTCCTTCATATTTTAACTTAACCTCAGTTGAGCCTTTTGATAAGGCATCACTGAAGAACTTTGTGAAGACACTTTTCTTTTAGCTCTTGCTGCGGTAGTGTATTGTGAGTTTCAAGCCCTCACTTATATGTCGGCTTTTGTTCTTGGGCAATCTCTCTCTTTTCTTTCGTTTATGAGAAATAAAGTGATGAAAGCCTTACCTTTAATCCTTTGGTTGTCCCTAGTTGATTTACCTTGCTTCTGGTGAGGTGTGCATCCATGATCTTGTAGAATTTCCTAAAAAAATTTACAAATATTCTTCTGTCACTTACAGCGTGCCATAAGACTGAAACAGTATAACCTCAGAACATCCGCTGTAACCTGGAACAGACTTTGCTGAACATATTTGAAAAGCGACGTAAGCCCAGAAGGATGTAAGCTCAGACCGACATAACCTGGGGACTGCCTGTAGAAGTGAAAGCTCTTCCCAGTTTTGTGGCTGCCTAATTTAACTACTTTGGTAGGCATTGAAGAAGTGGCTATCTTTATGTCCAGTTGGACCTATTAAGTGTTTTTATTAGTGAGCTTCAAGTCCTTTCTTGTTCTTTGGGTTTGTTCTAGTGATAACTGCTCTCTTTTCTTTCATTGCTTAGAGAAAAAGATATAGAAGTGAAAGCCCTTCCCAGAGTTGTGACAGTGCCTAATTCAACTGCTTAGGTAGGCTATGAAGAAATGGCTGTCGTATTTCCAGTTAGAACTATTGAGGGTTTACCTGGACAGACATAAACCTTCAAGAGGAGAAGTTTTTAAAATTTTCTGTGGCGTTAGAAGGCAAAATGCTCTCATGTCCAAGATAGCCAAAGTCAGTGCACACACAGTTGATTCCTGAGCTTTTACCTTTTTTTGGAAATAATCCTCATGGCTTCAGTACCGTAACCATGTTTTAATTTCCTTTAATACCTTTTTCTAGAAAAGGTTGTCATGCAGCTCAGGGGAGATGTAACTGTTGTTGCTTCATTATTTGCGAAATGTTTAATTTTAGACCGACAGTTACGTAGACAATTTGTTAGGGCACACCAGAAGCCTACTCAGTCTTTTCCTTTTGTCTTCTGGTGTTGCTTCTCCTCCTCCTCCATTAGCCTGCCTGGTAGCCTAGGTTAATTCTTTTCTCACTCCTGTTCTGCTTGCCTTTGCTCCCTGTGTGGTTCAGGAGAAATATATAAGTAATTGAGATATATTCTTTTATCAGTCATGTATATTGTAAATAAATATTATGTTGTTAAATATTTATATAAAGAGAGAGAAGGTGTCGGAGCCTTGGCGTCTGTCTGTATCCCGCCTTCTGGATTGCCCTGCGTCCATTGGTCTTCTCCATGGACAGGGAACCAGGGCAGTCTCGGGACCAAGGTCTGTGCCCTTCGCCACCTCTCTCAACCGTCTCTCTGTATAAGTTGTTTAGTTGTTTGTCTCTCGCATTTGCTAGTTCATGTGTTGCCTGTTTAGCGAGAGTGATGAAGCTCAGTATAAACCGTAGAGTTATTTAGTGATACAGACATAATACATTTGCCTCAATAGTTCTGAGCCATATGTCAGTCCTATTTTTGTTTGCTCTCCTGATATCGTCACCCGTGCGGATGATGTCCCTCCCCCCACTCTTTCTGAGCTACCCCCTGTATCGTCTTGTATTCATCGTTGTTTAACAGTTATTCCTTTTCGTAATAGCGCTTTTCCTCTTCAGCCATTTCCTTATCTAGAGTGTAATAGCCGGGTGATAGAACAGCTCTCGCTTCTCGGTAATTACCTCTAAAGTGTTATAATGATGACACTGTCTGTCGTCATGGTCATGTGTTGACATCATGCAAGAAACCTCTAACTTCCCTAACCATGCAGACGACTCCCACTTTCGTCAAGGTTACGTGGTGACATCGTACAAGAATCCTCTACCTTCTCCACCCAAATACCCGTTCACTCCATCCGTTACTGTCTCCTGGCATTCCGTGGCATCATTGCTGGCGTTCCAGTGTTGTCACCTCTTCCATCTCAGTTCCCCCATTTAGACTTTGGGAATTCCATCCATGTTTTTGATTGATTCCCCTTTAGTATTTGAGCAGTGCATAGTTTGCATGGTTCTGTTTTCACTTCCTTTTGTCTAAGATGAATCCGTTAACTGGAGCTCTTTAGTTTATTTCTACAGTCGACCCTTGTTAAGACGGACTAATAGGGGGACCAGGGTGTCCGTCTTGGCTGACAGTCTGGTTTAACCAGCGATATCTATATATACCTATAAATATACTGTAGTTCACTATTTTTATAAAGAGTATGAATAATAAACCAATGTAGAAACGTTTGAATTAAAGCCCATGGTAAAAGATGAAAAATGAAGAACAAAACATGATAAAAATGATAGAATTCAGTCGCATATGTAGATGCCTAGGCCAAGACGAATGCATAATTGTTAAGTAAAAGGAAGTGGAGTCTCTAAAATGAAAAGTAAGATAAAGAAATTTAGATTGCAGGTACATAATCCTTTACCCAAAATCCTTGTGGCCAGATGTGTTTCGGTTTTTGGAGTTTTTCAGATTTCAGAAGGGGGGGTCAGGTGCATATCAAACATTACTATTGCAGCAAAAACATTTTTTCCTTTTTTTCATGTTTTTTCGTTGTAGTTATTTACTCATTATAGTTTATATTAACCCTTAAATGCCGAGCCTCTATTTACAAAAGTGTCTGCTGTATGCCAGCTGGGTTTGAGGGTTAGCGCCGAAGCGGAAAGAAAGTTATTTTAAAAAAATCACAGCACGCTTAGTTTTTAAGATTAAGAGTTCATTTTTGGCTCCTTTTTTTCTCATTGCCTTAAGTTTAGTATGCAACCATCAGAAATGAAAAAAAAGATCATTATCATATATAAATATTGGAATATATGACAGCGCAAAAAAAAATTTCATATATAATTGTACAAATCGCGCTGTGAGCAAAACGGTTAAAGCTAATGAGTTATTTTTTTTTTGTTGTATTGTACACTAAATTGTGATGATTTTGGTATATAACAAATTGTAAAATGATCAAACCAACACAGAGAAAATATTATCACAAAATGATGCATGAATTCGTAACGCACAGACGTAAAAAAAAGTTTTTTTAAAAAATTCACCATAAATCGAAATATTGTGCTAGACTTCCTGTTTGTTGCAAAATGAAGGTAAATGATTGAATATTACTAAAATGTAAGAGTTTTAACTTACAATTGCATTTTTCGACCATTTCGGTCGAGTCAAAGTTGACCGAAGGTTGAAATTTCGGCGGTTATCGTGATTTATATGAAAATATTTCAAAACTGATAAAAGCTACAACCTTGAGTTATTTTTTGTTGTATTTTACATGAAATTGTGCACATTTTCATATATAAAACTTTATGTAACGGCTAATACAAAACAGTGCAAAAATTACGACAAAGTGACTAAAGAATTTCTGAGATTTTCAGCAGAGTTAGCGCGGAGGTAAGGAAAAAGTTTTTTTCAAAAATTCATCATAAATCGAAATATCGTTTGTTGCAAAATGAAGGTAAATGATTGAATATTACTAGAATGTAAGAGTAGTAAGAGTTTTAGCTTACAATTGCATTTTTCGACCATTTCGGTCGAGTCAAAGTTGACCGAAGGTTGAAATTTTGGCACTTATCGTGATTTATATGAAAATATGTCAAAATTGGTAAAAGCTACAACCATGAGTTATTTTTTGTTGTATTCTATATGAAATTGTTCACATTTTCATATATAAAACTTTGTATAATGGCTAATAGAAAACAGTGCAAAAATTATGACAAAGTGACTAAAGAATTTCTGAGATTTTCAGCAGAGTTAGCTGATGCTTTCTTTTGGGATAAGAAAGAAATTTGCGCATGCGCAGCTGGGTCACGCTTGTAAACAAAACAACAGCGTGATCTGTGAACTCCCAGCATTCCTCAGGGCGCGTGATTTAAAATTTTTCGCAAACGAGGCCTATAGTATTTTTCCGCGAATATTTAAAAAACTTTTTGTAGTCAACGTATTTTACGTCCACTTGGCACCTGACAGACAACTTTTGTTGACGTAAAATACGTCCAGTCGGCGTTAAAGGGTTAATACACTCTTAAATGAATGTGAGATAATATTAAGATCATCAGTAATAAAATAGTGGGACAATTAAGACCATAAGTTCACTAACACATTTTGTTTTCAACAAAAACATTCCATAAAGCACAAAAATATACATGATGAAAATAATTGTAATTCAACTTGTGAATTTTAACAATAAGTAAGAATATAAAATACTTTTCAACATATTGACCTTGGATAGTGTTGTTTTTATTGTTACTGACGTCGTCATGAGTTTGCAGTCGTAAATCTGAGGACGGTACGGGAATAGGATTTGCAAGTGATGGCGCATCACCACGACAGACTGTTGTGGGATTTTTCATACCACTATATTAAAGTTAAAATTATTGTTGAATGAATGTTTTCATGAAGAAATAATTATATAAGGCAAATTATTGAGTAATTTTTGCCATCAGCAGTCAAATAATCACGATCTTGGCAACGTTCAAAATTAGTGCCGTCACAACATATGTCTGTAAATAGAACAGAAGTAGAGGGCAGTCATTGGCCTGCGGATCTCCATGGCAACCAGCCAGCCAATCAGGTTTTAGCTGTATTCTGTCTGAGAAAGAACATTTGCTCAGAGAAGCTGACGATGACATAAGTGCGTGTGTTTTGAATACAATACGTACTTTTTAATAGTGTGTGTATTTTACTGTTTATATGAAGAATAGAATGAATTCCTTCTTATTACTTTGAGTGCAAAATTGTTGGTTCAAAGATTTTTCAGCAACAAAATTCTTCTCTTTAATCTCTCGAGGATGGAATTACGCTACATAAGGGAAACTAGCAATTTTCTCTCTCTCTCTCTCTCTCTCTCTCTCTCTCTCTCTCTCTCTCTCATGTCGTTTGCCATGTAAACACAAGATTGTTCAGTAACTCAGTTTTGTCTTTGTAAAGTTTACCTTTGTCATGTCTTTTCTTCCCTAAAAAAAACATACAAGGCTACCAGTCAGGCAACAGATAGGTAAAACTGTTAATGCTTAGTGATTGGCTACGATACTTCCTACCCTTCCAGACAATAGCGTTTCTTATTGATGGTACGTACTGTATATAAGTTAAATTGGTTACTAGTTGAAAGCATTTCAGTTTAGTACAGTATAAATACAGAACAGTACAGTAATACCCCGAACTTGTGCGAATTCACAGACATACTTTTCATTGGAACCTAACTAATTGTCACACACAAGTTTTTCATAGACATGAACATTTGCGAATACTGAGAAACCCCGCATAAGTGTTTATGTTCATTTTTTTATGTAATTTATGTTTTCAATCTTTAATGTGTAAATTGAATAACATTGATTAATAAAAGTAATAATCTCTCTCTCTCTCTCTCTCTCTCTCTCTCTCTCTTTTACTGAGATGAGAGAATTTTTATTTTTGGTACCTGTATGTTTATTTGTTTTGTATAATAAATAAATTTTTTACCTAATAATAAGTACAAATTTTCAAATAATAATAATAATAATAATAATAATAATAATAATAATAATAAAAAACTGTATTTACAAAATTCGTATGTGATATGTATTTTAAACAAACAAATTCTTTCCTTCATCTTTTGAGAAGCAGCTCAAATGCAAAGCTGTCAGACATGTCACTTGAACATGACAAGAAAGGGGAATGTTGCTGATTAGTGGGTCAAAGATTTTTTATGTAATTCTCTCTCTCTCTCTCTCTCTCTCTCTCTCTCTCTCTCTCTCTCTCTCTCTCTCTCTCTCTCTCTCTCTCTCTCTCTCTCTCTCTCTCTGCGTCTGTAATAATTCATTAAAAATTTCATTCTCTTAAGTAAGGACAACAGTTATCTCCCTCTCTCTGTCGTTCGTATTTAGCGCAACCAATGTATTACTGTTTCTCTGTATGTCTTTACCTTTACAGCAGATAATTTTAAATTTATCTAATTTTACCTGTACCGTCTACAAACTGTAAATGCACTGTTCAAAAACATAGAGACAGAGCATTTCAGCACTTCAGAGCAAGGAGTAAGAGACAGAATAAAGAAGTTTTTAAAAATGAGGTTGAGAAGACTTCTAAAAATAGATAAGTGGAACGGGGGGAGAGAGAAATAGTATATTAATCTTCACACTCTCCTATATTCTTATGTCAACCATTTATTTCTTTTTTTAAGGGTAGTGTACTAAGTTAACTTTTAAGTGAAATTACAGTAACATTAATTTCATTTAAAAGTTAGTTTCATACTGAATTTCCATCTTCTGATATCTAACGTAAGAATAACCTCTCTCTCTCTCTCTCTCTCTCTCTCTCTCTCTCTCTCTCTCTCTCTCTCTCTCTCTCTCTCTCTCTCTCTCTCTCTCTCTCTCTCTAAATTCATAAATAATTTAACTTGATATTTCAAGTATGGACAGTCTCTCTCTCTCTCTCTCTCTCTCTCTCTCTCTCTCTCTCTCTCTCTCTCTCTCTCTCTCTCTCTCTCTCTCTCTCTCTCTCTCTCCGTAGTAATTCATAAATAATTTAACTTGATATTTCAAGTATGGACAGTATATATATCTCTCTCTCTCTCTCTCTCTCTCTCTCTCTCTCTCTCTCTCTCTCTCTCTCTCTCTCTCTCTCTCTCTCTCTCTCGTGTGTTATTCTCTCAGTGTCCATAATAATTGATAAATAACTTCACTCTCTTAAGTAAGGACAGCCCTTATCTCTCTCTCTCTCTCTCTCTCTCTCTCTCTCTCTCTCTCTCTCTCTCTCTCTCTCTCTCTCTCTCTCTCATATAGTTAGCATTCACATATTTTTACAGCTTATTATTTTGCCGTACGTCTTTACCTGTACAGTAGATAGTTTAAATTGATCTAATTTTACCTATACCGTCTACAAAGTGTAAATGCGCTAGTGTGGCAGATACGTTCTAAAACATAGAGACATAATAACTAAGAGTTGTGTTAGTCAAAATAAAAAACACTGTATGTTCATGAAAAAGCATTTCAGAACAAAGAGAAAGAGACGTAGAATAAAGAAGTTATTAGAAAGAGGTTGAGACGACTTCTAAAAATAGATCAGTCGGAAGGGGAGAGAGACAGAAATTCTCTTCCAACTATCTATTTTTATGTCAACCATTTATTACTTTTTTCAAGGGTAATGTATTAAGCAGACAGTAACTTTAATTTCATTTAGAAGTTAGCTTGATAATTTGGGAGCATGATTAAGGCCGTATTTAGTGTTTAAACTTTAGAAATACCTGTAAGCATTTTTTAGCATTTTTAGAGACTGTACCAAACTTTTGCGAAAATTCGTCTTGCGCGAGGAGTTCTGGAACCTAAACTCGCGAAAGTTTGGGGCATGACTATATATATAAAATAAAAATATAAATGAAAAGTTTTTATTTACATTTGGTAAATAAAAGGAAATTGGTATGTGACGAGCGGAGGAACAGTATCTTAAATCATGGACAAACATTACGCATCTTAAATCGGTCTATCTTATCCGATATCCAGATTAACGGGGTCTGATTTAACAAAGGTTGACTGTACTTCAGCTCCTGTTAAAACGAATAGGAAGTTAACGTGGATTATGGTAAGGTACATTATCACAGAAGTAGAACCTTTGGGAATTGGTGGACAGTCGAAAGAGCAAGCTAGGAACTATTTAGTGTTTAATAGCTCGGCTCCAGACACGGACATTGTAGTGTACTTGCAACTGTGTTTGTACGTGAGGTATTAAGCCCTTAGTCCTTTCGTTGTGGCGGGGATGCTTTCTCCTGAACCAAATGTGATAGTAACCTTGCTTTCTCTCTTACCGTTAGTTGTTAGAAAATCCTTCTTTTGAATTTTGGGAGCATGAAGATCACATTTGTTTATAGGAGCATACCTTCATATAAGAAGGTGGTAGCATCTTTAGTTTTGGACTGTCGGATATGGGCTTTCGACTCAGGCACAGGAGTCACTAGTACTCTGTGAGATAGAGCCCCTTTTTCACCTGTAAGGATCCTATGACAAGTCTTGCTACAAGGGCCTTGTACCCTGTTGTGGTAAAAACGTCTGGTTACACTACTTGCCAATAAGGATCATACAGCAGGCAGGAATGTTGAGAAGCTTTTTTCTCCCCATCAGTAAGCTTTTAGTTCGCTTGGCTGAACGTTGTTTCTTAGGCTGCACTAACCTACCATCCTCATTCAGTGTGGTAGTCAGCTAACTTTAGCAGTAGGTAAGATTCATTCCAAATACAGTAAACCCCCTGTATCTGCAGGGGATGCCACACCTCCCCGCGAGTAGCTAAAATCCACAGGTACTTAGAACCCTTCTAAAAACACTTAGAACTGCCTATTTTGATAGTTCAAACAAACAAACAAAACTAAAAATGCTTATACAGGTATTATCCTACTTATGGTGGGGTTAGGTTCCAAAAAAACCCATCATTCGTTGGAAAAAACGTATCTCAAATATAGCCTAGCCTACACTAGGATATTCGGTACCATGTACAGTATACACATATGGTAGCCTAGCCTACACTATAAAGTATATTCTATACATACACGGTATGTGTATAGAATATAATTCTGGAGGTTCATGCAGTGAGTTATTATAATTCAGTACAAAGAGAAATTAAATAACAAACAAGAATTAGCTTAGCCTACACTATGGTATATCATATACATATACGCTAGCGTAGCCTACATTATACTGTACTCTATATTCACATATTGTATTATATAAACATCAACATAATGAATATGCACCTTTTCCATGGATCTTTTAAAATGTTATTCCGTAATTCACTGTATCCAGTAATATTGTATATATTCTTAAATTGTGATCATAGTGATCAATGTTTTGGTTTGGAAATCGATTTCGCGGTAATTTATTTTGCTTTATTTAACTCAGTTCAGAGCGCTTTTCTTGCTTCTAGTTAGCATAAATGAGTCTCTAGATACTTTATTTATATGGGGCAAAGTTATTTTTCGTTATACGAAGTGTTTTTAAGTCGAAATATAACATATTTTTTTATTAATAGATGACGTTGGACATTTGGGGGCGTTTGTTTCATGTAAAAAAAAGTCAAGATTCCGTTCGCTGTTTTCACTTGATTTCATCATAATACGAGCTTTACGTATTTATCATTTATTGGCGTAAAAATAGCAGTAATTTGTTCTTTCAACTTGCAGCTTAAATTTAGCAGTATATTTCCTTGCCGATCTTTTATCCATACCAAATGAGGGTATAATGTAAAAATATATCAGTCCTATTCTACTTAACTTCATTTGTACTATATAACTACGGTAACTGTGTATTACCGTACGATGGTTGAAATACAAGCAGAATGGCTGTTGTTATCAGATTCAGTTATAAGCAAAACAACAGTTTCTAGGTTGTGAAATTTAAAAATATTTTATAAGTATTGTCACATCGGTATTAATTGCTTACCCCATTGCAAAATCAAATTATCATAAGGTGAAATATCATAACCAGAGCACTACCTGAGTATTTTAATAATTTTATCACAAAAAGTGTATTTAGTCATGAAAATGAGATGAAAATATATTAATTAGTGAATATTTCTCAGTGAAAAATACTGTGAATGAGGAAATTTTCAGTGAATAATGTGTATATATGTTCCATGGAGAAATCCGCGAATAGGTGAGTCCGCGAATCGTGAGACCACGAATACGGGGGGTTTACTGTAATGATGATTTTCATGATAAAATTAATTATTTTGATACTTACCTACTGTTCAAATGGAAACCCACCCAGCCTCCCCACATCTTAGTGGGTGGTCATGAAGAACTCTGACTCAAACGTAGACAGTCCTAATGGGTTAGCCAAGCGTAATTTAAATTTTTTTAAATACTGATTGCACCTGATGGCACGAAGATATGTTAACTTTAGCAGTTGGTAAGTATCCAAATAATTAATTTTATCATGAAAATTATAATTTTTAATTTATGATACACTATTCTCATTTTCATTTTCACAGTGTAAAAGATGAAAAAGCAATCAAATTTACTACCCAAAAGAGATAAAAGCATTTACACACTCCTTTGTTTTGGTTGATGGCATTTAAACGAGTTGAAAGTAGCAGTTGTATTGCCAGCATCTACAAATTTGCATTTTAAATATTTTTTATTGTAGATGAAATATCTACAGTGATAAAATATATTCTTGTGAACTGTTATGATGTGTGTGATAATCATGCCTAGAACTGTACAGTAAGTCAAGCAAAGAAAATATAAAAAAAAGGCAACATAATATGCAGCACTACGAAGCAGACACAAAGCAAAGGAAGTATTTAGAGAGATTGTTATTAGTTTAAAAGCACGTCACTTAAAATGTCATGAAATGGCACTTTATCGCCTTTTATTGGCTGATACGAATATATCATCAGTTTAATAGGGTATGTTAGAAGCATTTGGGGTGGACAAGCACTTGTCGTTCGTAAGCTTTCTCGCTCTTGGTGGAATGTATACATCATTGTGATTTTTTGCTTTTTATGGCTGATAGGCATACATGTACATGTTATAAATATATCTTATGCTAATTGGCTACATCCAGAAAGTTTCAATGCACTTGGTAACAAAGACCGTTTTCCCTTTTTGTACAGTCAGGTGCATGATCAGTAGCTTGTTTGAACTGTTTGAGAGTGCATTGCTAACACAGTGATGAACACCAAGCACGGGGCTTTCATTGCAGTTCCTGCAGCATTGCAGGTCCTGCTTGTGTTGTGTGTGGTGGTGTGTATTTTTTGTATGGCCCCACCTTGTCTTAAGAGGGCAAAAAAGGTGTTGACCCTTCAACAGAAACTTTGAGAGAATGGAGGCAGTTTGGTCTAGGTCACATATCATGGAGGAGTGTGGCATTGCATGATATCAAGGCTTCTTAGGACAAGCTGAAGAAGTGTATGACAGACTCGGGAAGAAGATGGCCAGGAGTCAAGCCAGGAAGGTCATGGTAAAAGGATGTTATGAGGACATTAACCAGTATTTTTATAGTATATTTGGTTACAAATATGGGAAATTAATATAGATAATTTTTTCTTGCATCAAGTTTTTGGTTTAAAGTGCGATGGTGTTGTTCATAAGCAAATTTAGCGTTTACAGTTATGAGGTATGGACGAGGTAGGGGCAGGAAGGGTACAGAGTTGCGTTTGAATTCCTGTAGATTTTTATTACTTGAACCTTATCCAGATTTTGCCCTTTCTATTAACCCGGATAATCAAGATATTACTGCATATTAAGTTATTATTATTATTATTATTATTATTATTATTATTATTATTATTATTATTATTATTATTATTATTATATTATTATTATTAGACTTTCAAATCTTTTTCTTATTGCTTTTATGCCATTGAAGGCAGGCACATTGAGTACTGAGTCTTAGGTATAACAAGAAAAGTGACATAGATAGGCAAAGCCTCTAGGTGATATTAAAGGTTTTATAATCTGTGCAAATGGAAATTTACTGCCCTAAAACTTATCTAAAGGTGGTACATGTACCAGAGAAGCTAAAATTATTGTGATCTCCAGTAGGCTGAACATGGCAGCTCAAGAGCATTGGAGTTCATGACCTCCTTGCTAAATGAATATATATCTTAAGTGAAATAATTTTTTGTGATTAACCTAGACTGCTATGCTTAAACCAGTTGTGTATCCGAGATATAAATCTATTACTTTGACCAAGGTTGAGTGCCCCAATCCGTACCCCATTGATTGACACAGCTTTCTGATCCATTGACAGAATTAAAGTTTTGAGAGTTTTATGAACCTTCTGCATTACTCCTGCTTCTTATTTTTATGATGGATAATTTATCTGCCATGGATTGTGTGAGAGGTATTAGTGAGGTAATGGGTTTTGAATATTAATGAAGAAAATTAAGAATATTTTTATTTTGTTATTTCCAGACTGGTATTTTTGAAGTAACTAAAGCTGATGAGGGGTCAAGCCCAAGCAGTGCACTGACACCTGGTGGAACTTCACCAATGTCACCTGTAGCCAGTCGAGGAACGCCAACTTCATCTTTAAGAGTCACAGTACCTGCAGAACTTGAAGGCTCTGCCTTTATTTTTGTATGCATAAAGAAAGGTCAGTTGGTTAGTGATGTGGGTTATGAACTCTAGACATCTTTTCACTGTATTATATAAATTTACCATTTATCTACTATACTGTGCTTTCAAATTAAAGGAAATAGGCTGAGAATCCAGAAATGCTTATAAAAATAAATATCAACCTGGTAAAACCTGTACATTAAAGTCTTCAAACTTTTTTTTAGTAATTTTTAAAATTTTGTAGGGGTTGTTTCCTTGAGAAAACAGGCAGTTGCTTAATGATTGCTAAGTTTTGTCACTGTGAGACCAATTTATCTTTTTTGTACTATATTTTCAAATGACAAGAAATAGGCTGAGAATTCAGAAATGCTTATAAAAATAAATATCAACCTAGTCAACCTAGCAAAGCCTGTACATCAACGTCTTTAAACTTTTTGAGCAATGTGTTCAATTTTGTAGGGGTTGTTTCCATGGGAAAACAGACAGTTGCTTAATGAATGCTATGTTTTGACATCAAGACTGAGAGACCAGTTCCTAAGTAAAAAAAATATTTGTAGCTAAGCTTAGGTAAATTAGACAGCTCTGCTGATAGTGGACTCACTCTCATTTGCCAGTGATCAATAATTTTTTGTTTATTCTCTAAGATCAGAACTGCTTATGTGGTAAAATACTGTATTGCATGGAATTCTGGTCAATTCTTTTATTTTGTTTGAATATTTTATTCATGATTTGGTGTGATAAGTGTCTTGACGTTAAATTTATCATTACACTGCTATTAATCATTTATTGCCTTTCTTCAATGCAATGGAACCAGTTGCACCAACTTAGTGATCAAGATTCAGATTCCTTAATTGTGCTTTCCCAGTCCTGAAGTGCTGCAGCTGTCAGACATGCTTCAGTGCAATTCCATAAACACATAGTTATGTAGACCTCTTAGGATTTACATTTGTGTGATTTGTACCATTGTGCCATCATCGTGTATCATCCATTTATTTTTTGTGGGCTGTAATTCTTTTGGGGTAATTTTTCATTGGTTTCTCATAATCTTTATGTAATTCAGGAGTGCTTTTCCTTGGGAGGCCTTTGCAGTTCACCTACCCCTCTTTGTATAGTATTACTGAGAATATCCAACTTTTTAAAGGTTCAGCATCATCATCATCATCATTGCCTCCAGTGTCAATTTCTGCAAAGGACCCCTGTAAAATTCTACTACTGATTTCTTTCCATTACTTTATCTTCAGCAAATTCCCATTCATAGTTCTCATCTATGTAGGTTGGTCTTTCAACTCTTCTGATGTCCACAGCAACCAAGAGATGATCCCAGGGTTCTTCCAGCTTGGAGAGGACTGCTGAAACTTCCTCCATTCCCTCCATGGTGTGAGCCATCCAGATGTACACTTGGCAAGAAAAGTGAAGATACAGTTTTCTTTAGATTTCGTTCATCGAATTTTAATTTTTTCCTTACAGAAAACACATAATCTCAGTAAATTTACTCTAGAATATGAAAATACAATGCAAATTATATCATATACGGTAAATCTGCAAAACAAAAACGTTCAGGTACTTAAAAACACCATGCATGTCCGAAGTAATCAGAATTTCTCAGATGACTTCGTTCATAGAGATCTAAAAGATAGTGTGTGGATATCTCGGTGTAGTACTGTTGATCAGAACGGCAATATTTACTCGTTTTCCGTTATGAACAGGCTTATTATTGCATCATCATACGAGGTAATGATAATTTCTTTAATTTTTACAGATTCATATTTGTATTTCACGGTGTTAAAGGTCAGCTGGAATTAATGGTAGTAAATGTTGTAACAGCTAGGGCAGGTTGATCCAATCTATTTAAATCCACAAGAGCGTTCTCAATGATGTGCGGAGCACCGCGATAACTTCGGTGGGAAAACACAAGTAACTAGATGTTTCTTAACGTTGCCATAGTCTCTCTCTCTCTCTCTCATCTCTCTCTCTCTCTCTCTCTCTCTCTCTCTCTCTCTCTCTCTCCATTGCTAAAACATACTATACAAATATAGTATCGCTCAATCTCTAAAAGAAAAAAATAATGAAATGAGTAGCTCTACATGTAGGCCTAGGCTTACACAACAGCAACTCTCTCTCTCTCTCTCTCTCTCTCTCTCTCTCTCTCTCTCTCTCTCTCTCTCTCTCTCTCTCTCTCTCTCCATTGCTAAAACATACTATACAAATATAGTATCACTCAATCTCTAAAAGAAAAAATAATGAAATGAGTAGCTCTACATATAGGCCTAGGCTTACACAACAGCAACTCTCTCTCTCTCTCTCTCTCTCTCTCTCTCTCTCTCTCTCTCTCTCTCTCTCTCTCTCTCTCTCTCTCTCTCTCTCTCTCTCTCACCATAACATTGCATTCGTTCCTTTACTGTTCCCCAAGTTTTTCGTTGGACATGGCTCAAATTTAACTCTTGATTTCATTATGGAAGATTGCGTTTCCGATTATGCAAGCACTCCGTTCATTGTGGTGTCATAAATTCATATGTGCAAGGTTACTTCGTAGGTTATGTGGAAAAATATTTATTTTGCTCAGAACTGTCGCTGCAAATTACAACTTGAACGAATACTATAAAGCTTACTACTGCATTTAAGTATCAATGATTTCAGAACCGTAGAATATGATTGAAAGTTATAGGAGGTCAAGCAAAAAACAAACACAATAAGACTGGAGCTCCTCCCCTTTCTAAAGTTGCCAGATGTCTCATTATTTAGCAATATATGTCCGAAGATTTAAAAAAACTGTATCTTCACTTTTCTTGCCGAGTGTACCTCCAAAGGACTGAATTCTTCCTTCCTTGAGTGACCAGAATCTTTTTGTTTCAATTAATCTATTTCATTTTAGCTTCAGCAGGTTTCACGAGAATATCGCTCAAGTCGAGATCAAGCCACACATTCACACCTCCAAGTCATTATAATGTATAAGCTGTAGCTCTCAGCCATCCTAAGAGCTGCTGTTTGGTGTAGTAAAAAAAATGTGCAAGTTTTAACCCACAGAGAGTCCTGTGTTACCAATGAGGAGGAGTTCATATCATTCATCCTTGTTCCTTTCTTGATCTTGTCCATCATACTTCTTGCACAGGTGGAGGTGGTTCATTATTGCTCCATTACTACTTCCCTCTTCCTTGGCTGTTATGCATCATCCTTCATCCTAAATTGTGATTCAAGATATTTTATGGTTAATGGATTCATAAGAACAAACAGTATTTGTACAATACATGGTTTTATATAAAGCAATTAATCATGAATTTTTAGTGCCTCTTCCATTTTCTTTACTCTTCAAGATGGAAGTTAACTTGTGGAAATGACACTTGTCTTCCTTTTTGGGCTGTTGGAGCATGAGCTGGGCTTAAGTGGGTCTTTTTTTTTTTTTTGCAAGATCTTTCAAGTTGGTGTAATTGGGCTGTTCTTTTATGGCAGGGCTGTTTTATGATTGATAGGTTAGTGGGAAAACATGTTTTCATATAAGTAACTTACCAAGTAATTACATAGCTATAGTTTCCACTTGCGTGGCAGCCTAAATTTAAAAAATCGTGGTAGTGCTTCTATTGTTTTTGTGTAGGTGACTAGCCCCGCCCACTGTTGGGGAACAATAGGAACAACAAGCAAAAGAGCTCAATTTGTTTCTGCCAGCCTTCAACGTAACATCGAATGCTTGCAGCAGCTCTTGTTTTAATTATTTCATCAGTATCTTGGTCAAGTCCTCCAGGATTCAGTGAATTATTCTTACAACTGTGTAGCCTTCAAGCTTGTTAGCTTTAGCTTAGGTTTTTTATAACCTGTTTTTTGGACTTATCAAGTTGGACTTAAGTTCCTGCACCATGAGGTATTTTCGGGAGGGTTGTAAGACTAGGTTGACAAAGCCTACTTATGCTTCTCATACGATTTGTGCTAGCTGTAGGGGACAGATATGTACGAAAGAGAAAACGTGATGAGTGTAAGGATTGGGATGATAAGCAATGGAAGGTGTTGAAATCCCATCTAGATAAGCTTGATAGGAAGAGGAAGGTGGCCTCTAGAGCTGAAAGCGGGGCACGTAGCCTATAACCTACACCTAACCTAGTGTTATAGATGATCTTTCTATTCCTCCTTCCCCTGTTCCAGCCTTGTCTCCCATCCCCAGTCCCCCTACCATTGCACCACCTACTCATGTGCCTAGCTCCCAAGCTTCTGACCCCAATCCCATTGCCAGTCTCGAGTGCAGGTTCGATCGCGAGATTGACCCAGTGGTTAATACAGTGGCTGAATTAGGGGCATCCCTAAGGGTCCTTATGGACAAAGTGTTCAGTGAGAATACAAAAAGTGATAGTGTCTTGCAAGTGCAAGTGGAGGAGGTGGCTGCTCGTCCTGCCGGTTCTCCTAGATGAAGGTCCCTGTCATGCTCCCCTTACCCTAGGGGAAAAGACATACCGCAGGTCCAAAGGAGGCCGAAGGGTTTGCCCACAGGTAGTCACCCCCTCAGTCGAGCCTGTTGCACACGCCCAGGCTTCAACAGACAGCCGTTGGAAAGGCATCTCAGTAAATGTGCATCAATTGTCTTCCGACTCAGAGAATTCTAGTCCTGACAAGAGGTGCCAATGGCACTTTCCATGTGAGTCTCGACTTTTGAAGAGACATACGGACGACGTGGCCAGCTCTTTGCCACTGCCTTGTAAGCGGTTAAAGAGACCGCCTCACAGCTCTCAGCCTTCCTGCAGTGCTTGGCACAGCCTGGAGTATTTTTTGCTCAAGCGTTCAGTTGTAGAGCTCCAGTATTTGGCTCCCAAGCACCCAAGTGTCAAGAAGCGCCATTTGTCCTTGTCCGGGCACCCATCATCTCGTGAGCGTCCAACAAGATCAGCTGCAGAGGCTATTGCAAGATGTAAACGTCAGTCTTCTTGCCAAGTCTACCAAACTTAGTGGGCAGTCTTCCAAAGATGGTGTAGCAGATATAACGTCTCGTCTTCAAAAACATCTGTAACTCAGATAGCAGCCTTCCTTCTCTATCTGAGGACCACCAAGGGACTCTCATCTTCCACCTTTAAAGGGTATAGATCCATACTGAGTTCCTTTTTTAAACATAGAGACCTAGATCCATCTTCTAACCAGGATCTTAGCGATCTTATTAAGACTTTTGATACTTCCAAACAGACGAAAGTCGACTCCATCTGTTGGAATCTTGATGTGGTTCTCGTGTTGTTAATGGACCCCTCTTTCGAGCCCCTCTGTTTCACGTCTCTCAAGAACCTGACTCGAAAGACTGTACAGTATTCCTTTTTGCTTTGGCTACAGCCAAGTGTGTCAGCAAACTTCAGGCCTAGACAAACGGATAGGATTTGCTCAGGAAGAAGCAGTCTGATCTTTTACTCTCAGTTTCTTGGCCAAGAACGAGACACCATCCAACCCCTGGCCTCGCTCTTTCACTATTAAGAATCTAATGGATATCCTTGGCCTGGAAAAGGAGGAAAGGGTCCTTTGCCCTGTCAGGGCCTTAAGTTATTACCTGGACAAGACCAAGAAAATCAGAGGCCCATCAAGCAATTTCTGGTGCTCTGTCAGGAATCCTTCCTGACCACTTTCTAAGAGCGCATTGTCATTCTTCCTAAGGCACACTCTCGGATCCGAGAGGACATCCTACCTACCTTTAAGGTGGTCGCCACCTCGTTTGCTTTCAGGCATAATTACAGTCTACGTACTGGAAGTGTAAGGCGATATTCACATCACACTATTTAAGAGAAATAGGAACAGTGTTCGAAAACTGCAGTACCCTGGGACCTTTATCAGTGGCTGGCATGGTATTGGGGGAAGAAGCATAGGAAGCATTCCTTTTATCCTTAATCTCTTCACCTTGAGGTAGGGTGTTGAGTCACTGGGGAGCCTGGGGTTACTATGTACCTGGAGTGCTCACCAGTTTTTAGAGGATGGGTGGTGGTTTTTATTTCAGTGTAGGTGTTGTCTGGTTATTGTTTTTTGGTACTGTGCCCAGGGCAAGGGCACCTTATTTTTATGCTTTGCGAGCCATTAGAATTTTCCTTCGCTGCGAAGCTCCCACTTAAAAGTAGAGGCGCCCCACAGCTATTCTGCCAAACCCCTACAGGTTAAGATGAGCACCAACCAGAGGCAGTAATTACCTGCAGTAGCTTTCTTACCAGGAAAGGAAATGAGTATTGTATCAATGATAGCAAATTGTCTATTTCAAATTCATTTCCATGACTGAATGTTTTGAAGTAGAATATGTCCATGTATCCCACCTCCTGTCAATGTGGGATTCAGGTATGTAATTACCTGGTAAGTTACTTTTATGAAAATGTTATTTTCATGTTATGAAAATGTTATTTTCATGATAAAATTAAGTTTCATATATACTTACCAAGTAATTACAGGTTAGAGCCCTCCCTCCTCCCCTCTCATGGACATAAGGGCACAAACGAATACAGCTCTTCTGCTTTGTTGTTCCTATTGTTCCCCAATAGTGGGCAGGGCTAGTCACTTACACAAAAACAATAGAAGAGCTACTGCAATTTTATAGATTTAGGCTGCTGCACGAGTGGAAACTATAGCTATGTGATTACTTGGTAAGTATATATGAAACTTAATTTTATCATGAAAATAACATTTTATTTTAGAAGAATTGTAATTTAAGATGGACAGACACCCTAACATACTGATATATTTAGGTTTTGCTGTAATATTTGAATTCTGTTAGGTAAGATGTTTCAAAATAACCTATATTGTGAAGGAATGTAAAAATCTGAGAAAAAGTTTTTGCCAGAGTGAGGTGTCAATATTATGTTTAGTTTTATATGATGCCAAATATATGTCCAAGACTTTTTAATGAAATTATTTAAGCTAGAGGAATTGGATATTATTCTCAGAAGAATTCATTCCCAGAGTACAGGGAGTGGATCTGAAATATTAGGTCTAAACACAAGAAGTGCCAAGTGTATGCTAGTAAGAATGGCAAAGTTTGTGCCAGAATATTGATTGACAAATCACTGCTGCTTCCTAATTGTGAAAGTCATAAGTATATACTTTATTTCAGGCACACTTAAACTTAATAATCTCTTACTTAGCGACACCTTTTTGTATAGCCTTTGCTTTAAGACAGACAAGTAAAATTTATGTCTGTGCTCGCTTAGTCATTCATTACTAAGGTTGGAGTTTTGTAGGAACATCTTTTGGTTGATACTAAATTGAAGAAGCAACCTACAGGAATGAGTAATGGCATCCAACTCTTTGCCATTCTGGCATGTATACACTGTGCTGGAGATCTAGAAGATGATTCTTTTTATGGTTTTTGAGATCCCTCTACGGTATATGGTATACACTGAATACAGTTTTCCTCTGGCGCAGAGTAGTAAGTTGCTAGTTCAGTGATGCCTTAGAGCAAGATGGTATGTTCTCTAAGCTCAGTTGTTCATATGGTGAAAGTATTTTGTAAATTCTGGTTATTTGAAGAAAGTGTATATGGAACATATGACTATGGCTGACTCTTAGAAACCTTAATAACCTTAATCACCCCTCTGTTATAAAGAGAAAATTTGAAGTACTATGGCTGGCTCTTAGAAACCTTAATAACCTTAATCACCCCTCTGTTATAAAGAGAAAATTTGAAGTACTGTCTTGGTGATTCATTACAAATCAAGTTTGTGTATACAGGTTTTACAGAAAGTTTTGTAATTGTAAATTTTATTTTAGTGTATGGATAGTCGTATGAAAAGGATTTTTTTTTTCAGATGAGGAAGATATTTGCTCTGCTCAGCTACACAGTAATGACTATGTGTCAATAGGGGAAACCCCTTGGCAGCAGAAATTGGAGAGGGCTCAGAATGTTTTGTTCTGTAAGGAACTGTTCAGTCAACTGGCCCGGGAAGCTGTAAAACTTACCCCTTCCATACCTCATCTAGTAGTTGGCAATCAAATAACAGCAACCATATTTCCAGGCATTCATCTTCTTGTGGGACTGTGTCATTCTGATGGCAAAGGGTGCGTTATTATTATTATTATTATTATTATTATTATTATTATTATTATTATTATTATTATTATTATTATTATTATTATTATTATTATTATTATTAAAGTTGTACATAGTTTTTCCCTTTCTCCAATCAGTTGAAAGGGAGTTATTGATTAACATCTTATGTTGCTAATGCAGGTATAGTGTTCTTCCACCAACTGTACTGTCATCGTGATCCTCAAAGTCTGAATCATGCAATTATTATTATACTCTTGTTATTGTAGTGGATAGCTAATCGGTGATTTATGGTTATGAAAATGCTGTTTGTTTCATCACAACCTCATTTTCATATGTATGCCCTATCACTAGAATCATGGGAGTTTATTTTCTGTCAGACTGAAGAAGGTAATCTCTTGTGCACATGCCCCTTGGACCATAATGATCATTATTTTTAAAAGCCTACCAACATTCATGTAGATTTAACTTTACTGATGTGGCAAAGAAAGAATTTCACAGTTATACCCAGTTGGGTTGGTAGGCTGCTCAAACTGATGTAGCAAAGAAAGAATTTCATAGTTACACTTGGATGGGTTGGTAGCTGCCCAATTTCTACCTTTTTACTTACATGTAGCTGGAGTGAGTTTCCGGTTTTCTAGTCATTCTTTACTTTGCTGCCATTGTGAGAGGTTCTTTTCTCAGAGCAGTGCCACTGGAAGAAATTCCACACTAATGATGTATGGTGTTTAGCATGAATTCTTGTTGTTAGTGACAATTCAGTTAGTGAGAATTCAGTTAGGTTTTGTAGAGCAAAGGGTTGCTCAAATAGATTATCTGAGTTAAAGTATGATGGCCACATCCACTTTGTATATGCCAGACTTTGATTTAGGAAAGAGATGTAAGGAGTGTGAAGGCTGGGATATGGAGGAAGTAACTGTTTTGGTTAAACATAAGAGACTGAGTGAAGATAGGGAGAGAAAACTCAGAAGTAGAGAACTGTAAGAATACTAATGGTAGTCAATATGAGGATATGTTATTGAGGATCATATACTGGTTATCTCTCCTTGATCCTGTTCCTTCTGCCCCTGTCACTCAAGCTGCTGCTCGTGACTCCCATGGGGGTTCAGGCTACTTTAACTAGAAATGTAAATATTCTTAAAAAAATTATGAATGAGTTTAATTATGGTAGTCTCCCATTATATGCAAAATGTTTTGCATTCCCTTCGAGGTCAAATGTGAGAGAGTCTTTGATTAGCTAATGGATTTTGCAAGACCTTCTGCACGCATGGAACCAAACATTCATGTAGTAGATTTGCAAGAGGAGTTAGACAAGGATGGTTCGTGCCTTCTCATACATTGTTCCTTACTTCAACCCCACTTGACTAGAGTAAGGCAAAAAGATTACTGAAAAGCAGGTCTAGTAAATTAAAGTTTCATGGTATTTTGAATTTGTATTCAGATTTGGATATAACATGCCCAAGCTTTGTTGCCTTCTGATGACTCAGAAGTGTTTGTTCCTAGGTTAAGGTATGTGGAACATGTTATGGAGAAAAAGCAGAATAATTTGTCTACTGATTCATGGATTGTGAGTAGTAGAGATAAGTCTTTTGCTTTAGATGAATGTATGAGAAAATTTTGCTATGAAGAGTGCTAAACATATTTGAACCACTGTTGTTTGTGAGAAGAAAACAAGCCCATTTAGCCTAATGGTTTGGTAGTTGGAAAGGGTATGTACTCTTGCTCAGCTGTTTCTGTACAAATAAGAAAGAAGAGCACTAGTGCCTCATTCTTGTTTACTATTCAGCACCTGGTTTCTCTCTTTTTGAGTGTTTCACTATAACTCTCCCTATCATGTACCGTCAGAAGCTATCACTATTGGAACGTAAACATTAATGATTTTCTGTTTTTTCTGTGTGGACCTTCAGGTTTTTCTGTTCAGCTGATACATTGGGTAAGGAGTGTTAAGATACTTCAGCTATATTTTCTTCGAAGATTGATGCGATTATTGGACTTCTTTTAACTTCAAAAAGCAAGCTCAGCCAATTATTCTTGAGCTAGACGATACCTCTGATTTAAAACGTAAAGATTATCTGTTCATGTTTGTGTATACACAATTCACTAAACGTTGTATTTAACTGTATCCGCAGCCAAATTTAGAACTTGATGAAGGAGTTGACAGATCAACCTTCCAATTAAGTTAGATTTTATGGAGCTACCTGTAAAGAAAGTTCCTTGTGATGGCCAAGTTGGTTTTGGCTAGAGTTAATTGATCAGTATGATTCTGAAAGCCTTTGTTTTTTCTCTTTATTCTTTAAGTTGAACAGGGCCAAGTACTACCAAACTGGGGTCTTCCCTCATCTGTGAATACCTCTGTAGACTCAGAGTTTACCAGTTTTTTTAGACTAACAGGATGAAGCCTATTCAGTCAGTAGTATCTTGTTGGTCTATGGCTGAACTGGATCATTTCATTACATTTTTTTTGTGTTGGAAATTGGATCCTTTCTAGATTAATCTTTAGGCACAGGACCTCGTAATATTAAGGAATGGGCATCATACTGCGAGAAAATGAACACTTGGGCAAGATATACAGTGCAGTACTTGATTTTCTTAAGTGTAAAGAGAAGGCTCACAATGATGGCATTGGAGAAATGGCAATTTGTTCTAGTGTCATCCTGAAGTGGATAGAACATTTGTGTAATTTGCTTGCTTAGAATGTCTTCCCAGGTCAAAGAGAAGCCTTAATTTTTGGCAAGTTAGACCATGTGAAACTTTCCACTTAGGCTCTTGAGAAAGATCCAAATTGAAAATTTTCAAAAAGGACATGAAGGACTTTTTTTTAGTCAGGCTCCTGAGACAAGTTTAAGACTTTAAACCAAGAGAAGAGAAATAATTTTCTTCTCTATTTTCTAGACCCATTAGAGGAACTTCAACACTCCTTTTGTGCTGCATCCTAGAAGAGTAGACCGTTCCAGCTTAAAAGAGCCTACACCACTAATAGAAATGAATATAGTAAAATCTGAAGATATAAAGCTCTCAGAACCAAGTTGGTGCCAGATTAGCCAACTTTTGGTCTGTCCTGAACTGGTTTGAGGCCAACACTGGATGTCTCAAAGCTGAGTAGGTTAATGAAGCTTACAAGATTCTCCATGGAGTTATCCAACACTGTTTGTGAGGCCATTCAGAAGGATTGGATGTTTACAGTAGATCTCAAGTATGTTTTTAAATTCCTATCAATGTGGAATCCAGAAAGTACCATCAATTTGTATTCAGCAGTGTAGTGTATAAAATTTGAGCTCTTTTTCTTCGGGAGAGCACCACTCCTCATAGGTGTACGAGAATTCCCCCCCCCCCCCAGTTGCACCTAGAAAAAGTGAGAATTCTCTTGCTTCTACATAAAAACAAAACATTGCCTTTCATCATAATGACTTACCAAAACACTGTAAAAGCTTTTATCTCTTAAAATTCGACACGTCCGAGATATAAAATTTCAAACTTTGTTTGGAACGCTGATATACTGTAATTGGTGGGAGACCCGACCCCACCAGATGCCGGCGGGGTTGGCGTGGAAGGCGACCTACCCACTATCACAGGTCAGTTTTCAATCTCGGCGACAGAACGAACGATCTCGCGCGTCCATCTGTCTCAAACTGTTTGGTTTCCTGCATCTCGTTGCAATTCTTTCTGGCGTATCTCCTTGGTGAAGTACTCAATATCCTGTTTATTAATCTAGCTAGCGTAGCTCTGTGAATTTGGTAGCTATGTCGGATTCCAGTTTCTCTGGATCCAGAGTTTGCGCAGGGAATTTGTGCTCTTCCAAACTGGTCAAACTTAAGTACGACCGCCATTCTTTGTGTACGGCATGTAGGGGTCAGGAGTGTTCCCAGGAGAACACATGCAGTGAGTGTATGGAATGGAGTCAGGAGTTTTGGCAAACGTACAGTTCCCATCAGGTAAAGCTGGTTAAGGATAGGGACAGGAAAGCTTTTAAGCGTAAGGAAGCTAGGCTATCTTCTTCGCTGGTGGCATCGGCGCCATCTACTTTACCGCTGTTCCTTCCCCTCTCCTACCCCCTCCTCTACCGCTGCTCTTTCCCCCTTATATTCCCCCTCT
Source organism: Macrobrachium rosenbergii (assembly GCF_040412425.1). Taxonomy (NCBI): domain Eukaryota; kingdom Metazoa; phylum Arthropoda; class Malacostraca; order Decapoda; family Palaemonidae; genus Macrobrachium; species Macrobrachium rosenbergii. The sequence goes on from NC_089752.1 coordinate 98,111,942, forward strand.
TCTTCATCAGCTTCCCAGTATGTTTTCCTAAAGCCAAGCCCAGCCTCGAGGCTGATAAATCAGAATTCGTGCTTTTTAGAAATCAAATGGAAGCGCAAATGAACGGTTTCATGGAGTCGGTCTTAAGTTTAGTGCGTTCGTGCCATAGTCCGACCGTTAGCGTGGGTGATGACGTCAATGTTAGTGATAACAATGTTGTTGTTCGTGATCGTGTTTCAGGCGAGTCTGCTCATTTTTCTGACTCTTTTGAGCAAAGGCAGCTGTCCCGCTTGCCTTCTGAGGCTAGAAGACAGTCCGGCGCTGGCGAAAAGGTCAGAAATTCTTGCCCACGAGCAGGCTTGTCCTCTAAGGCACAGGAAAGCCTTAGCCCTGGTGGTGAAAGTAGTAAGCTTGACTCGTCTGCGAAGCGTCAAAAAGCTTCGGGGAGCCGCAAAAGTGTTTCTCCATCAACGCATCGATCTTCTCGCCATCGCCGATCTTCTCGCCATCGCCGACATCACAGGATCGTGTCCCCAGGACCTGCGTCAAGACGGTCGTCATCGAAGCAGCACTACCTAAGGTTAAGTTCTTCAGGGGAGAGTAGCAGCAGTTCATCTTCAGTCTCTTCATCTTCCAGCTCTTCAGATCCTCCCCCTCCTCGTCATCGCAAGTGGGATCATGCATCTCGACCCTTAAAGAGGCAATCTTCGGATAATTCCTGCCCTAGGGTTACTAAACTCTTCAAGAAAAGGACAGCTAGTCCTATACCTGGTTACTCAGGGTGGGGTTCCGATCAAGAAGATACATTTCACACGCTCCCTCCCAGGTCACCTAGGGCAGTCAAGATGCCTAGCCCTCTCCAGAGAGGTCGGTCTCAAGTGGCCAGGCCTCTTCCTCCCCCTCCTACGCAGGAAGCGTCAGCTCCTTTGGCTTCATCCTCGCCTTCCCAGGAGTCTGTTCTGCTGGAAGAGAAACTAGAAAAGGTGGTCCGCAGAGTCCTTGGTATTCCTGGGGGTCAAGAAGCTGTTCCTCCCCAAATCCTGGACGATCTGGGCACGGAACCGATTCTTTCTGGTGAAGAGGAAGGTCCTGTTGAATCAGTGCCTTCTTCTCATTATGCTTCTCTACTCAGCTTTCTGCTGCAGTCATACCCTCAACATTTCCAGCCGACAGCCCCCACCTCGCCGACCTCCACGTTGCGTCTGGGAAAACAATGTCCTACCACTTCCCTTCCCAAATTAGTACTCTCCACCGCCTCCAAGAAAACATTAAAAGAAGTAGAGGCTTGGTTGGAAGCTAAGAGATCCTTGGGTAAATCATCGTTTGCGTACCCCCCTTCAAAGCTGTCAAAAAGGAGGCAAAATTATTACAGCACAGGAACTTCTCCTTCACTGGGCTTTGCAATTTCAGCACAAGGGGACTTAGGCTCCCTTGTGGACCCTTCAAGACGCATTTCCTCTGAGGCAGCCAAGACCTTTTCTGCCCTGGATGTAGAACATTTTTCCAAGAACCTCTACAAGCTCCTAGAGATTGTCAGCTTTCTCGATTGGTCAATGGGAGCTATTTTTAAGCAGGTGGAGCAGGCTAATGTCGCAGAAGACGTCTTGGAGAGAATCACGGAGGCTCTAACTCGAGGGGATTGGATGGTGACCCTCGACATGGAAGATGCCTATTTCCACATTCCAGTACATCAAGACTCCAGGAGGTATCTTCGGTTTGTTTTCAAGGACAGAGTTTACCAGTTCAGGGCTCTCTGCTTTGGCCTGTCGACAGCCCCGCAGGTGTTCACCAGGATTCTCGCCCCGATAGGTCATTGGCTCCACCTGGAGGGAGTTCGGATCTCCTTGTACCTCGACGACTGGCTACTCCGTTCATCATCAAGGGACCGCTGCATGGAGGACCTTCACAGAACCCTAAGGTTAGCTCGAGACTTAGGGATTCTGATAAACACGGAAAAGTCGAGCTTAATTCCTTCGCAGAGGACTCTTTATTTATGGATGACTCTGGACAGTCTAGCTTTTCGGGCTTTTCTGTCCCCCAAAAGGGTTGCCTCCTGCCTTCAGACGGTGGAGAAGTTCCTCCTCTTGGACAGTTGCTCCGCCCGGCAGTGGATGGCTCTCCTGGGAACTCTGTCGTCAGTGGAGCAATTCGTCAAGTTAGGCCGTCTGCACATGAGACCCTTGCAGTTTTTCCTCAGGGACTCTTGGGACAGAAGGACTCAAATGGACTCCACGGTCTTCAACATTCCCCCCAACGTCAAGAGGCATCTTCTCTGGTGGAAATCACCGGAAAGGCTTTCAGAGGGCCTAGATCTTCTCCCAAGATAACCATCTCTACAGATGTTCTCTGACGCATCCATTGTTGGGTGGGGAACACATCTAGGCAACCTCAGGACGTCAGGAGTTTGGTCGAACGAACAGAAGAAGCTCCAAATCAACATCAAGGAACTGTTGGCCATTCACCTCGCTCTCCAGGACTTTTCGACCCACGTCTCAGGCCAAGCAGTCGCTGTTCACGCCGACAACTCGACGGCTCTTGCTTACATTCGGAAACAGGGAGGTACCCATTCCTTCTCCCTGTTCAAAATGGCGAGGGACCTTCTTCTGTGGGCGGACAGCAACAGGGTGGTCCTGTTCCCTCGGTTTGTGCAGGGAAAGCTGAACGTTCTGGCGGACCAACTCAGCCGTCGGAACCAGACTCTCCCTACGGAGTGGACCCTGCACCCACAAGTGTGCCTAGATCTGTGGAATTTGCGGAGCACTCCCATAATAGATCTCTTCGCTACCTCCAAGAACCATCGTCTCCCAGTGTTCTGCTCGCCAGTTCCGGACCCACTGACTCACTTGGTGGACGCCAGCCATGCTTCTAGACTGGACGGACCTGTTTGCCTATGCCTTTCCTCCTTTCGGGCTCATCAGGCAAGCGATAAACAAAGTGAAATTCCATCAGAGTGTCGAACTAATTCTCGTTGCCCCGTTCTGGCCAAGGAAGGAGTGGTTCCCGGACCTGCTAGATCTCCTGATAGACTTCCCAAGGCTTCTTCCTCAAAGGAAGTCACTTCTCAGACAACCCCACCTAATGAAGTTCCACCAGGGATTGTCCACTCTCGCTATGACAGGCTTCAGACTGTCAGGAAGCTCATCAGAGCACGAGGTTTTTCAAGCAAGGCTGCAGAGGCTATTGCGAGGTGCAGAAGGGACTCCTCTAGCAAATTATACCAGTCCAAGTGGACAGTCTTCAGGAATTGGTGTAGAAAAAATAGTATCTCCTTTTCTTCGATGTCTATAACTCAACTTGCCGATTTTTTCATTTACTTAAGGGATTCAAAAAAATTGATGCCATCAACCATCAAGGGTTACAGAGCCATGCTGTCCTCCGTCTTCGACCATAGGGGGTTAGACCTGTCAAATAACCGAGACTTGTCAGACCTCAAGTCCTTAGACACAAGTAAGACCCCAAAACCTTCCCTTGCCTGGAATTTAGATGTAGTTTTGAGGTGGTTGAGGTCTCCAAGGTACGAACCTTTACAAGATCTTTCTCTTAGAGACCTCACTAAGAAATCCCTTTTTCTGGTTACCTTAGCAACGGCAAAGAGGGTTAGTGAAATACAGGCCATTGACAAGGAAGTGGGTTTTTCACAAGGTAATGCTGTTTGTTCTTTCACCTTGAATTTTCTGGCCAAGAACGAGTCTCCTTCCAACCCGTGGCCTCAGTCCTTTACCATTCAGAACCTCTCCAAAGTGGCTGGCCCTCAAGAATTGGAGGCTTCTTTGTGCCCCGTTAGAGCTATCAACGCTTACTTAGCCAGAACGGCCAACATCAGAGGAGGTTCCTCTAACCTTTGGTGTTCAGTGAGAGACCCAACCAGACCTTTATCCAAAAATGCCCTTGCTTTCTTCGTCAAGGAACTCATTTTAGAGGCACACAGACACATTAACAAAGAGGACGCACACCTAGTCAAGTCCCACATTCACGAAGTGCGCTCAATAGCAACTTCAGTGGCTTTCCGTCATAATAAATCACTTTCGCAGATCACACAGAACACCTTCTGGAGGTCGAAATCAGTGTTTGCGTCTCACTACCTTAGGGAGGTTGAAGTTGAGTATCAGGACCTGTTTGCGTTAGGTCCCGTATCTGTAGCTGGCTTGGTTTTAGGGGGAACACACTAAGGGGGTAGGTTCTTTATCTTACCTTCCCCTTGTGGTTTTATGGTTGCTGAGTTAAAGGGAAGCTGGGGGTGCTCAGTTCACCTGGAGTACCCTCCATTCTAGTTGAGCTGCTGAGGGTATAGAGAAGGGGAATGTATTTAGCTAGTTTTTTAGGTTAGGCGGTGAGGCCCGTTTTCAGTCTGGTTGCTTTCCAATTGCTCAGGGCAAGAGCAAAGGAAAGTCCCCCCTTGTCTTAGTCAGCGGTGTACTTCCCTGACTACTTGGGTGGTTATGGAGCAGAGTAGCTAGCAGTGCTTACACCCAATGCCTCTGCAGGTAGTGGAGCTTCAACCAGCGGCAGTACCTCCCTGCAAAAGCCCATCTACCAGGTAAGGTGACTCCTACCTTTTTTGTTGGTAGGGATCCATAGGATGCCCATGTTTAGAGTTTGTCCCCCTTTTTTTTTTTTTATAATGTGTAACCTTTCGATAACATACCTCATCCCCTGCCCTTCCACCTTAAATGTGGAATCAGCTTTTACAGTGTTTTGGTAAGTCATTATAATGAAAATGACATTTTTATGATAAAATGATGTTTCATTATACTTACCAAAACACTGTGACTTAAAGGCCTCCTCCTCCCCGCAGGGGGGACGTTATCTCAGGCTTTCACTAATTGTGTATGCTGAGATTGAAACTGACCTGGGATAGTGGGTAGATCGCCTTCCACGCCACCCCCACCGGCATCCGGTGGGGTTGGGTCTCCCGCCAATTATATCAGCGTTCCAAACAAAGTTTGAAATTTTATATCTCGGACGTGTCGAATTTTAAGAGATGAAAGCTTTTACAGTGTTTTGGTAAGTATAATGAAACATCATTTTATCATAAAAATGTCATTTTTACATAGAGGTATCCTTGGTAACAAGGTCATTCAGTGGTGCTTATGGGGATGATTGGGAGAGTACTCCTCACTCACCTTCAACCCTCATCTTGTGATGTGCTTCTCCCAACTGCTAATTTGGACTTGTGGTGTGTGTGTGTTTTTCTTTTTTTTCTTTTTTGAGAAACAGCATCTTTTTCAAAGGTGTAAAGGGTGTTGTGATTGGAACCCTTATCTCATCCAATTTTTCTTAAGTGAATCCTAACTGTTGAACACTTATCTTCCTTTCAGATTAAGCAGTATTGCTCTTGTAAGATTTTATGGCTGTTGAGAGCTTCTTGGTAGAAGAGGTAGTCTTCAAGTGTTAGCCTACCTCTTCCTCCTTGTTGCTGAAGACCTCCCTTCTCCTTTCCCAAGTATGGTAGCCCCTCCCATGTGCAAGGTGGATGTTTGTGGGAGACTGGGGCTCATACGCCTACTGTTGTGACATTAACTGAAAAGTGCTGTTCCTGCACACTTGGAACATTGAGTGTTACACAAGCTGTTGCTGCAACCATTATGATATGGCCTTCTTTGTCTGCTGTTGCTACAGGCATCTTCTTGTGGAAGTGCCCCAGATCATCATCTGCAATTTCCTCTTGAGGCAAAGAAGCACAAGTGCCAGCCTCGAACCACCACCTCCTCATTGTTGAGCTCATCCTCCATGTCTTCTCCTTCACCCTCCTCCTGCAAGAGGAAGGGAATTCTAGATGGCCTCTTACAAGAAGTCCAGCAAGGCTTCAAGTGAGCGCTCTTCCTAATCTCAGCATGAGGGAGGGATCTCACGAACACCTATAGGTGATTGATTAGCCTCTGTCTGGGCTGCCGTGGTCCTTACTTAGCGTACCAAGTACCTCTTCTGGGCTCACATAGATATGAGACTTGCCCAGCTACCAGGTGTGCTTCCCTGGAAGTACATGTGGTTTAGCCTGCATGGCTTACTGTCTGCACTTTTCCAGTCTCTGGACTGGGCACATGCAAATGGTGGAGTTAGCTCTTTCTCCCAGAATTTTTCGGAAACATACTGGGCAGACCTGTGCAACCCTGCACCTACTTGGTCGATGGACCACTGTGTTTAGGAAACACTTCCTCTTGTGCTTCCGTGGAAGTAGACCTGGTTAGGGACCACCTTGATGTGGTGAGGGGCTCTGGAACCCCTGGAATTTGTTTCTGGGTTTGAGTCTAAGACTCCTACATATTATTACATATTCATTTGGGTGAATTCTTATGGTAAAATTTACTTGGCCTGATAAATAGGAGAAAGTGTCATAGCTAGGACTGGATTTATATCTAAAGCTAATACTGTAGTGGAACCATGTTAGGATCAACTACCTGATAATATTTGGACCTGAGAGATATCACATTGATGAGCTCAAGGGTGGAACTATTCTGCAAAGCTGGGCCTTGGATTCCAGGGGTGGTCTGGCTCTGGGGATAGGACTCTCAGCATTCTGTCCGGTTTGCCTATAATATGATTAGGGTGGGGATGAATGTATTCTTGTAATACTGTCAGTCCCAACAAGCAGGTTTGGCTAACACTTGGGCCACGCTAATTGTGCTGTACCATCCCCCTATCCTACCCCTTTGTGGGTAGGGTAGGGGGCAACATTTGGGAGTTGGCTCTTACTGGTACCATTGGTGGAAGAATAAACTGCATGGAAGGCTGATATCTTTTTAAGGTTTTCAGGTTTACTTAATTTTTTTATATTCAATCTTTATTAGTGGTAGCAGTAAAGAATCCAGTACCTCTGGACCCTCTGATGATATTGTTTTTGGCACGGGTGACGTCCTCTGCACCCTCCTCTTACAACCTTTGTTTGGAAAAGGCTAGGAAACCTTCTAGTGTAATTACACTGGAACCCTATGCTCCAGCATGGAGCAAGGGGAAGTTGACCAGAGATGTGTGTGAAATAGGACCAGGAATATTTGAAACCTCATATGACAGGCATTTGACCTTGAACATGGAATTCTAAATGTGATATTTTTAACGTGTACAGAGACATTGTGAAGTGTTGTGGCCAAGAGTCTAAGATATCATCTGAAGATTGAGGAAAACTGACAGTAGAATCAGCCTCAGCAAAAGAAAGTGAAAAATTAAAAGCATTATCGCATCTTGGAGGAGTTAAATTGGACTGCTCAGTGCATGCCTTTTGGAATCTCTCCAAGGGAATGATACAGTATTTACACCTCAACTGATGACATACTTAGGAGAGAAACTTGTAGAAGAATTAAAAGGTCAAGGCGTGATCAGAATTGAAAGAATCAAGATGATGATCAATGGTGCCTTAGTTCCACTTTCAGATTTAAGTACGTACAATTCTACTCGCTTACCTAATGTAATACAAGCAGCATGGTTACATTGTAAGGTTAAGCAATATATCCCAAGACCAAGATGTTTTCATGGTCAAGAATATGGACACATGTTAGGGTCATGTAGGCAGAAGCTGCAAGGCAAGCCTGCCACGTGTTGAATGTAGCGAACCAGAGCATGGTGTATGTTATAAAGAAGCAAAATGTATACATTGTGGAGACAATCATCCATCTTCTTCACAGAATTGTGATGTGTACATCATGGAAAAAGAAGTACAGACATTAAGGGTAGCTGAACGTATCACATTTAGAGAGGCAAGAGAAAAAGTATGAAACCAGTATGTCAGGCCTGGAATATCTTTTCCAGTATTGCTGCCAACTAAAGAAAGTATAATGCCACCAGAGGTGTTTCCTTTGGTAATGTAAAAGGGAGATTGGTGGCGACCCGTACTCCCACCTCTTTGGAGGCTGCACCAGTAATTTCTGGCAGCACTGCCTCTTTGGAGGCTGTGCCAGTAATTTGTATCAGAAATGAAAGGCATCGGCAGTTTTATGAAAATCACCCTAAGTAACTACAACCATTTGCTTTTCTGGGCTCGACCTGTGTCACCCAGTGAAATGGTTCCAATAGCACACATTTCTAGGTATAAATATTGCTAAATATACCAGAGAAAAAAGCTATCCATAATGCCAGGGTTACTACCCCTGGATCGATCACCACAAAGGTGTCGGTATGCACTAAGGGGTGAGTGGTAGCCACTATCACAGATGCTTCGCCCAACAGATTTCTCCATTCTCAAAGCCCCCAATATGGGTGTGCCGATCCACCCCTTACCTTCCACTCGCTGCCACCTACCACTTGCGCCCGCCATCTTCATTCCAAAATCTAGCACAAACACGAAACACCGTGTCTCTTTTTTCTTTGTGATTTTCATCCAATTCTACTTTAATCATGTCATCCCACGAGGATTTCACACCATCTAAGTTGAGTACTTTATCTGGTTGGTTTGTTAAATGTGAGAGGCACAGTATTTATGATCTGTACGTAAAATGTGTTTACCAGGTGCACAGCCAAACGTCGGCCATGCTTGCCTCTGTTGCGTTTTTGACCTTCAGTCTCCGCATTATCGTTAGCAGAACGAAATTCTGCTAGATATTTTTCATTTACTCCATTTCGGTTTTGGAGCATATTTTAGAGAATTTACCATGTCGCTGGTTTAGAGGTAAAGGAACTTTTGTTTCAGGGCTTTGTACATTGCCTAAACAGATGAGCTAGGCTCAATTTTTCTGATCATAGATTTTGAGTCTTTTTATTAGTTTCCTTTCCTTCACCAGCGGGTTGGTGCCTTCTCGATGGTGTTATTATTATTATCATGATTATAGCTAATGTGTATAAGGATGGATGTCATGTCCATTCCTGGATTAGTTTATGCATGTGATTCAGCGTCAGAGGTAGGCCATCTTGGTACCTAATGTACCTACGCCTTCTCTGCCACCAAATCATTTATGTTTATGTATACATATAATCTTTAGGCTAACCCACATCATGGGTGGTTAACTTTATATTATATATTATTTGCTCTATAATAAGGTTGGTTTTTAATTCTATCAGTTTGGTAGTTACTAGCCTGGCCTACCTGACCATGCCGCGATGCGGTTTTGGAGGGTTAGGCTAGGCATGACTTGCGCTCTTACACGATGCTCAGGCTTCCTAGCTCACCTGACCAGGCCGTTTTACGGTTTTGGAGGGTGAAGTTAGGCTAGTGAGACAGTTCCTCATTCACACTTAGCCCACCTGACCAGGCCGTTAGGTTTTGGAGGCTGAGGTTAGGCTAGTGAGAGAGTTCCTCCTTCACTCTTAGCCCACCTGGCCAGGCTGTTAGGTTTTGGAAGGTGCGGTTAGAATGGTGAGGGGGCTCCTCAATTCATACCTTGCCACCTGACCAGACCGATTCGGCTTTGGAGGGTGAGGCTAGATTAATACGAAGGTTCTTCTCTCCCCACACCTGTAGCGCCCATCCTAGCCTTCCTGACCAGACCAAAAAAGTTTTGGTTTTGGAAGGTAGGCTAGGAACAGGAGGTTATGCTCCGGGCTTTTTCGTGTATTTAGCCTAGTCCTTCTTTACCTAAACGTTTAGAATCTGGCGACGTTGCCTGGGCGACATCCTCGTAAGAGGAAAGCCGATCGCTTGCGTTCGGCACCTCCGTATAGGAGGTTGTACTCGGCTTCTCGGAGGGTGCATCCACCTGACCGGTTGCCGTTCCGCCGGGTTTCCGCCACTCGCCTACCTTTCCCCGTGAAAGCAAATAAGAGTCACGATATGATAGACTTAGTGTTTATAAGTACTTAGTGTTTTCCGCCTGCTTGAGGCGGCGGAATCTCTGCCAGACTAGTCGGATCTCTCGTTGTTATTGTCCATTTAACCACTCCGGTGGGTATGGTTTCCGGCATGTTTTACGGTTTCCATTATTTGGTTACTGCCCTGGGCATTTTGAGAGATGGGCTATATGCGAACACTCTCTTTCGCTCATTACGCCGATTCCATTTTGTGTGACACAATGAGATTTCTGCGACAAGTCACGGCGGAGTAACATAGAGTGCTTGCTTGTAACTTAAATGATTAGTAAACCATTCCGTAGCATAAATCTATTTTAAATAGACTTTTGCTGCCGGACTCAGTTCCGGCCGGTCTTGCCTTGATGATACTCATGTACCATCATCCATAATCTTGTAAGTTAGACTTTTGCCGCCGGACGTAGTTCCGACGGGTCTTGCCCTGATGATACTCATGTACCGTCATTCCACTTACAGATGGTACGTTGTCAGGAGCAAGGGTGCACGGCCGTCCTCCAACAACCCTGCGGACACGAGGTGTGCCGCCGCGACTCCAGCCGCGCCGGTGCATGTTGGGGACCTGGTCGCTTGGCACCCTGACGGCCAAGCGAGATATGTTACGCTCTTTACGAGCTGGTGACAGATGAGTCGGTAAGTGACAAGAGACTGCTAACCTTTAGTCCCTTTTAATGACTCATATGGATATATGCGATAAAATTGGAAGTTCCGGCCGCTAAAGAATATTTTTAGCAAGTCCTATCTTCTCTTTCAGGCTAACCAAGCAATCCAGGCCTCTTCGCTGTCGGCCCTGAAGACCTGGGTCGGTGGATTTCTCCCGGCCCTGAAGACCTGGGTCGGTGGATTTGGGAGAAACGTTGTGTCTGGCCACCCCTACTTACTGTCGGAGGAGATTTGCAATCTCCTCTATCCGAACGCTCGGATCTCCGCCGCAGTACCGAAGGAAGTGGCCGCCCCACTCATCGCGAGGATCAGGGAGGAGATGCAGCCCCCAGAAGAAGATAATCTGTGAGAAGAAGTGACGGAAGAGGTAGTGGCCATCAACATCCACATCGAGCTGATGAGCGTAGATGACCATCAGGTAGAAGGTAGGGCGGTAAGTGAGGCAGGTGGAAGTAGCGAAATTAGATCTCTTTTAGCTAGTTCTCCATCTTCGTCCTCTTCCCTCCAAGGTTTTTCCAAACCAGCTATCCTTGGGGACAGATCTCGGTCTGCTATCCCTAAGGTGAAATCCTTGAAGAAGAAAGACTTACCCAAGTCTTCTAGACCTCAAAGGTCTAATCCGCCAGCTCCCTCTAGGTCGTCACTGGCTCCCAAACCAGTGACGTCCTCAAGTAAGGCTACTCCCCCGTCTAAGGGGTCGAGAACCAGAGTGTCGAAGGCTAAGCCCCCACAGCCTAGCTTCAACTTTGAGGCTTTCGTCGACCTCCTGATGCAGAGGATCGACTCTAAGGTTGAAGCTCGGCTACAAGATCTCTCGTCTCAGCTTGTTACAAGCTTAGAGACCTCCGGACAGTCAGTGGTGTCATTGACACAGAGGTTGCAGGCCCAGGAAAGCTTGCTCTCTGGATTCATCCAATCCGGAGCAGTACAGCAGTCGCATGTTGTCCCGGATGCTTCCAGACTGCCCCCCTTTGATAAGGGGAACCCGTGGCGGCTGGCCCTGCATGCTCCCCTGCACGAGGGCACTCTGACCATAGAGGAATTGGGCACTCATCGTCTGGAAGAACTAGAGTTCTTTCCGGCAGACCTAGTGCCTCCCTATCCAGGCTTTGCCAGGTTAACTGAGGAAGCCTGGATTAGATCCGATAAAGTCACTAAGGAAACGGTCATCTTTCCTAGGGACCAAACTCAATCCACCCTGATGCGCGCTCTCACTGACTGGGAGTGCGAGAACATGAAACTTACTCCCTTTAAAGGAAGTTTCACGATGTTCTCTGTAGGGAACTCTATCCCGACCCCCTGCACTACTAAGATTGCAGAGCTGACCCTTCAGGCTGGGGTAGAGGGCAAACCCATACTTCAGCTCCAGGAGACAGATCCTACTTCTCTTCTCTTCCCCGGAGATTCGGAATGTTGGGTGGGAGCTCCGGTAACGTTCACGGTGGGGAAACTCGATCCTGAGTGTGTCTCCACCCTGTTCAGTGAGCAACTTCCCAGGATTCCAGATGCTCTGCTGAAGACAGAGTTTGAGACTAGGTGCAGGCTGAGTCGCTCCCTTCATTCCGTCACCATCTCAGAGGTGACTGCATTAGCCTATACAGACGAACCTCTGTTTCAGGTCCTCACAAAGTCATTATTGGCATCCTTCCAATCGGACCTTTATGACTTTGTGGTCGCGAGGCAGAACTGCCGAAAGCACATCTTTGCCGACGCCACCATCAGGCATGAGCCCAATAGACTCATGAAGGGCTTTATCTGGGGACCTAACCTCTTCCCAGAGGATGAGGTCAATAATGTCCTGGCAGAGGCAACCAGAGCGAACCAGAGTCTTCGCTCTCGCTGGGGTCTTCCTTTCAAAAGGAAGTTCTCTGAGACCTCCGGACCTCAACCTAAGGAAAGGAAGAGGTTCAGGAGATTCCAGAACTATCAGAAACCTCAGGCTCAGACTGTGCTTCAGGCGGTACCGGTCTCACAGATCGGACAGCCTTCCACATCTAAGGCACAGCCTCAACCGCAGTACGTCCTGATGCAGCCGGCTCAGCAAGCTTCGGCTCCACCAGCCTTTGTGACGTCCCCAGCTTTCAACGCCTCGTTTGAAAACCAGGGGGCGTTTCGGGGATACAATAGACATGCGAGGGGTAGTAGAGCTGGAGCCGCCTACAGAGGTAGAGCAGCGTCCAGACCTCTCTTGCGTGGAAGAGGAACCCGAGGAGGCAGGGGAGTAAGACCTCTTCCAATCAATGAGCCTCCTCAGGTAGGCGGGAGATTGTATCTCTTCCGGGACTGTTGGACCTTCAGTCCATGGGCCCACAGCATAATTTCAAAAGGTCTGGGATGGAGCTGGAGCAGAGGACCTCCTCTGCCAGTCAGATTCCATCAACCTCCATCCAAAGAATTACTGGACTATGCAAAAGAAGGCAATAAAGAAAGTCAGGCACTTGAAATTTCAAGGCCATCTGTTCAGTGTCCCAAAGAAAGACTCAGACAAGCAAAGAGTAATTCTAGACTTGTCTCTGTCTCAACTTATACATTCAATGCGACAAGTTTCGTGATGCTTACAATCTCGCAGGTACGGACCCTACTTCCCAAACCGTCACCACCTCTATAGATCTTTCAGACGATACTATCACGTCCCGATTGCGAGAAATTTCTCTCCTTACCTAGGGTTCAAACTAGGAAAACAAGCATACTCATTCAGAGTCATGCCATTCGGGCTCAACATAGCGCCCAGAATATTTACCAAACTGGCGGAGACAGTAGTCCAAGAGCTACGGGCTCAAGGGATTATGCTGGCCGCATAACTGGACGATTGGATAATATGGGCATCCAACACCAAGGAATGTCGAAAACCAACAATAGCAGTAATCAACTTCCTGGAATACTTGGGATTCCAAATAAACAGGAAGAAATCCCGTCTAGTCCCGGCTGCTCAATTTCAGTGGTTGGGAATCCAATGGGACCTAAACACACACAAACTGTCACTTCCGCCAGCCAAAAGGAGGGAAATAGCCAAAGCTACCAGGCAGTTCCTCAAGAACAAAATAGCCTCTCGTCATACCCAGGAAAGAGTTCTAGGCTCTCTTCAGTTCGCTTCAGTAACAGATTTGTTACTGAAAGCCAGACTGAAGGATATAAACAGGGTATGGCAGAAACGAGCCAACAGCCGAAACAGAGACAAGGTGTCTCTAATTCCGCTGGTATTGAGGAAAAGGCTTCGACCATGGTCGACAGTCAAGTTTGGCAAGGTCAGTGCCTCTTCAATTTCCCCCTCCATCGCTAGTGATCCATACGGATGCTTCCCTTGCCGGATGGGGAGGATACTCCCAACACAAGAAAGTTCAAGGAACATGGTCGACAGTATTCCGCCAGTTCCATATCAACATTCTAGAGGCAATGGTAGTTTTTCTAACATTAAAGAAACTACGTCCAACCAGACAGATTCACATCAGACTGGTGCTGGACAGTGCAGTAATTGTACATTGCCTAAACAGAGGGGGCTCCAAGTCGAGCCATATCAATCAAGTAATGATTGCAATTTTCTCTCTGGCAAGGAAACATCTTTGGCACCTGTCAGCTACCCACCTGGCAGGTGTTCGAAATGTCATTGCAGATTCTCTATCCAGGACAACTCCGCTGGAGTCGGAATGGTCCTTGGACAAGACATCGTTCGGGTGGATTTGTCTTCAGGTACCAGGTCTCCAGGTAGACCTGTTTGCCACAGAGAGCAACCACAAGCTTCCGTGTTACGTTGCTCCCAATCTAGACCCTCTAGCTCATTCCATAGATGCGATGTCAATCGACTGGAACAGATGGCAAAGGATCTATCTGTTTCCACCAATAAACCTACTGTTGAAAATTTTACACAAACTCAGATCATTCAAAGGTCAAGTACCTCTTGTGGCACCCAACTGGCCGAAGAGCAATTGGTTTCCTCTTCTACTGGAGTTGAAGCTCGGGCACAAACAGATTCCCAATCCAAGATTGACACAAGTAGTGCAAACTCGGACTGTGTCAGCTTCCTCAAGAATTCTGAGTGCCCTAGCTTTATGGACTTCATGAAGTTTGCAGCTCAGAAAGTTGCTAACATTGACCCTCTTAATACACTGTTCATAGAATCAGATAAGAGGGAATCTACACTTAGACAATATGTCTCAGCAGTTAAAAAGTTAGCATTATTTCTAAGGGAATCTAAGGCTCAGATAATGACCACGAATCTAGCAATCTCTTTCTTCAGATCATTATTTGAGAAAGGACTTGCCACTAGTACTATTACTACAACAAAATCTGCTTTAAGGAAAATATTTTTACATGGCTTTAATAAGGGATTTTGACAAAGGAAAAATCTATTTCTGGGGGAAGACCTGTGTTACCCGGTGAAATATCCATCTAGCACACATTTCTAGGTAAATTCATTGCTAAACATACCAGAGAAAAACTAAATGCAATGCTGGGGTTACTGCCCCCAGTGCGAGCTCCATAAAATGGAGTCGTGTATAGGAAAGGGTGAGTGTTGTCACTACCACAGGCCTCTGCCCTGTAGATATTCCCAATCTCAAAATCCCCAGAGCGAGGTGCCAGAACAACGCCCGCACCAGCTCCCCGACTACCAACAACTCAGCCGCCATATTGGCATTCCAGGTTAGCACCCCCCCCAAGCTTGGTATTTTACCCAGGGGGGGAAAAGAAGGAATAGTGGCGGGTCACCGGGTGACACAGGTCTTCCCCCAGAAATAGATTTTTCCTTTGTCAAAATCCCTTGTCTGGGCTTTGACCTGTGTCAGCCGGTGAAATCATAACAGAGAATTAAACATACCAGCTTGGTGAAGGCCTTGGAAAACTACTGTGATGGAAAGAAATAAAACAATTAGTAAAAGTGAGTTTTAATTACCCAAGCCAAAATCTCTATAATAACATGAGAATAACAAGATGGGGGGAACCATGCCCTAAAAGTAAACATGATATACAGAACATCAGAACACGGTTATAATTGACTTAAATACTAACAAATAGGAAAAATAGACAACATGCAACATGGTCAGGAGTCAGGCTGTGAGGCATGCCTGACCCAGAGAAGACGGTAAGGGGAGTAAACGAGGCAGGTAGGCGAGAGGGAGAGTGGCAGAACAGTTAGGAATGCATAGTGAGATCAGTCAGAGGAAGGAACAATGCTTCCTGCCGCCACTGTGGAAAATTTTATAGCCTCTAGGGATTTGAGGTAGTGGCGTTTGAACACCAAGGGTGATTTCCAACCCGTATATTTTTTGAGATCGTCAAAATTCATATGATGGAAATAATTAGTGGAGGTGGCCACCGCCCTGATATCATGGACCTTAGGAACTGAATCTGGGTTAGCTTGTTTAATAAAGTACAAGATTTGTTGTCTGATGGCCTTCAGAGAAATAGTTCCTCCACTTTCTCTCACAAAAGAGGACCTGAAGTTATATTAGAGGTTCTGTCTAAATAAGCCTTTAAGGTAGAGACTGGGCACAATGACAGGTCTTGTGGAAGGGGGACAACCTTCCATGGGGACCACCTATCTCTGAGGATCTTCATTTTTAGCGAGAAACTTGAGATCTGGGGCTAACAGAACTTCTCCTGACGGAGGAAATCAACATGGTTCGGTTCTCTAGATAGAGCTGACAGCTCAGAAATTCTAGCACCTGAAGCTAAACTAATTAAGAATAAGGTCTTCCTTAACAGACTTAAGAATGAACAATGCTGATTATCAGTATCTGATGCTAATTTAAGAACGTCATTTAAGAACCAGGAAACCGTGTGTGGACGGGTTGCTGGTCTCAAACGAGTGCATGCTCTAGGAATTGATGAAAAATAAGAATCAGTTAAGTTAATATTAAAGCCATGTAAAAATATCTTTGTTAAAGCTGATTTGGCTGTAGTAATGGTACTAGAGGCAAGACCTTTTCAACAATGACCTGAAGAACGAGATTGCAAGGTTCGTGGTCATTTCTGTAGCTTCAGATTCTTTCAGGAACAGAGCTAATTTCTTGACTGCTGAGTCATATTGTCTGAGGGTAGATTCCCTTTTGTCTGATTCTAAGAACATTGTATTAACGGGATCAATATTAGCATCTTTCTGAGCTGCAAATTTCATGAAATCCACAAAGCTAGGGCATCTTGGACTCTTGAGGAAGCTGACACAGTCCGAGTTTGTACTATTTGTGTCAATTTTGGTCTGGGGATCTGTATGCACTGGAGCTTCAGTTCTAGAAGAAGAGGAAACCAGTTGCTCTTCGGCCAGTTGGGCGCTACCAGAGCCACCTGACCTTTGAATGTCCTGAGCTTGTGTAAGACTTTCATCAACAAGTTTACTGGAGGAAACAGGTAGATCCTCTGCCACTTGTTCCAATCTATTGACATCGCATCTGTGGAGTGAGCCAGAGGGTCCAGGTTGGGGGCCACGTAACAAGGAAGTTTGTGGTTGCTTTCTGTGGCAAACAGATCTACCTGGAGACCTGGTACCTGACTGCAAATCCACTCGAATGATGTTTTGTCCAGGGACCATTCCGACTCCAGCGGAGTTGTTCTGGACAGAGTCTGCAATGACATTCTGAACTCCCGTCAGATGGGTAGCTGACAAATGCCACTGGTGCTTGTTTGCTACTGAGAATATTGCTATCATTACTTGGTTGATCCGCTCGACTTGAACCTCCCCTGTTTATACAATGCACCACTACAAGACTGTCCAAGACCAGCCTTATATGGATTAGTCTGGTTGGACGCAGTTTCTTTTTAAGGTTAGAAAGACTGCCATTGCTTCGAGAACATTGATATGGAACTGGCAGAACATAGTGGACCATGTTCCCTGCACTTTTTGGTGTTGAGAGTATCCTCCCCACCCGCTCAGAGAAGCATCCATGTGAATCACTAATGCCGGAGGGGGGAACTGGAGCGGTACTGACTTTGATAAGCACTTGACTGTTGTCCAGGGCCGGAGTCTCTTCCTCAGTATCTGTGGAATTAGGGACACCTTGTCTCTGAATCTGATGTTGGCACGTCTCCGCCATACTCTGTTTATGTCTTTCAGTTTGGCTTTCAGGAGTAGATCCGTTAGTGAAGCAAACTGAAGGGAACCTAAGACCCTTTCTTGGGTACGGCAGGAAGCTTTCCTGTTCATGAGGAACTGCCTGGTTGCTTTGGCTATTTCTTTCCGCTTGGCTGGCGGAAGAGATAGCTTGTGTGAGCATAGGTCCCACTGGATTCCCAACCACTGAAAGCGGCTCTCCGGAACTAGGCGGGACTTCTCCCTGTTTATTTGGAAGCCCAGAGATTCCAGAAAACCAATTACTATGGTTGTTGCTTTCCGACATTCGCTGGCGTTGGGTGCCCAAATTATCCAATCGTCCAGGTATGCGGCTAGCATGATCCCTTGAGACCGTAGTTGTTGAACTACTGTATCTGCCAGTTTGGTGAAAATTCTGGGGGCTATGTTGAGCCCGAATGGCATGACTCTGAACGAGTACGCTTGCTTTCCTAGTCTGAACCCCAGGTAAGGAGAGAACCTTCTCGCAACCGGGACGTGATAATAGGCGTCTGAAAGATCTATAGAGGTGGTTACGGCTCCACGGGGAAGTAGGGTCTGAACCTGCGAGATTGTGAGCATGCGAAATTTGTCGCATTGAATGTATAAATTGAGACAAGACAAGTCTAGGATTACTCTTTGTTGACTGGAGCCTTTCTTCGGAACGCTGAACAGTCTGCCCTGAAACTTCAAGTGCCTCGCTTTCTTTATAGCCCTCTTTTGTAGTAGATCCTTCACGAAGTCCTGGGAGGGCTTTGGATGGTGATTGATGGAACCTGACTAGTGGAGGAGGGCCTCTGCTCCAGCTCCAACCCAGGCCCTTGGAGACTATGCTGTGGGCCCACGGGCTGAAGGTCCATTGGTCCCGAAAATGATACAGCCTCCCGCCTACCTGAGGAGTCTCACTGGGCGGGAGATGATCTGCCTCCTCTGCTACCTCGGCCTCCTCTCCCCCCGGGAGATGGAGCGAGACACCGATTTGCCTCTAAAGGAGCCTCTGGCTCTGCTTCCCTGGCGTTTTTTATTAAATGCCCGAAATGCCCCATGACTTTCGTGATGAAGCATTGAACGCCAGAGACGTTACAAATGTCGGGGAGGCGAGCATGTACTGGGCTGGTTGAACCAGCACATACTGTGGCTGAGGCTGAGCCTTAGAGGTTGAAGGCTGGCCGGCTGGAGAGGCCAGAACAGCCTGCAGCACCGTCTGGGTAGGAGGCCTTTTGAATTTCTTGAACCTCTTCCCGGGTCTGGGATGAGGTCCGGCGGACTCCGTTAACTTCCGCTTGTAGGGGAGACCCCAGCTGGAGCGGAGGCTTTGGTTAGCCCTGCTAGCTTCCGTCAGGACTGCGTCTACCTCCTCCTGGGGGAAGAGATTAGCCCCCCAGATGGAGCTCTTCATCAGCCTATTGGGCTCGTGCCGAATAGAAGCTGCCGTAAAGATGTGTTTCCGGCAGTTCATCCGAGCCACTATGAATCATGTAGGTCCTGCTGGAACCCCGCCAGTAGGGATTTAGTAAGGACCTGAAAGAGGGCTTCTTCATTATAGACAACCAAAGTTGCCTCCGCCAAAGTCAGGGAATGTAGGGACCAACTTAACCTGCCCTTGGTCTCGAACTTCGCCTTCAGGAGAGAATCCGGGATTTTCGGAAGCTGCTCGCTGAAGAGGGCAGAAGCGCAGTCAGGGTCGAGCCTACCCACCGTAAAGTGGCCAGACCTCCCTCCCAAAATCAGAATCTCCGGGAAGACTAGAGAGGTGGGATCTGTCTCCCGGAGTTGTGGAAGGGGCTTGCCCTCAATGCCTGCCTGACTGGTAAGCAGGGCTACCTTAGTCGTGCAGGGGGTGGGGATAGTATCTCCCACTGAGAACATCGTAAACGAACCCTTGACAGGGGTAAGTTTCGTGTTCTCGGCTTGCCACTCTGTAAGCGTGCGCAACAGGGTGGACTGAGCCTGGTCCCTTGGAAAGATGACGGTTTCTTTCGGGACCTTGTCCGATCTTATCCAGGCTTCTTCGGTAAGCCTGGCATAACCTGGGAAGGAGGGCAGTAAGCCAGGTGGGAAGAACTCTAGTTCCTCCAACCTGCGCAGTACCCAGACCTTCGATGGTAAGGGTGTCTTCATGCTGAGGAGCATAAAGAGCCAGGCGCCAAGGGTTTCCCATATCGAAGGGGAAGACCGACGCTGCGTCCGGAACAGCCAAGGGCTGAGCGACTGTCCCGGCGCGCATAAACCCTGATATCAAGCTCTCCTGGTTTTTCACCTTCTCTGCTAGGGATTTAACAGAGGCGTTTGATGACTTCAGATCAGAAGACAACTGGGAGGAGAGTTGGGTCAACTTCTCTTCCACCCTCTTGTCGAACTTCTCCATAAGAAGTTCAGCAAATGACTCTGGGTCAAAGGAAGGACGAGGGGGACTCGCTGCCCTGCTTGGATCTCGATCCTTTCCAGAGGCGGGGGCCTTGCTCACTGGACGGCACGGGGCTAGGGGCCCGTGACGACTCCGAGGAGCCCCGGAGCGCTTCTGGGGTTTAAAGGATTTGGACAAGGTCTTACCTTTTCTTCACAGATTTTACCTCGAGGACAGTAGACCTTGACCTGTCCTCAAGGTAAGAGGATTTTCCAAACCATCTAAAGGAAGAAACGGAAGAGGAAGGAGAGCTGAAGAGAGGATCGGAACTTTCTGCCTCACTTACCCCCTTACCTTGGTCCGGGTCGATGTTCATGGGCTCCAGGTTGAGGTTGATCGCCGCAACCTCCTCCGCTACCTCTCCGCAAATGGCCGCTTCTTCGTGGGAGGGTTCCGTCATCTCCTGGATCCCAGCGATCAAGGGGGCGGCTACTTCCGCCGGGACGGACGCTGAGACCCAGGCGCCGGGGTAGAGGATACTGCAGATAGCCTCAGACAGAACGTAGGGCTTCCCCGACCCGACGTTCCTCCCAAAGCCACTGACCCAGGTCTTGAGGGTTAACAGCGAAGAGTCGCGGGAGCTGCGGTCGGCCTGAAAGAAGGAGATTGCTAAGTGACGAAATCTCCAACTGTCATAAATATATTAATAAAAGTCATAAACTCAAGAAAGAACAATGGTTAGGGAACATGTAGCTTACCGACTCATTCAACACTTGCTCGTAGAGAGCATAGCACACCTCACATCCGTCGGGGTGCCAGACGATCAGGTCCCCGACACGAACTGTGCAGTCGGAGTGGGACCGACACACTTCGTGTCCACAAGCCTCTTGCAGGACCACCGTGCACCCCTGCTCCTGACAACATACCATCTATAAATGGAAAGATGATACATGAGTATGCTAATAAGGCATGCCGGAGTAGGGTGCCGGAGCTGGGCCTTAATTTAAAGTGACTGACGGAGCATGCAATGGTCCGGTCAGACCCCGCCGGAGAGATTCCGGCAATAAGGGGTATATCTAACATACATGCGTAAAACGATAGGGACCGCCGGAGTAAATCTGGGGTTACTAGAAGGTCCAAAGTGTGAACATGCGTCATAAACAAAATAGCAGATTTACCAATACCCCCGGACACGGTCCGGTAGAGGTAAAGTAATACACAGCACAAAAATGGTTAACCTTAGTGTTTGCCAAAAACAAGAGATATGATACATTGGTTATAAAATTCCGCTTAGTGCCGGGGAATCGAATTACACCATACTTAAATGGTGGCGGCGGAGGAGGCGGGTGAGCGCCAACCCAACCACGCACCATACCCACTGGAGTGGTAACAATAGCGAGAGGGTAACGGGAGACCCGACAACACGGCGGAAGTAAGATCTGGCTAAAGTCAAGATAGATACCCAGGGAATATGGTCGATGTTCTAGATGTATAGAACAGGAACAAAACAAGGACAAAGGCTAGCTAGCAGAAGAGCGGACACCGAGACGGAGGCCAGTCAGGTGGATAACGCTAACTGGATATCGTAATAACTCTCCACGGGTGACGGACTAAAGAGAACGACAACCCCGGGAGGAAAACTGGCCACGCGCTGATGCTAGGGAAGGGTAGGGGATAGGCAAATGGAGGGAACCTCCAGCAGCGGCCAGAGAGTGGGAGGGCACCCCCCAGATGCCAATAGTAACCCCCCCCCCACTAGGCGCTCGATCATGGGAGAAACGACAACCACAGGCGGGGAGAATACAAGGATACACTCCATAAGCTAAAAGGATGCAAAGAGGTGGTAATCAATAGTGGTGGCCAGGAGTGGGGAAGCACCCCAGACACCAAAAGAACTCTCAACGGTGCCGATCAACAGAGATTGACCCTGGGAAAGGGAGAACTAGGGAGAACCACTCAATGCAAAGGAAGTGGTAAGGAATGTTAGGCTAGCACATGGAAAACAGGGTTAGGGCTCAGAGCACCCGACCCCAGGCACGCTTTTTCATGATGTACACGAAGACAGCCAAGGGTGGAAGGGAGGAGGGAGGGGGAGGGGGGGTGGTAGGAGAGCGGGAACCCACGGTCAGGATGCCTGCTCCGACACCGACCAACTTGGATAGGAGTAGGCTACTTAAGGCAAGAAGACCCTGCTATTCTAGCCTAACCTTTACTAGGACTCAAGAGTCCAATCGGGAAGGCCGAAATAGGGGGAGGGGGAAAACACAGGCCTAATAACACCCATCCGAACCAGACATCATCATCGGGAAGGCTCAGAATCGTGAAACTCTCCTACTCACCCAACCCTTCCTCCAAGCTAGGAGAGGGAGCAAAGAGCCGTAAGGTAGCCTAACTTCCTAGGCTAACCTACCGAAGCCGACCAGCGGCCAAGAAGGCTAGCCTAGGAGGACAAACACGGGAACTATCAGACTAAGGTAACACTTAAAGTTAACCACATAATATATAACGTACATCACATATATGAAAATAGGACTTATATAATAAAAGACACATGTAGAAGGGCGGACCAAACCAAACGCGATATGAGACGCGGATGGTAAAATGGCCGACCCTTACGATCAAGCGTAAACAAATTAATCCAAAAATATCAATGTCATCCGTAAACATATAATATAGTGAAAATAAATAGCATAACCGTACCGTCTCAGAGAATATACCCGTGAGCTGGAGGAGGAGTGAGTCCAAGGATAATACGGAATTATGATCACAAAGGCGAGAGGGGGAAATCTCATAGCCTAAGAGAGGAGAGGACCCACGCCTTCCCAGGGAAGGGATAATTCAGAAAAAACAAACTACGACGAGGAGTGAATATGAAATTATGTAAAACACACATAAAAACATATATAAAAAGGGGGGAAAGTCCCACCGTAAACCACACAAGACTGAAGGTCGCGTAAGGTCGGGAGCAAGGCAGCCGATACCAGCGTTATATCCAACCTCCTAATTATTGAATTAGAAGGTAAATAAGGAGCCTCAGCCGCCTAAAAACAAAAGGGATATGGTACTCAACTTAGGTGAAGAAAATTCCTGGCTGGAAGACATAATGTCGCACAGAAAAAGGGCAAAAATACCAATGAGAACAACAACAAGCGTTGACGCTGCTAAATTGGAATGCCAATATGGCGCTGAGTTGTTGGGTAGTCAGGAGCTGGTGCCGTTGTTACGACACCTTGCTCTGGGGGGATTTTGAGATTGGGAATATCTACAGGGCAGAGGCCTGTGGTAGTGACAAGACTCACCCTTTCCTATACACGACTCCATTTTATGGAGCTTGCACTGGGGGTAGTAACCCCAGCATTGCATTTAGTTTTTTTCTGGTATGTTTAGCAATGAATTTACCTAGAAATGTGTGCTAGATGGATATTTCACCGGCTGACACAGGTCAAAGCCCAGAAATTAACCTTAAAGACTCATATTTTTCACAATTCCTAAAGCATGTGTACATGATTTTAGGCCAGCAACCCGTCCCACACACGGTTTCCTGGTTCTCAAATGACGTAATTAAATTGGCATCACACTGATAACGAATTATGTACATACCCGAGTCTGTTAAGGAAGACGTTATTTTTAGTAAGTCTAGCCTCAGGAGCTGAATTTCTGAACTATCGGCTCTCTAGAGAACCGAATCATGTTGATTTCCTCCCGTCAGAGAAGTTCTGTTGTCTCCGGATCCCAAATTTCTAGCAAAGAATGAGGATCCACAAAATAGATGGTCTCCTTGGAAGATTATTCCCTTCCACAGGATCTATCTTTATGTCCAGTTAACACTTTAAAAGTTTATTTAAATAGAACTTCTAATAGAACTTCAGGCCCTCTTTTTGTTAGGGAAAATGGGGACCATTTCCTTAAAGGTCATCAGGCAACAAATTCTTTTATTTTATTAAACAGGCTAACCGGATTCAGTACCTGGTACATGATATTCAGGTGGTAGCCACCTCAGCTAATTATTTTCACAATATGAATTTTGCTGACCTTAAAAGTATAATGGCTGGAAATCACCAACAGTATTTAAACGCCACTATCTTCAGTCCTTAGAGGCTCTTAAATATTCCACTGTAGCTGCAGGAAGTATTGTTCCTCCTGGCCCAGCTCAAGACTAATATATAACTTGTTTATCCTTGTTTTAATGTAATTCTTGTCTAAATTACCTATGGGTATTTTCTCTGGTTTACGCCCTGCCTCGCTTGTCATTACCCTGCTTTTTGCCTTTTAGGTCAGGTCTGCTTCACAGCCTGACTCCTGCCTGTAACATTGAGATCCTGTTTTTAAGTCATAATCTGTTTAGCTTTAAGTATCTTGGTATTGTTTATTTGGTATTTTTAGGCTATGTGCCGTATAGTTTTTTAATTATATTTTTAACTCTATAATTTGGGGTTATTAAAACTCAGTATTGTTCTCTTAGTTTTATTTAGTTCCATTAAGGTAATCCTTTAGATGGTGCCACCAAGCTATTGTATGGCTGATTCTCTGTTACTATTTCACTGGGTGACACAGGTCGAGCCCAGAAAAGGGATTTTGACAACGGAAAAATCTATTTCTGGGGGAAGACCTGTGTCACCCAGTGACCCATCCCTATACTTCCTTCCCCACCCGGATAGCATACCAAGCTTGGTGGGTGCTAATTTTGGGATGAAGATGGCGGGCGCGAGTGGTAGGTGGCAGCGAGCGGAAGGTAAGGGGTGGATCGGCACACCCATATTGGGGGCTTTGAGAATGGAGAAATCTGTTGGGCGAAGCATCTGTGATAGTGGCTACCACTCACCCCTTAGTGCATACCGACACCTTTGTGGTGATCAATCCAGGGGTAGTAACCCTGGCATTATGGATAGCTTTTTTCTCTGGTATATTTAGCAATATTTATACTTAGAAATGTGTGCTATTGGAACCATTTCACTGGGTGACACAGGTCTTCCCCCAGAAATAGATTTTTCCGTTGTCAAAATCCCTTTTAGAGTAAAATGTATAGCCCGTCAATTAAACATCCCAAGAACAGCGATTTGACCAGCTAGGTATTCGTTTAGCCCCCTGGAACCTTCCAGAGGCAAAATGAAGATATTGTAAATATTTTCATTCAACAAAAGCAGGTATGTCCAATGAGGCAATGAAATCAATATTTTTAGATTATTCATCACATGATAGCTCTGTTGCAGTTTTCACAGGTGGCTCAAAGTCAGATGCTGGCATCGCCTTGGAGTGGTCTTTGCTGATGTAGAAAGAAGTGGAAGATTATCATCTGTTGCATCAGTTTTTATAGCAGAAATGCATGCAGTTTTAAAGGGAAGTTTAACTCTGAATGGAAATAGTTTTACTATATATTGTGACTCTAGAAGAGTTCTTCAGTCTTCAGAATCTTTTAACTCTTTGCACCCATTGATTTTAGAGATTATAGAATAGTTTTTCCTCTCCAGAGCCCAGAAGATGCCTACTACAGTACTGTATAGGGATGTATTTCCTCTTATATTTCAGACAAATAAAAACCTTTGGCAGTCCCTTTGGGCAAATCTTGAAACAAACCATAAGTTGCACAGTATTACATCATCGGTATCTCCTTGGTCATATCCCTTTATGCCAAGAAGACTAGAAATGATGTTATGCAGGGTAAGGATTGGACACACAAGGCTCACTGATATGTTCTTATTGTCAGATGAAAACCATCCATTTTGTGATGACTGTATTATCCCCTTGGCTGTGAGACTTTTCTGGTTGAATGTCCCAGTCTTGGGGATAATTCAAATGAAATGCTGTCAATTGGGACATTCTTGAGTCGGGAAGTTGGGGAAAACATGCTGGTATGCAAGCAGTTAGCTTGCCCAGGTAATTCCTTGTGTGCAGTGGCACTCAGGTTCCAACTTCTTTTATGACTTGTATGGCCTAGTGGGCAGCGCCCTTTCCTTTCAATTGAACGACCTGGGTTCTATCCTGATGTGAGTCAGAAATTTATATATATATATATATATATATATATATATATATATATATATATATATATATATATATATATATATATATAATATATATATATATATTATATATATATATATTATTATATATATATATATATATATATATATATATATATATATATATATATATATATATATATATATATATATATATATATATATATATACGTATATTATATGTTTCTGTAGTGCAGTGTAATTCTTAAGTCTCCACATTCAGTACTTTACTCTACAATGGCCTTGAAAGATAAATAGAAACATATAAAACAAAAAAATAAAAGGAGTTATACAGGAGCTGAGGGCTCTTTCTCAAAGGGGAGTCCGTGAAACACGTGAATACAAAAATAGGTATATTTACTTGACAGACAAGATCAAAGGGAAAATGAATTAATGCACGTTAAATTGCTGCTGCAGAAGTCCTCCTGCATGTGGGGGGGGGAAGCTTGGGAATGCCAGGAACACGGACCAAGGAAAATTCTTCTACGATCGTCCTTCTGAAATGATATGAGGACCCAGGTTACAATCTAAGGCTGGAATTTGGGGAATGTTTTACTCGAGAGTGCGCTGAGGGCGCCAAGGACATCCTTGAGGCTTGACTAGTGACTTAGAGCAAGAAGGCAGTGAGCACATGTGCCAGGATTGAACCAAGAAGCTCAGGGAATACCAAGTTACAGGCCCAGACATTTAATAAATGCACAAGGGCGAACATAACGTGATTAAGCAACTCTTTCCGGGTACTTTACCACATAGGAGGAGCATAAGGCTACCACATAGGAGGAGCGTAAGGCTGATGTCTGCATCCAGAGTCGTCCAAGTCGTCCTCTGCATCTTCTGCCAGGGTTCATGTGTGTGTGTGTAGACAAGGCCTCCCCACCAAGGAACTACTCTCGGGTCGTAGGTCGGGTGCGAGAAGGAAGGCGCCCTTGTGATGATGAAGGGCTGCAGTTGAGTTTCCGCTCGCTCTGGGATTTGCAAATCCCCACTTGAAATGGATACTGGCCACATGGTTGGAGTACAAAGCAAAGGGCAGCTACGTCCACATGGCAACGAGGGAAAGAAAGGGGGGGGACGTCTGAACTCATGACCTCCTACATTAGCGATTGGGCTGTGTGTGAGAGCGAACTTCTGGCGCCGTGGCCTTTTATTACTTCTGGCCGGGTATAGGGGGCGGCCGATGGCCTGACCGGGTCACAGCTCCTGTACCAAAAGAAAGGGCGCCAGCCAGTTATTGCCCTAGGCTAAGATTATCTCTTGAGCGTGCCTTAGAACCCTGTATTTACTGCTTGAAACTAACCCGAACCAGATTTCACTACCTCTCACAGGTTCAAATAGACAGAGGCCTATCTATCGGCCAAGCAAAGCAGAAAGGAGGGCACTTTTTAGCTTATTTTGATGCTAATCTTTACAATATATATATATATATATGTATGTTGTTTATATTAACCCTTTAACACTGAAGCCCTATTTTCAAAAACGTCTCCCGTATGCCGACCTCCGAGAGGTAGCGCTGAAAAAAAAGTTTTTTCAAAAATCACAGCGCGCTTTAGTTTTTAAGGTTAAGAGTTCATTTTGGCTCTTTTTTCCCATTGCCTGAAGTTTAGTATGCAATCATCAGAAATGAAAAAATATCATTATCATATATAAATATTGGAATATATGACAGAGAAAAAAAAAACTCGTATATAATTGTATACAAATCGCGCTGTAAGCAAAACTGTTAAAGCTAATGAGTTAAATTTTTTTTAGTTGTATTGTACACTAAATTGCGATGATTTTGGTACATAACAGATTGTAAAACGATTAAAGCAACACAGAGAAAATATTGTCACAAAATGATGCATGAATTCGTAACGCGCGGACATAAAAAAAAGTTTTTTCAAAAATTCACCAAAAATCAAAATGTTGTGCTAGAGACCGAAGGTTGATTTTTTTCTATTTATTGTTATTTATATGAAAATATTACAAAACGGTGAAGAGCTAAAAGAATGAATAATTTTTTGTTGTATTCTACATGAAATTGCGCACATTTTGATGTATAACACTTTATGTAACGAATAATATGAAACGGAGAAAAAATTACGGCAAGCTGAATCAAGAAATGACATGATTTTCAGCTATCTGGCGCCACGAGCGAAGGAAAAGTTTTTTCAAAAATTCACCAAAAATCGAAATATTGTGCTAGAGACTTTCCGTTTGTTGCAGAATGAAGGTAAATGATTGATTGTTACTAAAATGTAAGAATTTTTGCTTACGGTTGCATTTTTCGAGCATATCGGTCGAGTCAGAGTTGACCGAATGTTAAAATTTTGTCAGTTATTGTGATTTCAGTGAAAATATTAAAAAACTGTGAAGAGCTAAAGGAATGATTTATTTTTGTTGTATTCTATATGAAATTGCGCACATTTTGATGTATAACACTTTATGTAACGAATAATATAAAACGGTGAAAAAATTACGGGAAGTTGACTCAAGAAATGCACGGACTTTCAGCGGATTCCGTGTGTGCGGAGCGAAGGAAGAAGTTTTTTTTCAAAAATTCACCAAAAATCGAAATATTGTGCTAGACTTTCCATTTGTTCCAGAATGAAGGGAAATGAATGATTGTTACTAGAATGTAAGAATTTTGGCCTCACGGTTGCGTTTTTTATCATTTTCGGTCGAAATCAAAGTTGACGAATGTTAAAATTTTGTCAGTTATCGTGATTTAAATGAAAATATTAAAAAACTGTGAAAAGCTAAAAGAATGATTTATTTTTTGTTGTATTCTACATGAAATTGCGCACATTTTGATGTATAACACTTTATGTAACGAATAATATAAAACGGCGAAAAAATTATGGCAAGGTGACTCAAGAAATGCACGGATTTTCAGCGATTCATGAGCGAAAAAAAATTTTTTCAAAAATTCACCAAAAATCGAAATATTGTGCTAGAGACTTTCCGTTTGTTGCAGAATGAAGGTAAATGATTGATTGTTACTAGAATGTAAGAATTTTGGCCTCGGTTGCGTTTTTCTAGCATATCGGTCGAAATCAAAGTTGACCGAATGTTAAAATTTTGTCAGTTATCGTGATTTCAGTGAAAATATTAAAAACTGTGAAGAGGTAAAGGAATGATTTATTTTTTGTTGTATTCTACATGAAAATGCGCACATTTTGATGTATAACACTTTATGTAACGAATAATATGAAACGCGGAAAAATTACGGCAAGGTGACTCAAGAAATGACATGATTTTTTCAGCGAAAAAAGCGAAGGAAAAAGATTTTTCAAAAATTCACCAAAAATCGAAATATTGTGCTAGAGACTTTCCGTTTGTTGCAGAATGAAGGTAAATGATGGATTGTTACTAGAATGTAAGAATTTTGGCCTACGGTTTGCGTTTTTCAGCATATCAGTCGAGTCAAAGTTGTCCGAATGTTAAAATTTTGTCAGTTATCGTGATTTCAGTGAAAATATTAAAAACTGTGAAGAGCTAAATGAATGAGTTATTTTTGTTGTATTCTACATGAAATTGCGACATTTTGATGTATAACACTTTATGTAACGAATAATATGAAACGCAAAAAATTACGGTAAGGTGACTCAAGAAATGACATGATTTTCAATGGTCCGCAAGGAAAAAATTTTTTCAAAATTCACCAAAAATCAAAATATTGTGCCAGAGACTTTCCGTTTGTTGCAGAACGAAGTAAATGGTTGATTGTTACTAGAATGTAAGAATTTTGGCCTAGGTTTTAAGCATATCGGTCGATCAAAGTTGACCAAATGTTAAAATTTTGTCAGTTATCGTGATTTCAGTGAAAATATTAAAAACTGTAAAGAGCTAAATAAATGAGTTATTTTTTGTTGTTTTCTACATGAAATTGCGCACATTTTGATGTATGACACTTTATGTAACGAATAATATGAAACGGCGAAAAAATAACTGCAAGGTGACTCAAGAAATGACATGATTTTCTGCGGGGTCCATGGCAGAGCAGAGCTGAGGAAAAGTTTTTTTAAAAATTCACCAAAAATCAAAATATTGTGCTAGAGACTTTCCGTTTGTTGCAAAATGAAGGTAAAGGATTGAATATCACCAGAATATTAGATTTTTTGCTTACCCAAAAGAGACCTAAGTAAAAATATAAAAAATATATATATATATATATATATATATATATATATATATATATATATATATATATATATATATATATATATATATATATATATATATATATATATATATATATATATATATATAATTATATATATTTCTGGATCGGGGTCCCGTGTCACCTGGTGAAATAGTCCAATCAGCACTTATTTCTAGGTAATTCTTTGCTAGATACCAGAGAAAGCTAAATGAAATGCTGGAGTTACTACCCCCAGAGCGAGCTCCACTAGATGGAGTCGTATGGAAAAGGGTGAACTACAAAAACACGGAACCTTATCCTATAGAGATTCCCAATGTCAAAAGTCCCAACGAGAGAGGTGCGATACAAGCCCATGCACTACTCATGGACTGTATACAAGGCAACACTAGCCGCATTCCATTTTAGCACGTTTTTTTCGTTCACACGTAATTTCGTTGTGATCCTTATTTTGTGCTCTATTTTGGTTTTTTTATGGCATCCTCGCAAGGTTCTTCTTCAATTACTTGAGTACCAGTGTTTTATTGTTTTTAGGCGATTGAGGCTCCTTATTTTCCTTTAGTTTAATAATTAAAGGATTTATAACGCCGTCTCGATCTCCTCTCACGTCGCCTCTTGACCTCTCTTGGTCTTGGGTCGGCATGTTTGTTTTGTGTTTTTATTTGTATCCCTTTATTTGGGATATTTTACCATTAATGATCCCTAACTTTAGTGGGTGTGATTAATTTTATGTTTGTTCTGTACCCATTTACTACAAGAAGTGCTGTTTAGCGTTTAGGCTACTGAGCTACCCCCCTCGGGCCCATTCGCTTTATCATGGCTTCATTACGAGAGTGATTTTTATTACGGAAGTGATGTTTAGCGTTTAGGCTCACGAGCTACCCACTCGGCCCATTCGCCTTTTATAATGGCTTCATTATGAGAGTGATGTTTAGCGTTTAGGCTACGAGCTACCCCTCGGGCCCATTCGCTTTTATCGTGGCTTCATTCACAGAAGTGTTGTTGAGCATTTAGGCTCTGAGCTTCCCCCTCGAGCCCATTAAACTTATTATCATGGCCTCATTATGCTTTATTTTTGTCTCTCACTTCTCTTAGCCTTTGGGGATCTTATTTTCATTGGTACTGTTACATACGGTTTTTACTTTGTTTTTACTTTGTTTTTATAATTTTGTTTATTTTGTGAATTTTGTGTTCCTTCCTGGTCAAGTGCTGTCTTGCTGTTTAGGCTACGTGGTTCCCCTCGGGCCTATTCGCTTCTTATTTTGGCTTTATTTTGCCTTGTTTTAGACTCACTTCTCTAAGTGTATGGGAACATGATTTTCATTGGTACATTTAATTTTTGACCTTGTGCTTGGATGCTTTTGAATTTTGTTAATTTTGGGGTACTTTCATTTAACTGGAGGTCGGTCATGTCCCTTCACGTCCATGTTGTGTTGGGCCTGCCTATCCTCCTACATGTACCTTATAGACAATTTTTGTTTTATTATGAATTTTTTGGAGTTATTGGTTAGCCTTTACCCCTCTCCTAGGCTTCCTTCCTTTACATCACCTCAGTTAGGTTAGCCTAGGGGTTATTGTAACACTTTTTCCCTTCGGGAAAAAATCGTTATGAGGGGGCGATCTCGATCTGTATGTATGAGTTTCATGTCGGTGGTCTCGTTCTGTACATGTGTGTTTTATGTCTGGTGCTTCCCTTTGTTTGGTTTTGGCTTGGATATATTGCCCTCGTCCACCCTCTCCCTGTTTCCTGCTTTTCACTTAGGCTAATGTTCCTAATAAGTTAAGCTGGAATAGCGAGGGTTTACCTGCGTAGCCTGTCCTAGTTCAATCCTTCTTTGGGTTGCTTACCAGTGGTGACCGGGAGTGCTCTCCCCACACCTGTTCACACTTCTTTTACCGACTATATATATATTTTTTTTGTGGTATCGAGAGTCCCTTCTCTCCCTTTATCCTTTGCTCTCTCTCTCTCCCCTGGTTTGTTTTCAAGGTTTGTTAACTTTCCAAGGCTTGAGAGCAATTATCCTTATTTTATGTTGTAACCTACATCCCCCCTCTGCATTGATTGATTGTCCCTCGGTGTGTCTGAGTTGGCACTCCACCTGGACCTGGAGGTGACCGGGAGTGCTCTCCCACTCCTGTTCACAATCCTTTTATCTTTCATTGCTCCCCTGGCCGTAGAGGTTTTTGCCCTTCCTCTCTCCTTTTCTCTCGCTCTTGTCGTGCAACACACAGCTTACATAGCGAGGGGATCTATGAGAATCTCTGGGCGCCCGGGAGTGCTGTCCCACCCTGGTCGCTGCTTTGGGTTATCAACCTCCTGGCCTATCCTTCCCCCTTCCTTTTACGTCGACTATTTCCCTTCGTGGTGCTTCCTACATGTTCGCACCTCACTGTTGGGATCTCATACGAGGCCAGTTAGCGTTTCCACCTAACTGTCTTCTGCTTTATTTACTTTTCAGCGTTCCCCCTCC
This sequence comes from Macrobrachium rosenbergii, assembly GCF_040412425.1. Lineage (NCBI taxonomy): Eukaryota > Metazoa > Arthropoda > Malacostraca > Decapoda > Palaemonidae > Macrobrachium > Macrobrachium rosenbergii. Next base: position 98,144,331 of record NC_089752.1, read on the forward strand.
TTTTTGCTACTACCTGTTCGGTGTTTTGTTATCTTGTTGGGCGCTCTCCTTGCTTACTGCTACGGCGGTTTTAGTGTTTAGCGGTCGGCGTTTATTCCCCACCGCTATCACTTCGTTCAGGATATCCTCCTCCGGGATTTTCCTCTCTTGGCTCGGAGTGCGCCCACTTCGAACAGTTCATAACCTTCCCACATTTTGTTCAAACATGATCGCTTCTGAATGTTCCGTTGACTCTGTTTTTATGTCTATGAGTTTTGTCCTGTTAGCCCGGTTTTCTCTCCGGTTTTCTCCGGGGGTTGTCCTGGTCTGACTAGGCTGAGTGGCAGCTACGGTACTCTGCTCCGGCATCCGTTCCAGCATGCCCTTTTTCTCATACGTTTTACTGGCTGGTTTTGTCATAAAATGAATGCAGGAATGCTCCGCTATCCTGCAACAAACCAGCGGTCACGAGTCTATAGCTACCATTCCGGTCAGTCTGTTTTGGATTTATAGTTTGGCACGGAAGGTTATGAAGTACGCTATGCTCTCCCAGAGCAGACTTCTTGATGAACCCGTAGGTTTTATATATACCTGTCGGTTTCGTCTCCGCCAAACTCCGCCTCATGTGTCTTATTCTTGACTCGGAAGGTTGTAAAGTACGCTATGCTCTCTCCGAGCAGGCTACTTGATGAATCCGTAGGTTTTATTTACACCAGTCGGTTTTCCTGTACTGTCTGCCCTGTCTGGCGGAACCAATCAGTTTGGTTTCCCCTCATCAGGGGTAGTGTTGTGAATTCCTCACCCTAACTTTCTATCCTCAATTGAAGGTCCTCATTTTCGGTGGTCACCTTGGAAAGTACTCCCCTTTTTACAAGGTCTGTTTCTGTGTCCAGTTTTCTCCTTTCAGGCTTTTTTTAGACAGGCCCTCAGTAATTTTGTCAGGTCCTCTCCTTTAAAAAAGGGGGCACTGTCATTGGGTCTGCTATTAGGCAGGAAGTATTTTCTTAATACAAGCCTATTCAGGTGCTATTCTAAGCTCATGATCTCAGACGGTGACCACTTACATTATTTTCATTACATGAACTTAGAGGACCTTACTAATGTTCAGGGTGGAATTCTTTAGTTTTCAACGTTTCTATTTAAGTCTTTAATAGCATAAGAATGATGTTTATTTCTCTGTTACTATTTCACCAGGTGACACAGGACTGATCCAGAAAAAGGATTTTGACAAAGGAAAAATCTATTTCTGGAGAGGGGCCCGTGTCACCCGGTGACCCACCCCTGTTTTTCATTCTCTCCCTCCCTTGATAAACTTCATTCTAGTGAGGTGGGTGCTAACATGGAATGCGGCTAGTGTTGCCTTGTATACAGTCCGCGAGTAGTGCATGGGCTTGTATCGGCACCTCTCTCGTTGGGACTTTTGACATTGGGAATCTCTATAGGATAAGGTTCCGTGTTTTTGTAGTTCACCCTTTTCCATACATGACTCCATCTAGTGGAGCTCGCTCTGGGGGTAGTAACTCCAGCATTTCATTTAGCTTTCTCTGGTATCTAGCAACGGAATTACCTAGAAATAAATGCTGAATGGACTATTTCACCGGGTGACACGGGCCCCTCTCCAGAAATAGATTTTTCCTTTGTCAAAATCCTTTATTTATTTCAACTGTTTCCTGTTCTTTTTTTTGGTACTGGAGTTCTTAGGGTTTGTTTCCAATTTTGAGTGTTGTTAGGATTTTTTCTTTACAGTATTTTTATTAACTTTGTTGATTCACTAGCCTCTTAGCTTATCAGATGCTTCTATGTGTGGCTTTTTGAAAAGTAACAAAAGCCTGGCACTTGAACATTTTCAAGATATTCTACATGTGACAGTAATTCCACAATATGGAGGCTAAACTAAATTCTGCCGTACACTTAACTTTCACAAAAAGAGATTCATCCAATAATGCAAAATGTCTAAAAAGATGGCATAGAAAAAAATCATCATCAAAATGTAGCTGATAAATATTGAAGCCTGGTAAAATTAAGGAATTACTATAATACTTTGCCATCTTATTTTTCCTGTATTTTTTCCTCCTGTTATAACTAAGTATCAGACATTGTAATAAAATTTGCATTATCTTTAAGCATTTTATTATATTAGCAATTTTACCATTTTTCAGTTTTTAGGAAGGAATTTGCAATGTTAAATTTTTCAAGTTTCTGAAAAAATGACCATAGTCACAATAAATTTTATCTTAATTTATGAAGAAATGGCCCAAGTCATAAATGTTAAATTTTGTTTTATCCTCTGCTTTTATCCAGGAATCGCAATAAGGCCAGTAACCAGATCCAGGCAGGAAGCAGTAATGCAGCTGTAGGGGGAAGTGGTACAGGTATTTTAGGTCCTGGGACAGTGAATGGTTTGGGACCTTCAAAATATAAACATGAGCATGATTTAGAGCATTCTTTACATCAGTTACTACACAGAGTCTACCATCAGAGTTTCCAGCACCCTCTTCCACACCCAGTATATGCACCAATGGGGATGTCAAAGCGGCGTCGAGCTGCTGGACCAGAAGGAATGGACAGAAACCAGGTTTGTTTTCTGAGAATTAATACAATTCTGCTACATATCTACAATGTAGTGTCAGAGGATTTTGCATTAGCAGTACAGTATTATTACTACTGTAATTATTATATTGTTACAACTAAAACTTATTATATTGTGCTTTTGTTAGCACATATGCTTGTGTAAACAAAATGCCTGCATTCAAACTTAATAAACTGATATTGGCCATGGATGAGGATCTCCTTAAAAATTAGTTAGCAAAATTTGTGCCTAATTTTGCATTACAAAATAGCTGAATGCATATTGTAAAATCTTTGTTTACACTATTATCCATTTCAGGGACCACACGTCATCATTTTTCTCAAATCTCTTTCAAACTAAGTATATGATCGAAATAGTACTTTGACAGTGTACAAGACACCTCCCACTAATTTTTTATAGTATAGTGTATTGTCAAATGGTTTTAGGTAAGGTGTTTACTCTTCACTTACATGGTGTTGCCAAGTATTGCCAAACTATGCATTTGAACATCCTTTATCCCCATCCTGTCCCTCCCTCTCCCTTCCCCTCCTCATTCCTCCCTCAACTCACTTCCCTGGCCTCCCCATCTCTGCCGCCCCCTTTTCTGTGTATGGGGGATAGCGGACGTTTGATTGTGTAGATTAGTCATGCTGACCCATGCAACTTTGCCTTTAAAAGTCACTAGTAAATGCCTTAATGAACACCATTTGACAATGCACTGTAGTACCAAAAATTAGCAGGAGGTGTGTTGTACACTGTTTTAAAGTACCATTTCAATCAAATAATTAGTTTGAAAGATATTTGAGAAAAACGATGACTCACGACCCCTGAAATGGATAGTGGTGATTCATTACATATTATTGATTTAGTGTTTCATTTATCTTCAGATCATTCAAATGACAAAAGAGAAAACCCTGCTGGAACAGATAATTAGGCAAGTACAACACAACTTTTTGAGACTCAGAACAATGTACGTCATTGATCAGCTAGCAGCAGAGTTCAAAGATCCACTTATTGTGTCTCACTGGAATGCTTTCAATTCACCCACTCAGTCATGTGTGAAAATAAACATTGTTACTCAAGGATATGAATCTGTTTTGAGAACTAAATTAGTTATTCACATTTATGAAAGAACTCTCAAGTGTATATGTAGAGATGGAAAAATAATGACTATGTCCTTTGAACCTCAAGAATTGAGAAATCTTATATTTTGTCAAATTTCACAACATAACATGGCTGCAGTTCAAGGTTTAGCAAAATATAATGGATGGACAGTGTTGTCCTCTGAGCAGAACATTGGAACCGGTGCAATTGAACCTCTGGGCAATGCTTCAACAGTCATTCTCGCTTCACCCTCTGGCAACAAAGTCATTGGAGTGCATTCTGGGCCTCACCAGCGCATCTCATTTTATGTGTCATCATCACCAAGACCAGACTTTTATCCATCAACTGTGGTGAATGAACAGAGATGGGAACATTTAGGAACTGCCTGGCAAGAAGTACGGCATGATCGCATGGAGGGACGCAATTTCTTAAACAAGATGGAACTTTTAATGGCAGCTCTAACTGCATGAAATTAATAATTTTATAAACAACTTCACCTGATATTTAAATGGAAAACATTGTGTAATTGAGAGGTCTTGAAGGGCATGTGTTTTTAACTGAATTATGAAAGGAAGGTGTAGTTCTTATCATAGTTTACATCTTATTTGACTGGAAAATAATGACACTGCAGGGGTCTGAAATAGAGATTTGATCTGAAGTATGTGGCTTGTTATAATACACTTAAGAAGGATAGTAGCGCTTACAGTCCTTGACTGTAATGTCAACATACAAGTGTTTATGCCAAAGAAAAATCTGGAGTACGTAGCCAAACCATAACTAGGAGAAAGGTCCCATTGTAATAATATACAGAAATGAGGAAATGAAAAGGAATTACTACCAATTTCATTCAGTGAGCATCCGTAGTCTGTGGTACTGTTTTAAGCTAACAGCCAATATTTTACCTTGGTGACTCTTTTGTACTTGGTTAGGTATGATATTCTTTTTAATATTTACATGAGAAAAAATTGAGTTGATAAAATCATTCACTCTAATAACTTTACTGTTCATTTAATTTTTTGAATGTTGATTTTGTTACTGATACTTGGAAATCCAGCTATGCTTTTAGCAGCTTGAACAAGAGCAGTTATCATCATGTAATATCTTAAATTTTTTTCCTAATATAAGGATGAGTTTTATAAATTTACAAACCATATTATTTACCAGATTACTGTGAATGCATAAAAATTTGTGTTCAGATCATTAGATTGTACATACTTGCTTTATTTACATGACATTTTTACAGGTTTTTACCAGGAAGTACTGTAGTGTAATTTGATTTCAGAGATAACTTTAAGAAACAAGGTAACATCTTTTCCTGTACAGTAATGGGTGGAGAGTAATGCAATTGCTATGTACATTATGAATCTTTATTATTCAACTTCAATATTTTTTTTCTACTGTAGATATTACTGTTAATGAAATTAAAAATGTATAAGTACTTTAAAATTATAGTTTATACTACCTCATTTCTTGGTGGTAAAATACTTATAAAGAAAGTGTTGGTTTTGTTCAAATTTAAATAAATAATTTTATTACTTACCACTTTACATGAGTTGGCCTGTACATGTCCTTATTTACTATACTATGTTTCAAAATCTTGAAAATTATTTAGCCATTTTAGTGTGTGAAATTTCTACATGGACCCAGCTTAAGTAGCTAAGAAGACATTTGGGGTTTTGATCCAAGAAAAGGAAATCTGTACCCTTCCCTGATTAACTGGTCCACCTAGGGCTCACTGTCTATTGATACCAAGACCTCCATAATTTCTGAAGATGAACTAGAAGAAAGTCTGGGGAAGAACAAATCACTCATTTTCCTTTTCTTACCTGGAGTTATGTTGATGGAGGAGCAAAGGGTTTTCTTGCTTGAAAGAGAGGTACTGTACTCCATTTTGGGAAGTGTAATTTTGATGGGAGTGGAAGGCTTGGGTCCCTGGCTGTTGCCTACTCCTGAAGTAGAAATCTTTCTAGCCACAGGTAGTTCCGCCTATCTCTCCTCAAGAATGGGTGTGGAGCTTCCAGAGTTCTCATTGTTGCTTTGTGTTGGTTGTAGTCTGCCAGTATATCAATGAAATCATCAGGGAACAGGGTTGAGTCCATTGAATTGGCAGCTCAAAGCTGCCTCTGGTCTGAATAGGACACCAACTCGGAGAACTTTAGTGCTACAGTACATCATATATAGGGTCAGAACTGAAGCTTGGCCATGGAAATAAACTACACTAGTGAGCATTAAAAATCTTCAGAAACCTTGGCTTTCCTGGATAAAAGTATACATATTCTGTTTCACCCTTTTCCTAGTTTGCTTTGGCTTGGAATTTTCTAAAGAAGTGTTCAGCCATGTCTGCTTTAGGAGTCAGGGTTACTGACCCACTTTTGTAGCCTTACATTTTCTCTCCATTCCAGTATTCTTTTTTCCCATCTTGCTGACCAGTCTTGCTAACTATTGTATTACTTCTTAGTGTAACTATGAAGGTTTCTCTGTTTCCTCTTTATATCCATGTACTTCATCCCATTTATTTACTGGATCTCGCTATCTTGCCATCCAGCCACTTCAACTCCCTCTTTTCGCTGTTTCCAATCCAGAATCAAAAGCTGCCGAGTCCTTTTAATGAGAGAATACTATGACAAAGCCGCATAACTTCACATGGAATTTTTTGTTCCACATTTCCAGCTATGTAATGGGTAAGAGGGCTCTTCAAGTTGAAATCTCTCTATTCTTTTTTTCAAATTATTTTTCAACCTCTTTCATATTTTATCATCATTCTCCCATCTTACTGTCCAACTTCCCAAACAACTCATAGTGAAACTGCAGGGTATTCCCTCAGTTTTGGACCATTATTGACAACCTTTGTACTCATTTTGGATCATCCCCTAAGGTTATGTAAGAATTAGTTGATCACCTACCGTATATCGTAGTGGATCCACCTATCCCTAATCTTCTTTGTTGCTTACCCTATTCTACACATTCCAACTTTCTTTTTTCCTCATTAAGGAAGTTTGGTATGCTGGAGTTGTCCTTGTTTTGTACTGGTAGCGGGCTGAGGTGGTGGAGCACATATGGTAACAAGTGGCACCAGTAAGGGCTTGAAAGGCTCACTGGTTAGTGGATGTGCAATATGGGTATAAATTTTGGTATGGCAATTCATCTTGTATTTTTCTGGTACATGTTAAGAGTAACTATGCTGTCTGTATACTATATGGATTAAAACTAAAGAGAAAAAATTGGTATGTGAAAGCTTCTACTCATTTCTGATACTCTTTACCTGTAAAAGGCCACATTCCTGAAATTTTCTGACCCTGCAGGGACTTCCTCCTTCATAGTCTAAGTACTGTATCAAACTACTGCAGTATCTTCTCTTCTCCCATGGAGGTTTTTTGTTTGTATTTTGTTCATGGTGACAAATAGTCCTCACAGTTTAAAGGTCTCTTCTTTCAGCATACTCCAAGCCAGTTGGGGCAGACAACCCCCAAACATGAGGATGTTTATCTCTCATTGATGAACTAGGCATGTTGCGCATCTGCAGATAACCTCTACTTTGTTTCTGATAGCCTAACAAGTAAAATGTCTGCCACTGGGCTTTAAAATTCCATGATAAAGATAAGTAGTGCCAAGAAGCTGAACATTTGACATGTTACTGGACCCCAAATTCAAACGGATTATGATTCGCTATCCCAAGTGTTAGAAGATTTTTAACAGTACAGGAAGTCGAATGATTTTCCAAAGCTGGTAATAAATGGGATATATGGATATCATTCAAGAAACAAGAAGCAGCATTTCAGAAAAACAAACGAATAAATATTGTATAAGTACATAGTTCTTAAGTTACAGGTGCACTCTGTGACAAGACTTCTTAAGGGCTTGATGGTTATGAACCAGCTGACTGGTGTACACAGAATAATGAAACAGAGGCCTCCCCTTGCAAGAATTCCCAAAGCCGCCCATTTGGATAGTAGCAAAAGCCAAACCAGAAAATCATAACTATTTAAGGTTTTGAAAATTCCTGCAAAGGAAGGTAGGAGGTATTCAGTCTGGGGACATCACTCAATTTGGGAAAACTCTGTCACCCATGCTATATTCAAGATTTACCCATAATACCTGCAAGGGGATAGTGCTGTCAGTGCACCTCATGCAGTGTACTAGGCATTACTTAAGGTTCTTTGCAGCGTCCCTTCGGCCCCTAGCTGCAACCCCATTCATTCCTTTTACTATACCTCCATTCATATTCTCTTTCTTCCATCTTCCTTTCTACCCTCTCCTAACAATTGTTTCATAGTGCAACTGCGAGATTTTCCTCCTGTTACACTTTTCAAACCATTTTACTGTCGATTTCCCTTTCAGCACTGAATGACATGACCACATAGGTCCCAGCACATGGCCCAAGACTTGGGCGTACATGCATTGTAACATGAAAATAAATGAGGTTAACATGATTACTAATAGAGACAAAACTCATTTGGAATTTTAGTTAAGGTAGAGGGTGATTATGTGTTAGTTTTATTAGTTAGTCATTATTTTATTTTTATTTTCTGTGTTAGTGAAATGGTATGGGCGTTACAAAATGTATTAAAAGCACATGTTTTATTTTATAAGATTTTTTATAGCAAAGCATTCTTTATGTTTAAAAAATATATCTGTTCTTGTTGTGATGTCATAGGAAGTGATGTCATAGGACGGAAATGGCGGGAGGGAGAAAAATGTAAAAAAATGCGGGCAGCAGAGTTGAACAGACTGTAGTACGGTAGAGAGAGCTCTCTGAAGGTTAGGTCGGTAATTTTAGTTTGTAAGTCTGTTTTGTGGTTTTTGTTGTTGTAAGCTGGATTGTATAGTGAAAGAAGAACAACGTGAACAGGTGGGTGGATCACATAATTGAAGCATTTTTGGACGGGTTAGGCTAGGAAAATTTTCAAGTGGTAGCAGAGCGTGGTTGGTTAAAAATGGACGGATCTGATGGTAAACTTTGGGAGACGAAATGGAGAAGAGACTGTCCGAGATTTAGCAGGACACAGGGCGATTATAAAGGATGGAGAGGACAAGTTGAAGATTGGCTTGTGGTGTGTGGAGAAGAAGTGAAATATCCAGGGATAGAGATAAGAATGAGCTTAAAATGGAAAGCTTTAGAAGTCACAGAAGGAATAGACAGAGATGAACTTAAGGATAAAGAGGGTTCAAAGATAATCCTATCCAAACTAGATGAAGTGTATCTAAAAGATACGTTAATGGAAAATTACAGTAAAATGAAAAACTATTTTAAAATAGAAAGAGAATCTAGTGAAAAGATGAGAGATTTTATAATTAGGTATGAAAAGGCAGAGTCAGAGTGTAGTAGAGCGATAGGGAAAAGCATGCTTGAAGGGGAAATAAAAGTTTTTCATATACTAGAACAACTGAATCTCAGAAAATAAAAAACAAATGGTATTAGCAGCTTGTGGTCAAGAAAAGTTGGAATATAAAACAGTATCACAAATAATGAAAAGAATATTTGAGGGATTAGGGAATAAAGAGGAGGTGGAATGGTTGGGATCAGAAGGTTGTGTGAACTTTGGGAAAGGGAGGGAAAACCAAAGATATCGGGGAAAGGTGAATTGAGGTAGAGGTGGAAGAAATCCTTTAAATAGAGAAGGGAAAGTAGCGATGTGTGTGCAATATGCAAATCGGAATGGCATTGGGCCAGAGACTGTCCTCAGAATTTTCAAAATAAGAAGAAATCAGAAACTGGACAAGAAGAAGAAAAAGTTTATATAGAAGAAGTTAGTAAAATAGAGGAAGAATCTTGGGAAGAGGTTGATGCAATTTTAGACACAGGATGTAAGTCAACAGTTTGTGGGGAATCGTGACTAGCACACATTGTTGTGGGTTTGAATCAGGAAGAGTTGAGGAGAATGAATTATACTAAGAAAGAGTGTAATAAAGTATTTAATTTCGGTGAGTCATCATACAAGTCGAAAAGAGTAATGGAAATACCGGTGATATTGAAAAACAAAAAGTTTTATTTGAAGACAGAAATTTTGCAGGCTGATGTACCATGGTTAATAGGTAAGAAAACCATGAGTGAAATGGGTATGACCATAAATTTAAAAGAGAATTGTGTTAAAATAGAAGTGTTAGGGGAAATGAAGATAAAGTTAAGAGAAGACAAACAGGTCCACTTAAGAATACCAATTTTGAGGAAGAAGAAGAATTGTTACTGGAGGGATGGAAGGGAAAGAGTCTATGGGGAAATTAAAGGTGCAATGATGAAGTTACATCTACAATTGGGTCACGGAAGTGGAGATAAAATATGGAAGGTAACAGAAGAAGCACAGTGGAGTGATGGTTTGAAAGAGAAGGAAAATGAGGAAATAAAAAGTTATTAACAGACTTAATTGTAAGTTGTGAGTTATGTAAAAGATATAAGAGAAACCCAGCAAAACCAGTAGTGGGATTTCCTTGGAGTAAGACATTTAATGATGTTGTAGAAATGGATGTGGGAGAGATAGAGGAAAGAAAGTTCTTGGTAATGGTAGATATGGCAACAAGGTATTGCCAGGCTTTTTGAGTAAAAGACAAGAAACCAGAAACTATTATAAAGACACTTTTTGACGGGTGGTTTGCTATATTTGGGGCACCTTCTAAAATATTAACAGACAACAGGGGGGAATTTCAAAATGAAAAAGTAAGGAGGATGGCAGAAAGATGGAATATTGAAGTATTAGCCACAGCATCTGAATCTCCATGGAGCAGTGGATTGTGTGAAAAGACGGTAGCATAATCAAAGAAAGCTTAAGAAAGATGATGAGGAAGTGGATTGGTCCATAGCATAAGATGGGTAGTGAGTGCTAGGAACTGCTTAATAAATAATGATGGTTTCTCCCCTAACCAACTAGTATTTGGGAAAAACCCTTCTTTGCCTAATTTATTGAGAAAAGAAAGTTCAAGTCCTGCAAGCAGAGAGAAAGGTGTGGAAGAAAGCATAGTAAGGGATACAATGAATGCAATGCATAAGGCCAGAGAAGTGTTTATCAAAAATGAGTCTTGTAATAAAATAAGAATTGCTTTAAACAAAAATGTCAGAGAACATAAATTTGAAGAAGCAGTAGTGGGAGACGAGGTATTCTATAAGAGAGAAAATGAAAATGAATGGAGAGGACCTCTTCAGGTAGTGGGAGTATCAGGTAAAACAGTAGTGGTTAAACATGAGGATTCTCCAAGAGAAGTAGCTAGAATACATGTTACTACGATTCAAAGACTATCACCAGAAAAAGAGAAGATACGTGAAATAGACAAAACACACTGTGAAGGATGAATCCCTTGCATCAAAGGAAGGGAATATAGATGGGCAGGAAGGAAAGGAGATGATAATGGGCTAGAGAAGGAATGCAGATATATAAGACACTACAGGAAGAGATTTGGCAGAGGAAACACTGGAAGATGAAGGGGAAAGTGAGGTAATAGAAGATGAGTTAATAGAAGAGATACCCAAATTCAGAAAGGGAAACAGAGTTAGAGATATAAACAAAAATACAGGACAAGTAGAAGAGTGGACTATATAGAGCCTTGCAGGAAAAAGATCAAGCAAATCTTGGGCTGATTCGTACAATGTAGAAGACTCACAGTCAGGTGACAAGGGATGGGTTAACTTAAGAGATTATATTCATGTAGAAAAAATTGAAGATGAAGAGGAGGTTTTGCTAGGATTCGAAAATAGAAGTGTAATTGAAGCTAAAGAAAAAGAAATGCAAAGTTGGAGAGAAAACAAGGAGGTAAATGAAACTGGACAAAAAGCTATGTCTACAAGATGGATAGTAACTGAAAAGGTAAAAGGTGGAGGAAAGGATATGAAAAGCAAGATTGGTAGCTAGAGGTTTTGAAGAAGAAATGGCCGAATGGGAAAAAGATGCTCCTACATGCAATACCGAAATTTTAAAATTTTGTTTGACAGTAATAAAACTGAAAGATGGGAATTGTTATACGCTAGATGTAAAAACTGCGTATCTACAAGGTGATGAAATACAACGAGAGGTATGTTTAAAACCACCTGGTGAAGATGGTTGGAGTGGATTATGGAAATTGGAGAAAACTGTTTATGGGCTCAAGGATGCAGCAAAGGCATGGTATTGTAAGTTGGTAAAAGTGGTGGAGGACCTTAAAAGCGAGAGGAGTAGATTAGAACCTAATATATTCTTTTGGAGGAAAGACAAGAAAAAAGACAATAAATTGAACGGTATTTGATGTACACAGGTAGATGATTTTTGCTATGGAGGAAGTGAAGGATTTTTAAAGGAAACAATTGGGAAATGGAAAGGGGAAATTGAAAGTAGGAGAACAAGAAAGTAAAAGTTTTAAGTATATAGGAGTAATAGTAGAGCATAAGGAAAATAGAATTTGTCTTAATCAGTGGCAGTGTATAAATTCTATAAGAGAACCAGAAGCTAGAAGATTTACAGGTAATAGAGTATTAGGACACAAGAAGTTAACAAAATATAGATCAGTGGTATGACAGTTGAAGTGGGTATCGCTACATACCATGCCAGAAATATATGATGTTAGTGAATTAAAGCTTTTAAAGAAGGAACGACTCAAGATATGAGAAAGCTGATTGAAATAGTGAGAAAAACAAAGAGCATAATGGGAGAAGTGATAATAAATGAGTTAGAAGAAAAGATTTATTGGGAAGCCTATGCAGATGCTTCATTTGGGAATATTGAAGATGGTCATACTCAATTAGGTTATGTGATATCATTGACAGATGGTAAGAAGAGAAGTCCCATATGGTGGATCCAGAAAATCCAGAAGAGTAGCAAAGTCCACCACTGAAGCAGAAGCTCTGAGTGTGGGGGAGGCCATAGAAGGATCGATATATTTCAAACATTTGTGGGAAGAGATAGTAGGAGGGAGAAAATTAGAAGCACTGGTTAAAACTGATAGTAAAACCCTAATGATTGCAATAAAAACAATTACTGGAGTAAGCAGTAAGAGATTAAAAATTGATTTGTTCTGACACGATATACAAACCCTCGGTCCTTTACATTAGGAATTACTTTCAGCGTATGCTGGAAACAGCCGTTGAACTTTTGAACAAGGTGGTTAGGCAGTTAACTATCGTCCGGGAGGTGGGAGTACCGCCTGCCTGGATGTAAACATTCCAATTTGCTTTCAGCCATCGTAGAATGCGGACGTTGTTCTCGCTCTCTGCCTGACTGACCTTCAGCTTTCTCAGTGGGATTTTTCCTTATTTTTCTATAACAATGAATGTCGATAAGCCTTCTAAGCCCTCCTATACCCAGCGTGTGTGTCCTGGGGTAGGAGGCAAGAAATGTAATACTTTTCGATCTAGCATCGACATGGACCCACATGCCCTCTGCCCAACTTGCAGGGGACGTGTGTGTTTGCACGACGCTCCTTGTAGTGAGTGTTGTGCCTGGTCTTCCGAGCAATGGAAGAGGTTCGGAGGGAGGAGACGCTACCGTCAGAAGCCCGCCAAGGAATCGCCAGAGGGTAATGCGCCCCCAACGACTCCAGTGGTGGCTAACCCATCAGGATTGTTTCTCCCTCCCTGCAAACTTCCCCTGCTTGCTCCCTCTCCCTCAGGTGAGGACTCTTCCTCCCCTCCTTCATTCGTTTCATTGGTTGTGGAAGGGCGTAGGGGAGTGGTTGCTCAGGACATCCTCTCTGGGGCCAAAATTTTTCCCCTGGAGCGAGTGGAGGCTTCCCATTTTGACCCGACTGTATCCTCAGGTTTGGGTGTGGAAGCGCCTTCTATGGACCAGGTATCAGACTTGTCCTCTGCCTGGCTACACCTGGATCTACCTGGCGTTCTGTCATTGGAGGGCCTGGTGTCCCACTTGTCTGGCGCTCCAGTGACAACCCACTCAGCTTCCGCTTCCACCACCACGACTATCACCATGTCGGCATTCGGGAAGCTGCCTGTGACGGTGGCTTCGCATCCAGACACCCAGGTTTTGGCTGCCCCTGCCACTCACCATCCTGTGCCGCTGCCCCCTGGGTTCCTGGCCCCGCTATCTCACCCTGGTCCTTCTTACATGGTGACGTTGTTGGTGCCGTATGTGACAGTGCCTGCTCCAGTTGCTGACCCTGGCTCGCTTCCCAGTCTCTCGGCCCGGCCTGGCTGCTCACGCGCCACCCGTGCCTTTGAACCTGGCTCCTCACCTGGACATTCCTGACTGCCGTGCTAATGTATCTGCCCCGGCAACTGGTGCCTGAGCACTGTCTCCGCTGCCCAGGTTGTGCCTGCTGCTGTGGCCCCCCTGGTTGCTCCTGTGTCTTCGGCTACTCCTGCATGGTTTGGGGACCTGACCTTGGTCCTGAGGAAGATGGCGAAGGAGAAGTCAAAGAAGAGATCGCGAAAGGTGTCGTCGTCTTTGTCTGCTGCCTCTTCTTCCTCTTCTCCTTCTGAGGCTCACCAGCCAAAGAAGAAGAAGCCTGCCTCTCCACCTCCACCCCGGCCCCCCGGCAAGAAGTCTCGCACCAAGACCTCTAAGGGATGCCTCCTTCCACAGGGAAGGCAGTGGGATCTCTCACTGGCTCTTCCCAATCCACGGATCAGGGAACTGCTGCGCTGACCCCTGGGTCAGTCACATAGGGAGCCAAGGGCGTGCAGACCACGGTCCACACTCCCCCTGCTGCACCGAAGAAACCTGCTTCTAAGGCCAGCATGTCCATGTCAGACACTCGTTTGTGAGTCGCTCCGAGTACCCGGGTTTCCAAGGAGACCCGAGTACCCCAGTCTGGTACGGGAGAAACCTCTTCGTACAGACTCGGGCGTGGGGCGAGAGAAAGAGTCTGGGCATGCAGGTGCCCCGACTCTTCCAGCTGGTACTTCTGCAAGTACCAGGCCAGGTTCCTGGGAAGGTGTACCAGTCCCTTGAGTCCAGACACCTGGAGAAGCAGAGAAGAGGTCCCCTGCTCAGTCTTCCTGAGAGGTTTTGGCCTCGAAGAAGACTGGGGCATGTCTAGAGGGACAGCGCAAGTTCGTGCCAGCCAGCCGCAGGCTTGACTCCTCCCAGTCCCCAACCAGGTCAGTGCAGCTAGCCTGGCTTGGAGGAGGAGAGCACGCGGCTTGACTCGCGTGAGCCACTCCGCTCTCCTCGGAAGGCTGCTTCGCCCAGGCAAAAGCGCTCTCCTCGACCCGGGCTGCCGTCACCACTACGGGTTGGTGACCGCTCCCGGCCTGCTGCCCCTGTTGGTTCTACCAGCAAGGCCAGTGGAAGCGCCTGATCCTCCTCGCCTGTCCCCTCTACTTCGTGGGCTCCTTCCAGGGGGCGCAAGTCGGACAGGAAGAACTCTGGCGAGTTGTCTCCCCAGAGTTCTACCTCGGGGGTGTACGTGCCTGTCTCGGTCCTCGGTTCAACCAGGTCTTACGCCCGCGTGGTGCAGGAAGGATCACGGGGGTCTGTCGAGGTTCTCCCTCGTGCAGGGAGAGTAGATCGAGAGGACCGCACCCTGGAAGGACTCTAGGGTCCTCTTCCCAAGGTTGCGGACACCCCTGAGATACAGAGGACGTTTGCTGAGGTTATTGCACTGATTCATCAGCACAACGACCTTGGGGAAGGGACCAAAACCTCATCTGTGGATCGTCCGTCGCACCTCGAATCCTACTGAGGACCCAAGAAGGAGCCCAAGGCTTCAGTGGGGCTGCTGCGGTCCATGCTTGCCGAGGGGGTCCTCGATCAAGTGAATGGTCTTGTGTCTGGGCAAGACAATTCTCTCCAATCGAACCACCCGGACAAGCTTCTTCCCCCTCCTCTGCCTTGCCAGAAGCGCGTCTACGCTCCATCAGAGAGGGCATTGCCGCCTAAACAGGTTGACCCGGACCCAGTTCATCTAGATCCGGATCTTACGTTACAGCAACTTACTGAGGAGGGTATCTCCCTCCCTCAGCAAGAAGCAGCAACCTTGGAAGCCACCGCCATGACGGCCTGCCGGGCAGTCTCCTGACTGGATCTGTGGTCTTTCACAGTATCCAAGGTGGCTGCTTCCTCGGGTGCTATCGTACCCAGGGAGGACTCTGCCTTCGGGAGACTGTGCCAGTCTGGAGGTAGGGCCATCTCCTACCTCGCCCACCAGACGGCAAACCTGTGGGCTAACCTGGTCCTGAAGCTAAGGGACGACGTTCTCTCTCGCTTCTCCAGATCCGTGGGGCCCGAGTCAGCAATGACCCTGAGGAATGGATCGTTGCTGGGTTCTGCCTCTCTCTTCCCTAGAGGGTTGGTGGATGCTGCAGTGGACAAGCGCCAGGCCGATGACAACGACCGGCTTGTCCACCAGGCAGTGGCAAAGACCTCCAGGTCTTCACGTTCCACTGCAGCCAGGCCCTCTGGTCAGGCTGGCACTTCCTCGGCCCCTAAGAAGTCCCAGTCTTCGAAGGGGTCCCGTGGAAACACCCAGCCTTTTTCTTCCTCTAGAAAGGGTGGGTCTTCCCGCCCCTTTCAGCCTGCTTTCCAACCTGAAAAAGGGGGCAAGGGGAAGAAGAAGAAAAAGGGGAAATGCTAAGGGTGGCATTCCCCCCCAAAATGCTGCTGAAGGTGGGGGGGTGCCTGTCAAGCTATTGGGCGACATGGAGCCGAGACCTGGATAGTGGATGTCCTTCAGGAGGGATATCTACTACCCTTTGAGTCTTGGCCTCCCCTCACCTACTCTCTGGTCCATCTCCGCACGTACGTCAAAGGAACTCCGAAGGACTCCGCACTACAGCAAGAAGTGCAAGCCATGCTGAGCAAGGGTGCTGTGGAAGACGTGTCGGACCAGTCTCCAGGCTTTTACAGCCGTGTCTTTCTAGTAGAGAAAGCCACAGGGCAATGGAGACCAGTCATAGACCTTTCTCCCCTGAACCGATTCATTCGCCAGACTCGGTTCACAATGGAAACAGCGCGATCCGTGCTTGCTTCCATCAGGGAGAATGACTTCATGCTTACGGTGGACTTGAAGGATGCATATTTCCAAATACCCATTCACCCGTCCTCTCGCAAGTACCTCCGCTTTATCCTCAGGGAAACGGTCTTCCAATTCAGGGCACTCTGCTTCGGGCTCTCGACCGCTCCCCAGGTGTTCACGAGAGTCCTCTCTCGTGTCAGCTTGGGCCCACTCACACAGGATACGTCTATTGAGGTATCTCAACGACTGGCTCGTCCTGGCGAGCTCCCGCTGGCAGTTACTGCAGGACATGGATTGACTCCTCGAGTTTTGCCACGATCTTGGGATCTTGGTGAAACTCAAGAAGTCAGACCTCACTCCCAAGCAGAGGATAAAGTACCTGGGCATGCTGATAGACATGGTAGCAGTGAAAGTCTTTCCCTCGGACTCTCATATCAGCAGGTTCAGGCAGGCAGCACAGCTGTTTCTGTCACGACAGGAGCAGCCAGCCCGGCAATGGCAAGTCATCATTGGTCACCTGTCGTCGCTGGAGAAGTTGGTACCTCATGGGCGTCTTCACCTGCGGTCTCTACAATAAAGGCTAAAGGAGTACTGGTCCCAGTCCCGAGACCCCCAGTCCTTTCTCATCCCTCTTTCCAAGGAGGTGAGAGACGACCTTCGCAGGTGGATGGATGACAGAAACCTCTTGATAGGAGTATCCCTGCATACTCCCCCTCCAGACATGCTTCTGTTCTCAGACGCATCGACCGAGGGATGGGGCGCACACCTGGAGGAGTTGCTGACTTCGGGAGTGTGGTACCGAGACGACAAGCAGCTTCACAACAACATCCTGGAACTCAAAGCAGCCTTCCTGGCTCTCCAAGAGTTCCGGGGTTGAGTGATGGGACACTCTGTGGTACTGACAAGCAACAATACTACGGTAGTGGCATACGTCAACAAGCAGGGGGGTCTTGTATCCCTCCCACTCCACCAGTTGATGATGCAGGTGCACGAGTGGGCCGTGGCTCACTCAGTATAGCTGTCACCCAGGTACATTCCAGGCAAGAGGAATGTTATGGCAGACAAGCTCAGCCGCCAGAATCAGGTGATTGGGACCATTTCGGGACCGAATGGTCCCTTCACTCGGAAGTGACGGAAAGGCCATTTGACCTGTGGGGGGGTCCAGTCATCGACCTGTTCGCCATCTGGCACAACAGAAAACTCTAGGTCTTCTGCTTGGTCGTGCTGGACCCATGGGCTGCTGCGGAGGACGTGTTCCAGCACCTGTGGGACAACCTTGATGTTTATGCCTTTCCTCCGTTCCGTCTGATTTGCTGAGTGATCAACCAAGTGATGATCACTCCGAATCTCAGAATGATTCTGGTGGCACCCAAATGGCCGCAGGCCGTTTGGTATCCCGACCTGCTAGCTCTCCTCTCTGATGTGCCGAGAGAGATCCCCCCCTGCCTTGGCCCAACCTGCTGTGTCAACCCCATGTGGAGCGGTACCAGCAGGCAGTGCAGTCCCTGTGTCTTCATGGCTGAAGGTTATCCACCATCTCCTGCGAGCGAGAGGCTTTTCGTGTTGCGCAGCAACAGAGATGGCTAGGTACCTCAGATGATCCTCTGCAGCGGTATTCCAGGGAAAGTGGTCCGTCTTCTGTGGTTGGTGTCGTTGACAGGGTATCTCTGCGGTCGGAGCTACTATTCAGCAGGTCTCGGACTTCCTCGTCTTCCTTCGCCAAGAGAAGCTTCTCTCCGTTTCAGCTGTAAAAGGCTACTGTGCCGCACTTGGCCTAGTCTTGCAGCTGAAAGGAGTAGACATTTCTTCCTCCTTCGAGATTTCCCTACTGATGAGAAGCTTTGAAAGGTCTTGCCCACCCAGGGATCTCAGGCCCCCTGCATGGGATGTGACTCGATCTAAGGAGCCTGACTCGTGCACCGTACGAGCCTTTACGAGAGTGGTCAGACAGGGATCTGACCCTCAAGACCGTCTTCCTGCTGGCCTTGGCATCGGCGAAGAGAGTTGGCGAACTGCATGAACTTTCCTTCGAAGTTAAACACTTGAGGGGATGGGGACCAGTTATGCTCGATTTCGTAGTGAAGACTCAGAGTCCTTCGGTCCCTGATGCACGGCTCGAGTCCTTCACGATCCCCTCCCTAGAGAACTTTGTAGGTAATGAACCAGATGCGATGCTACTGTGTCCAGTTAGAGTGCTGTGGTGCTATCTGATGAGGACTTGACATCTCCAGCTTGAGTGTCGACGACTCTCCGTTAGTACTGGCTTGACCAAGAAAGAAGTGTCCAAGAACACGATCTCTTGTTGGCTTCATGAGATGATAAGGAGAGCGTATTCTGCTGCAGGAGAAGACAACACCGGTATGCTCTGTCCAACAGCTCACGAAGTCCACAGCATTGGTCCATCCCTCGCATTCCAGAAGAACGTCAGTTCTGCAGGTGCTGAAGGCAGGTGAGTGGTCCCAACAGACTACCTTCACCTCCTTCTACCTCCGGGATGTTGCTGACAAATCCTTGGACACTTTTTCCTTGGGTCCTGTGGTGGCTGCTCAACAAGTTGTGTAGCTTACCCGGCTCCTCTAACAGGACAGGTTGCATCTCGCCTAAGATGTACAGTTGTGATTGGGAGAATGAATGTGGAGTGACTGGCCTCTCTTCTTTCTCCCCATCCTGGCTCTCTTCCCACGAGCAGGGAGCGGATGTGCTGTTACACACTGGATCTGGCGGTCAATGCAGGTCAGCACCAAACGGGAGCTCCCGTTCTATTTTCCGTTCAGGTTGATAGAAGCAATCCGACTCCTTTCCCTTGCAAGGCGGGGAAGGGGACCATGACTATAAGACAAACCCAATGCTTGTGATTGCCTTGATGTCATCCGATTCCAAGTTCTTCCTAGCCTACTTTGCATGAACTGACGATGCCTCTTTCATGCAAAGGGACCCAGAAGTCTGACAATGATCCCGCGTTCCTTACACCCGATCATTTTGTCAGAGGCAATTTTCCCTTCCTCGCTCTATCGACCAGGAAGGGAAGACAAGGTGTGGTGAACTCCAGTCAGTTCAGGAGACTCACTCAGATTCCTCCCTCCAACCAGTGAGTCTTCCTAATGTAAAGGACTGAGGGTTTGTATATCGTGTCGCAACAAATCACAATTTTTAAAAGTAAATTGTATTTTTCCTAACTATACAAACCCGAGGTCCTTTACATTTCATGACCACCTCATGCCACCCCTAAATCTGATACCCGGGCCAAAAGACAAATTGGAATGTTTACATCCGGGCAGGCGGTACTCCCGCCTCCCGGATGGTAGTTAACTGCCTAACCACCTTGTTCAAAAGTTCAACGGCTGTTTCCAGCCTACGCTGGAAGTAATTCCTAATACAAAGGACCTCGGGTTTGTATAGTTAGGAAAAATACAGTTTACTTCTAAAAATTGTAATATTGCAGCAATAAGAGAAACAATAGAATCTGGAGAAATAAGTGAGGTGAGATGGTTAAAAGGAAAGCATCAAATAGCTGATGTACTGACCAAAGCTGGAGTTTCAGGAGAGGGTATTAGAAATTACGCAGAGGGTAAAGAATTGGAGAATAATGGAGATTAGAGGGATTAGGATAAGAAGAGGCTGGAGGGGAGGTAGGAGGAGATAAGTGGGTGATTATGTGTTAGTTTTATAAGTTAGTGATTATTTTATTTTTATTTTCTGCGTTAGTGGAATGGTATGGGTGTTACAAAATGTATAAAAAGCACGTTTAATTTCATAAGATGTTTTTATAGCAAAGCATTCTTTATGTTTAAAAATATCTGTTCTTGTTGTGACGTCATAGGACGGAAATGGCGGGAGGGAGAAAAATGTAAAAAAACGCGGGCAGCAGAGTTGAACAGATTGTAGTACGGTAGAGAGAGCTCTCTGAAGGTTAGGTCAGTAATTTTAGCTTGTTAGTCTGTTTTGTGGTTTTTGTTGTTGTAAGCTGGATTGTATAGTGAAAGAAGAACAACGTGAACAGGTGGGTGGATTGCATAATTGAAGCATTTTCGAACGGGTTAGGCTAGGAAAATTTTCAGAGGGGTCATATTTAATAAAGATCTTCATGATTTCAGTGAAGACAAAATTTTATGTCTGGAAAGTGTATGGAAGGCACATGAAGTCCAAAATACAATAATGATCATTCTTACTTTTGAAGACCCATATGTACCTTTGAATGTGCAGATTAAAAATAAGACTTGTTATGGTCTGTCATTTCAGCCCTCAACTTCTGCAGTGTTAAAAATATAAATCTGGCATTCCTTCTAGTATGCATAAGAATGCAAAATTTTGTTATAAATGTTTGTCCACAGAACATGATCATGCACAAAAGTAGTAAATTGTATAAGTTGTAATCATAAACCTTGTGACATGAACTATCGGAAATACAAAAAATGAAGAAAGTGCAGTTTAGAAATTAAATGCAGACCATATCAGCATGGCATACACTAGAAAGCTTTAGTAAAGCAAAAACCTTTGCCAAAGCAATAAAATCCACCAACCTGCAGTTAAGCAAAATATAAACCATGATCCAATTAGCCCATACTCCAGCCATCATAAACACGAATAAAGCATCCCTTAAAATTACATCTCTCTCTCAAAGACAAATAATTATCTTTAATTGCCAAACCTTCCACTCCTGTCATCATGTTCTCCACTGCTGATTTTGGATAACAGGCTGAACACCTAAAATAAATTTGAAATCCTCTCCTGAAGAGCAAAGATAATAGAGTTTGAGGAAGGTAAATTTCACAAACATATACAGTGGTACCTCGTTTGTCGAACATTCCGCTTTTCGACCAAAATTTTCAAAGAAATTCTGCGTCATTTCTTGAAAAAATGCTCGTAATTCAACCTGACCGATTGTCTTGTTTATTCTTGTACTCAACGTCCTACTGCGTCGTACAAGAAAAACTGTATTAACATGTTTTTTCCTTTACATGTACATAATATATGGTTTAATGATAACCATATTCAACGAATAAATAAAAGAATAAAGCATTTCACACACACACACACACACACTATTGATTATTTTGATTATCCTTGCAAAATGTGAACAAAATTGATTTTATCAACCTTTGCCTACTGTGACCATTTTGGTTTCCTCGAGGGGATCCCGTCTCTCCTCCTCAGTCTCAGCCAGCCACACGCCATTTTCACCACAGTTCATAAATCAAATTTTTAGCTTGTACAAAATTTTTCAAAAACTTTACTTTGTATAACATACTGTTTTATTACTTTACACTCTTATGAACAAATTAATAACAGAAAAATTTTAAAAGGGGACTTTTTGGGTGAGCTGGAACTAATTATCCTGATTCCCTTTATTTCTTATGGGGGATATTTGTTTCATATTTTGAACAAATCACACTTCGACCAGCCTTCTGGAACGGATTAAGTTCGAAGTCCGTGGTATTACTGTACAACATAAAATGCACTCAGAAAACCAGGCAAATCAAAGCCAATCTGTGAAGACCACCTATGGCACGTTCATCTCCAGATAAATAAGGGAAAAAAAAATCCTCGTCCAAAAGGTCTTCCAAAAGTAAATTTTCTTTT
Organism: Macrobrachium rosenbergii; assembly: GCF_040412425.1. NCBI lineage: Eukaryota > Metazoa > Arthropoda > Malacostraca > Decapoda > Palaemonidae > Macrobrachium > Macrobrachium rosenbergii. Next base: position 98,166,433 of record NC_089752.1, read on the forward strand.
CATACTCAGTGAAGCTGTAGAGGTCTGAGAGCTTGAAGTGAGCAATTAGAGGTCTTAATTCGTGACCATAACCTAGATATTGTATATCTCAAAGGAACTTAACTGGGTAATGCCTAGAGATTGCAAAAGGAGCAGCAATTGTCACTCACAAGTCATTTCAGCCCTCCTTATTACCTCTTAGTACTAATCTGAAAGCTGTTGCAGTAGCCTTTGTTTTTGACAAACATATGACAATATGCTCCATACACTTCTTCCTGATTTGGACTGTAATTATACTGGCATTCAGAGCTTTGATAAATTAATTTCCAACCCCATACTTACGACTTGGAGATTTTAATGCTCATAATCTCCTATGCAATGGAGGGGCAGTGGATGCCAAAGGCAGGATATCAGAGGATAACTTGGATAATTACAAAGGTTCAATGAATACAAATACCTGTTCAGCCAATTACTAAAATACTTGCTCATCCAACACTGATCATGACTGGTCAGTAAATGAATATCTTAATAGAACTGACCACTTTCCAGTTCACATTAAACCCATGCAAAATGCTTCTGTAGAATCCTCTCCTATGTGTGAGGTAGATGAAGCAAACTAGAAAAAATTGACTGAAAGTGCTTGTACTGAGAGAACTACACGTACACTTTTAGCTCTCTTGTAAAGGCATACAAATTTTTCATAGAAACCACCTTGCTAGTGTGAATGCCTTGATTCCAACAACAAAAGGCAAGCCTTCTAGACATGCCGTTCCCTAGTGGAAAAACTTTAGGAGAAAAACTTATGGCATGAGGAGAAAAACTTGACATTATGAGAAAAACTTGTGGCATTTTGAGAAAAACTTGTGGCATTATGAGAAGAACTTATGGCATGAGAAAAGTCACAATAAAATTCTACCCCCTCAATTTGGGACCACCTTGACGTGGTGAGGGGCTCTTGAACCCCATATACCATTATATTTTTATTTGAATTAATTTTTGTGGAATTTTTCACTTTTGCTAAAATTTATTGGACCGGATAAATAGGAAAAGATATCATAAATGGGATTGGGTTTATATCCGAAGCTAAATAGTGGGGACTGTGATAAGACCATCAGCTGCCCAATAATGTTCGGACCTGAGAGATATCAGGCAGAACTATTCTTTAGGGCTGGACCACGGATTCCAGGGGGATCCAGTTCTGGGGATAGGACTCTCGGCATTCTATCTGGTTTGCCCATGACACGATTAGAGTGGGGATGATAGTATTCTCGTAATACCTTCGGTCCTAGCATTGCAAGCGGGTTTGGCTTACACTTGGGCCACTATACAGTAATCATGTTGTGCCATCCCCTGTGGGGTAGGGCAGGGACGCAGACATTTGGGAGTCAATTCTCACTTGTGCCATTGGTGGAAGAATAAATCCCATGAAAGGCTGATGATATCTTTTTAAGGTTTTTAGGTTTATTATTATTTTTTTTTTTACCCCTCTCAAATCCATGTCTAGCATTTATAACGATTCGAGTACCTCTGGACCCTCTGATGGTGCTGTTCTGGCACAGATGACCTCTGCACCCACCTTGGAGATTGAAATTTCTCCAAATATTGAAGACTTCTCCAAAAATATATTGACAAAAAGCAGTAATAACAAATATCCTGATCCCCCTCCTGACTTCCCCTCCCCTGGACCCTCTAGCCATGCTTCATTGATGACGACTTCAAGCAAGGACACGGACTTCTCTAAGATGTCTTCATCCAAAATTTGAAAAATTTGAGAATACTGTTGTGATTATGAAATGATCTCGACAGCTCTGAAATCATTTGGAACTGTTGTAGAAATCAGGTTGAACTTTATTGATATGGAATCTAAATCAGATGCGTGGGTGACCTTTAGTGGCCATGATGAGGCTCTAAAGGCTAGTAATATAATAAGTGCCAAACAAACAGTCAAGCTACAGTACGAGGAGCCTTAACAGACAAAGTTTCCAAAGACATGGACATGTATGTGCCATCTAAATGGGCTCAGGATAAACCAGAGAGAAACCAGAATGCAGAAGTATGGACTCCTAAACCTCATATGTGGGTGGTAGCTTCAGCCAAGGAGGAGAATTATAACTACTATAAATTTTGCAGGTTTTTTGGAAAAAGGTGGGAGGAATAAAGACTTGTGATATTTCTCATTTTGGGAAGAACACCATTCTTATTCATGCCAAATCCACAACCCAAGCATATATGGTGACCTTGTTGGACATAAAAAATTATGAAATGATTATAAAGATCAAGCGCCACTTGAGCTTTAGTTATGGGAGAGGGGTACTACTTGATAAAGACCTTTATGACATAATAGAAGAAGAAATTCTAGAAATGAGTCCCACTTCAGTTTGGAGAGTGAAAAAGGCAGCTACTGCCAACATGACCATTTTAACCTTTGTAGATTCTGAAGTACCTTCTCATGTCACATCTGAAAATGAAAGGGTATGAATATGTCCTTTCCAGCAAAGACCAATGAATTTTATCATTATCATTGCTTTAAGTTTTGCCACCCATCAAAAAACTGCAAAAATGCTAAAATTTGTATAAACTGCTCTGGTGCCCATGATGATGATGACGAATGTAATAGAAAAGCAAAATGTGTTAATTGTTAACTGGAACATAAATCCAATCACAAAAACTGAAATTTACAATGCAGAGCATATAAGTATCGGTTTTGCAAAAAGACAATTAGGACAACAACCTAGGAGCTATGCTTAAGTTCTTATGCCACAACCCCTATCTACCACTAGGGGTGCAGTGGCAGCACCCTCTAATGTAGGTGCATCGTCCCCTGTGGTAGTGGCCCAGCCATCTGGGTCAGGTGCTTGGCCTGTTGAGGCTAGAGCACAAGCCTCCAAGGGGGATAAGATGGCACTTAACCTAGCCACCTTGGAATTGTCTCAGACAGAGTCTCTGCCTGACCTAATGGAGACTAAGGAGCAAAAGCACCAAAATAGGAGACATTCCCCCTCATCCTCTCCTCCAATTAAACATGCATCACTTAGTAGTAGATACAAAGTACTAAGCTTGATGCAAGAACTCCAGCCTGAATTTAAACAAATTGACAAGAAAGGGAAACAAAATGACACCAGTGAATCAACAGATAATAAACCAAAACTGTCAAGACCCTTCCTTTCCAAATCATCTCTTGATAATACTCATAAACAAAAGAGAGTAAATGAGAAGGCTCCATCCAAAGGGCCTTCCACCAAGCCCAAAAAAAAGTTTTCATGTCAATACTACAATGAAACTGTAGAAGTCTTAGGCTCAAAGTGAAGAGCTGAAGGTATTGCTCAGTGACCATAGCCCAGGTATTGTGTGTCTCCAGGCAACTAAGCTTGGAAGCACACAATATAATCCGGGGTTAAATTACAGCATATATAATTCTCCACCATCAATCGGAGATAGAGCCAAGTGAGGTGCAGCAATTATTGAGCATAAGTCGTTGCAACACTCCGTGCTATCAATTAATACTCATCTCCAAGCTGTAGCAGTAACTTTCATTTTAGACAAGCAAATTACAGTTTGCTCCATCTATCTTCCTCCTAATTTGGACTTCACTTACAATGCTATTCATTTACTGATCAATTAGCTTCCTAGTCCTTTCCTCCTCCTTGGTGATTTTAACGCTCACAACCCCATATGGGGTGGGAACACGACAGATGCCAAGGGTAGGATGTTGAAGGGTATTATGGATGATCATAATATCACTATTACTCAATAACGGAGCCATGACCTACCATAATATCTACACCAATACTTATTCAGCTATCGATCTGAGCTTTTGCTCATCTAGTGTTCACATTTATTATGAATGGTCAGTAAATGAATATCTAAATGGGAGTGACCACTTCCCAATTCATATAAAAATAGTTAAGAATCAACCCTCTGAGTCACCTCCTAAATGGAAGGTAGATGGAGCAGACTGGAAGGAATTTAGTGAATCTGTTCTCATTTAGAAGAATGTAAAATCATTTCCATCCATCTCAGAGGCATATAATTACTTCAATGACACCACCATCAACAGTGCAACTGCCTCTACTCCAACAACAAAAGGGAAGCAATTCCTTGGTGGAACAAAACCTGCAGTAGTATGAGAAAGATCACTAGAAAATTCTACAAAAAGTATAAGAAGAGTGGAACTGCCCAAGCCAAAGTTATTTACCAATGTGCTGTGGCCAAGCAAATTAAATATTTTAAAAAAGCAAAAAGAGAGTCATGGATAATACTACATTAATGGCATTAGCTCAAAAACACCATCCAAAATGATTTGGAAGAAAATTAAAAACTAAATGGCAAGTTTGTCCCTGAACCTCTGCCTACCCTTATAGTGGGGCGGATAAGAGTAATTTTTTAGGAGAATTGTGCAAATCTTGATACAAGCATCAAATCTGGCACAATTGTTCTCCAAGGGATACTAATCAAATCTGTCCAATTGGCAATTGAAAATCCAAAATGGCGGCCATTTTTCAAGATGGCCACCAAAATAACCACCCGAAGCTGATGTTTTGCTTAGAAACATTTGTAGTTGTCTGAACTGCATGATCTAAGTGTGGATTCCTATGTTTTTAAGCCTGCTGATGTATATTTTCTAGTTTATAACATGGTTAAGGCACTGTATTAAAGGAGCGATTGTCAGGCACTACCAAGGCACATTGGTGACATCACTGCTGTGAAACTCAGCATGGGGTTCAGTGTCAGCTAAGTAGGAAATTTATGTTGGCATCATACTGCAACAACCTACTAGTATCCCAAATGCTGCCTAATCAACCCCAAATCAGTTAGGCAGCCGCACCTGAATGGACAGGACGTGCCAGCGCAGGAGAACCAAACAAAGGATGACAGGGTTTTAGTTATCTGGATGGTGTACAGATCGCCCGGGACTTATGACACTGGATGAATGATCGGACTAGGAGTATGGTACAGTGCAAGAAACTAGTTGTATCCCATACAGGAAAGCACCTATTGTATTTTACAGGACATAAGAGGCCTATTATACTATTACATGTACAGGGTGGTAAAAGGATAAACCCTTGACCCTGAACGTCATCGTAATCATGGATGTGAACTCTACTGGACGATCATGGAAAACAGATTGAACCAAGTGTTGCCTATGTCAGGAGGTTAAGAAAGATCTAAAATCTCCCCAGGCCAATCCTGCCAGAAGAGGGGGTGATGGATATACGAACCTGGCAAATAATATTCCTGTTTCACTCACTCAATGCTCTACCAATCAAGCTAGACGCTGCAAGACTTGATGAAGGTTCTGGGATAGAGGAAACGTTGAGAAAAAATAAGGCACAATATCATGAGAGTTGCAGGCTTCTGTTCAACAACACAAAGTTACACCGAGCTGAAAATAGAGCAAGTCATGTAGGTACTAGTGATGAGGGCAGTAGAAGTAAGATTCCACGAAAGCTCCAAGAAACTAAAACAAAAGAATGCTGCTTCTGTGAAACTGAAGGAGGGGAGCTTAGAGAAGCAATGAAAATGCAAGTGAACAGGAGAATAAATGAATGTGCCAAAACATTCAGTTATACAAAACTCCTCGCCAAACTAAGTGCAGATGTCGTAGCCCAAGAAGTGAAATATGCCCCAGCTGTTTGGTGGCATTGTATAACCGAGAACGGGCATACCTAAAGGTGTGGGAGCAAGACAAAGCACAGGAACACTGGAAGGATGCATATCCAATTGCTTTCTCTGAACTAGTCACCTACATCTGTGCGATGAAAAATGCCAGTGAGAGACCGATTTTCAAGCTTGCTGATTTGACCAAGCTTTACAAGCAGAGGCTGGAACAGCTTGGTGTTGACTTGCCTGATGTTCATCCTACTCAACTCAAGGATCAGCTGCTTTTGCACATTCCACAGCTGCAAGCTAATCGCCAAGGACAAGAAGTTCTGTTGGCTGTTGAAACTGATGTAGGTTCAATCCTATCAGAAGCATCCCGTTATGGTGAAGCAATCCATCTAGCAAAAGCCGCTGGGATAATAAGACAAGACATGCTCCGTCAGAAGTCGAATTTCAGCAGCTATTTTCATGACAAAGACTTAGAACAGGTTGTGCCACCATCACTGCTTCAGTTTGTACGCATGATCGAACATGGTGCAGACATCAAGTCCCAACTCCATCATGAAGCGCAGAAATCAGACTTTGCTATATCACAACTTCTACAGTACAACTGCTTCGCCAAATACAAGGAAGGAACGGATGTCCACAGGCATTCCAAGGACCGGGAGCCACATTGTGCAGTCTACATGGGCCTGTATGTGTTTGCCAGGATGAGGAAGAGACAAATAATTGAAATGCTCTATGAGAATGGGCTCAGCATATCATATGACTGAGCCCTAGAAATCTCAGCACAGTTAGGAGAAGCAGTTGTTGCACGGTATGTGGAAGATGGAGTAATCTGTCCCCCAGTCTTGAGAAAGACAACATAGATCATAATCCGACTGCGACCACAGCTGAAACATCTTTACACAGTACAAGTGTGTCCATTTTCTATCATCCAGTCAAGAAGAACCCTGTTTCATTCTTCAAACAAGAACAGGCTGAGGGAATTTCTAAGGAGAAAGTCATAAAAGATGACTGTCAGTTATTCTTGCGACTGTTCATCTCAAGCCAGAACAGACAGTGTGACTTGCAAGAATTCTTCAAGCACGAGAATCAGTCATACCCTGCATCTCTCAGTGACAGCGGCAAGCTTCATACGTGTCAGAAGTCACAGCTGATTGAAATTCTTGAAGCGCAAGTGAATGCCCCAGTGGGAGAACCAAAGGGAGATACAATCATCATTGATGGCTCAGCACTTATCAGTGCCTCACCTCCATGTATTTCAAAGACATTTAATGACTATGCCAAAGAAGACATCATCCCAAAGGTGGAATCCTATGGTGCTCGGTATCAGCAGGTGGATGTAGTCTTTGATGTATACAAGATATAAAGTCTGAAATCAGAGACAAGGTCAAAAAGGGGGAAAGGAATCAGAAGAAGAGTGACAAAAACAGGCAAGACACCAGGAAACTGGCAAAGCTTCCTTTGTGACCCCAGCAACAAGACTGAACTGTCACTTCCTGGCCGAAAAGATGTGTGAAGCAGAAACGACAAGCACAGTCATCGTCACAAAAGGAGAGGATGCCATTAGCAACACAGTGAAGTCTCTGGATGCTGTCCCCATGTCGTCATGAAGAAGCTGACAGTCGAATATTTGTTCACGCTAGGGATGCAACGACTGACGGGAGCAAGTCTATAATCATCAAGGCTAATGACACAGATGTGCTAGTCATAGCAATATCTGTACTGCCATCCTTTCAGAAACTAGGTCTTCAAAAATGTGGATTGCCTTTGGCCAAGGAGCCCACATGTGATGGATTAGTATGCGGTAGTTTCTGCAATTGGGCTTGAGAAAGCTAGAGGGATTCCCTAATTTCACGCATTCACTGGATGTGACATTGTGTCTGCCTTCCGTGGGAAAGCGAAGAAATCTGCATGGCAGACTTGGAATGTATTTGATGATATTACTAAAACATTCATCAATCTCAGCCAGCATCCAACATTGATTCGTGATCTTGACATGCACAGGCTGGAAAGATCCGTTGTCCTCATGTACGACAGATCAAGTGCAGCCACTGGTGTGGATGAAGCAAGACTAGAGCTGTTTGCCTGCAAGCAGAGGTCGTACAACTCAATTCCACCAACACAGGCAGCCCTCGGAGAACATGCAAAGTGTGCAGCCTCCCAGGCTGGGATCATCTGGGGCCAGGCAACCCACTGTAATCCACACATGAGCAGTCCAGCTGAATGGGGGTGCACACAGAAAGGAGAAGCATGGCAGATACACTGGACAACACTACCACCGATTGCAGCAAGCTGTCAAGAATTGACAAAGTGCTCCTGTAAGAAGGTTTGCAAAGGAAGATGCAAGTTCTCTCAGGCAGAGCTTCCCTGCACATCACTCTGCAGCTGCATATGTGAACAGTAGCAGATCGAGAAACAGCAGCACGGTATGCATAACTTTGAAAATATACTAGCTGGGATAAAACTTATGCAAAGAAAGACAAACATCTTGGTGGTCATCTTGAGAAATATGTCTCAGAGTGCTTTTTAAACAGGAAAATATAGTTCAGCAAGCTTCAAAACATAGGAATCCACACTTAGATCATGAAAATCAGACAACTACAAATATTTCTAAGCAAAACATCTGCTTCGGGTGGTTATTTTGGCGGCCATCTTGAAATTGGCCAATCGGGCAGATTTGACTAGTATGCCTTGGAGGACACTAGTGCCAAATTTGATGCTTGTATCATCATTTGCACGAATTTTCTGTTATCTTCCCCACTATTAAGATAAATGGTGACCTAATCACCCAACCAGAGAGGGTTGCAGAAAAATTAGGAGAGCATTTCTCGAGAATATCGAATAGTGAGAACTACTCTCTAGAATTCCAAGACGTTACAAATGCCCAGATTTCTCTTGATTTAGGTGAAAATAATTTTGAACCATATAATGCAAAATTTACACTGCAGGAACTCAAAGATGTCTTGCAGAATAACAAACCATCAGCCCCTGGTGAAGATAAAATACTTAATGAAATGCTGAAACATCTCCCAGAAAAGTCAAAGAAATTTCTTTTAGATATAATAAATGAAATCTGGGAAAATGGTATTATTCCTAAGAGATGGAAATTATCATTAATCTTCCATATGAAGTAACCAAACAAGGATCCTACTTTACCCAGCAGCTACAGACCAATAGCTCTCTCCAGTTGTGTTTGTAGGCTGATGGAAAAGATGATTAACACCAGGCTTGTACGGCATTTAGAAACAAATTGCTTTCTCCATTCCAGTTGGCTTTAGGAAAAGCAGATCTACTTTAGATCCCTTGCTCAGGCTCTCAAACCAAATACAAGAAGGTTTTGCTAAACAGAGCCAAACAATAGGAGTTTTCTTTGATTTGGAAAAGGCATATGACACCACATGGCATTATGGTATTATAAAAAAGTTATAAAAAAGTTGTATAAGATGGGCATTAAAAGAACAATGATCAAACTTATAAATTCGTTTTTATCAGAAAGATATATAAAGGTACGAGTTGGGAATCATGTATCACAACCTGTTTTACAAGAAGAGGGAGTTCCTCAGGGTAGTGTCCTTAGTGTCACTCTCTGCTATTGCCATTAATGGAGTATTAGAAAAGATATCATCACCAGTAAAAGGCTCTTTATTTGTAGATGATTTGGCTCTGTACTGCACAGGATATGATGCAGCATCTACTAGCAGGTTCATGCAAAGAACCATCGATAAAGTTAGCAAGTGGGCTAATGAGCAAGGGTTTTGATTTTCAGAGTCTAAAACTGTCGCTGTTCAGTTCTGCAGACGCCAAACTAAGGAAACCATTCCAGCTCTTACCTTAAATGGAATTATTTTACCTTACTCTACTGAAGTAAAATTTTTAGGAACGGTCTTTGATGAAAAGCTCACTTGGAATAATCATATTGACCAGTTAAAAAGGAAAGCACAGAGATCACTAAATATTTTAAAAGTAGTATCTAATTTTAATTGGGTTGCTGATAAGAAATCATTGTTAAGGCTTTATAATGCAGTATGTTTATTTAAGTTAGACTATGGCTGCCTAGTATACTCATCTGCTTCAAAGACTAAACTTAAGGAATTGGATGCTGTGCATAATATGGGGCTAAGGATCTGCACTGGCACTTTTAGAACTTCACCCACTGAGAGTATTTATGTCGACTCCCATCAGCTACCACTGGACTTAAGGAGGCATGAGCTACGTCTGAGACACACCATGTGGCTGAAAAGCTCGCAGGAGAATCCTTCTTTTGAGATCTTAAAACAGTGTGACTCAAGTCTTTTTGGACCTAGATCTTCAGTACCATTTCAAATCAGACAGCTGGGTGAACTGGAGGATGAAAGCATAAAAATGCAAAAGATCCTACAAGTTAAAACATCCTGCTATCCCTCCATGGTTTATTCCAGCAATAGATGTCTGCATTAAAGAGACAAAGAAGAAAGATCATCTGGAAGAAGTCAGAAACAAGTTTTTGGAGCATGATGAGAGGCATATAAATGACATGAAAATCTATACTGATGGATCAAATTCGGAAATGGAGTAGGATGTGCAGTGGCATGTGAGGGGGAATCATATATAAAAAAATTATCAGACTCCTCATCCATATTCACTGCTGAAGCAACAGCCATAGTTGATGCTTTAAATCTTGCATCTGATAAGAAATTTAAATCCACAGTAATATATAGTGACTCAAGGAGTGTTTTAGAAGCCCTAAAGAAGTATAACCCTACCCATCCCTTAATTCAAAAGGCTCAGGAATGGCTTTTTTACCATTCTGTTTGCCACAAATCAGTAAAGTCTTGTTGGATTCCTGGGCACACTAGTCTAGAAAGGAACGAACTGGCTGATAGTAAAGCAAAGGATGATGCAAGATGTGGTTTCTTAACTAATAAGGTGCCACATTTAGATATGCGTCCAGTTATCAGACGATACGTTTGTACAAAATGGTAGCAGAGATGGACTTCCCCCATTTTACCCACAAATAGGAAGTACAGAAACATTAGAAAAAGTATCGATTTTTGGAGTTCGGGTTTTAATCGTAACAGAAAATTTGAGATCATCCTAACACAGCTTAGGATTGGCCATACCTGCTTCACTCATAGCTATATTTTAGAGGGAACCAGTGCCCCAGTTTGTGCTCACTGTGGTGGTCAGCTATCTGTTGAGTACATGCTGGTGCACTATCCTAAATTTAATCGCTTTAGGGCAAAGTACTTACTAACTGGGAAGACTATTTTAGAAATTTTAAATGATGACATTGAGGTAGATAACCTTTTAGGTTATCTGAAAGAATCTGGGTATTTTAATGAGATATGATCTTGGTACATTTAATAAAGATTTTAGTCATATTTATTTTATATACTAAGTATATATTTTGAATATAAAAGTTTAATATATTTTTATTTTTCTTGGTTCTATCCAATATCATTCTTCATTTTTACGTTCATATTTTAACACTGAATTTTACTAGTATGCCATCATTCACATATTCATAATCAATCATATCATTAATTTATATATTTCACCTCCATTATGGCGCTGAATAACCGTGATGGGTTCCGGTGCTTGGTCTTCAAGACCTAAATTTCATAATCAGTCAATCAATCAATAAAATTCTATGAAAAATATAAAAAGGCAGTTTTGCACAATCAGAGCTTACATACAAACATGCTGTGACCAAACAAAACAGATTTTTCAAAAAAGTCAAGAGAGAATATGAGCTTTATATCAGTGACATACGTTCAAAAATGCCATTCCTGTGTAGTTTGGAAGAATATAAACTTAACAGGAAATTCTTTTCTGAACCTTAGTCTATTCTTAAAATAAAGCGAAATATTACCAAAACTGAAGAAGTTGCAGAAAAATTGAAGAAGTTGCAGAAAAATTATAAGAGCATTTCTCAAAAATATTTTGTTGGGAAATTACAGTCTATGTAACAATTAGCCATAGCTTTGAACTGAACACATCTATGGACGGCGTTATATAACATGTCTTGCACAGACGTTAAGAAGTCATACCCCGAACTTACACGATGTTACGTTCCAGAACCCCTCGTGCAAGGTGAATTTTCGCGTAAGTTTGGCATTGTCTCTAAAAATGCTAATAAATGCTTATTTGTAAAGTTTAAACACGAAATATGACCCTAATCATGCTCCCAAATTATAAAGTTAACTTTTAAATGAAATTAAAGTTACTGTAATTTCATTTAAAAGTAAGCTAAATACATTACCCCTAAAAAAAGAAATAAATGGTTGACATAAAAATAGAGCTGGAGGAGAATTTCCGTCTGTCTCCCCTTCTGACCGATCTATTTTTAGAAGTCTTCTCAACCTCTTTTTAATAACTTCATTCTACATCTCTTTCTCTTGGTTCTAAAATGCTTTTTCATGAACAAACAGCATTTTTTATTTTGACTAATACAACTCTTAGTTATTATGTCTCTATGTTTTGGAATGTATTTGCCACAATATCGCATTTACACTTCATAGAAGGTACAGGTAAAATTAGATCAATTTAAACTATCTGTTGTACAGGTAAAGACGTACAGAGAAATAATAAGCTGTAAAATGTGTGAGAGCTAACTATGAGAGAGAGAGAGAGAGAGAGAGAGAGAGAGAGAGAGAGAGAGAGAGAGAGAGAGAGAGAGAGAGATATGGGTTGTCCTTACTTAAGCAAGTGAAATTATTTATCAATTATTACGGAGACTGAGAGAATAACACATGAGAGAGAGAGAGAGAGAGAGAGAGAGAGAGAGAGAGAGAGAGAGAGAGAGAGAGAGAGAGAGAGAGAGATTGTCCTTACTTGAAATATCAAATTAAATTATTTATAAATTAACAGAGAGAGAGAGAGAGAGAGAGAGAGAGAGAGAGAGAGAGAGAGAGAGAGAGAGAGAGAGAGAGAGAGAGAAAGTTATTCTCATGTTAGATTTCAAAAGACGGAATTTCAGTATTAAACTAACTTTTAAATGAAATTAAAGTTACTGTAATTTCATTTAAAAGTTAGCTTAATACATTACCCTTAAAAAAAGAAATAAATGGTTAACGTAAGAATATAGGAGTGTAAACATTAGTATACTATTTCTCTCTCCCCCCACTCCAACAATCTATTTTTAGAGGTCTTCTCAACCTCGTTTTTAAAAACTCCTTTATTCTGTCTCGTTCTCTTTGCTTTGAAATGCTCTATGTCTGTATGTTTTAGAACAGCGTACAGTTTGTAGAGAGTAAAGGTAAAATTAGATCAATTTAAAATGATCTTGTGTACAGTTAAAGACATACAAAGAAACAGTTGCACTAACTACAAACAAGAGAGAGAGAGAGATAACAGCTGTCCTTACTTACGAGAGTGAAATTTTTTTATGAATTATCATGGACAGAGAGAGAGAGAGAGAGAGAGAGAGAGAGAGAGAGAGAGAGAGAGAGAGAGAGAGAGAGAACTTTGACCCCTGATCAGCAACACTCCCCCTTCTTGTCATGTTAAATGACATGTCTGACAGCTTTTGCCTTCGAGCTTCTTACAAAAGATGAGGGAGAGAATTTGTTTGTTTAAAATAATACGAATTTTGTAATTACAGTTATAATATTATTATTATTATTGTTTAATCTTATTATTCTTATTAATATTTGAAAATTTGTACTTATTATTAGGTAAAAAATTTTATTTATCATACAAAACAAATAAACATACCTGTATACATGTACCATAAAAATTCTCTCATCTCAGTAAAAGAGAGAGAGAGAGAGAGAGAGAGAGAGAGAGAGAGAGAGAGAGAGAGAGAGAGAGAGAGAGAGAGAGAGAGAGATTATTACTTTTAATATTTAATGTTATTTAATTTACACATAAAAGCTTGAAAACTTATAAGTTATATAAAAAATTAACTATAAACACTTTTGCAGGGTTCTCAGTGTTCGTGTGTCTGTGAAAAACTTGTGTATGACAATTAGTTAGGTTCCAATGAAAAATTAGTGTCTGTGAATTCGCACAACTCGAATCGCGCAAGTTCGGGGTATTACTGTATTCTCCAAAATTTCAAAACATTCAGAATGCTCAGATTTCTCATGATCAGACTGAAAATAAAGATTCTTACAAAGCTAAATTCGCATTGTGAGAATTGCAAAATGCCTCACAGAAAACTATACGTCTGGCCCCGGTGAAGATACAATTTTTTACATAATGCTAAAGCATTTCCCATAAAATTCAAGGAATTTTTTTTTTTTGGATGTTACCAATGAAATTTGGGATGCTGCCAAAGAACTGGAAAATGGCAATGATCATCCAAATAAAAAATGCCTGATAAAGGATGCCTCTTTACATGGAAATTACCAACCAAAAGCCCTCACCAGTTGTGTCTGTCAGCTGATGGAAAAAATTACCAATTTGGATTCAAGGGAGCTGGTGATTGGTAATATACACGTACACATCGTTACCGGGATCTAAGCGATGTCAGGCAGGGCAGCCGATCGAGGCTACGGCCTACCCCAACGCCAAATCAAAAGTCCTTCGTAAAGAAGGCATCGTGCATACCCCATATAAAAATGGGAAAAAGCACGTAAAATGAAGAAGATTCAAGGAAAATAAATCTGCACTAAATCCCTTGCTAAAGTTATCAAAATCCAGAAGAGTTTTACTAATCAATGTCAAACTATGGTTTTTATGACAACTTGGCATTTTGGCATAATAAAACAATTATATAAAATATGGGAAAAGGAAATAAAAGATTTATATAGTTTATTATCCTAGAGATATTTTAGAGTCAGAGTTGGGAATTACATATAAAAAACACTACTAACATTTTTAGGGAGCACAGCATTATGAGAAAATTCCATATGATACCTTGGGCCATATAATATGTCACGAAAACAGATCTTGCCATTTAAGAATTCTCTGGAAATTAATGGTCTTCTCCTGGTCAGAAAACAGAGGTTGTATATAACCACAGCAGGTGTGGTAATTGGAAAAGGAGTGAAGTCCATACTGAACAAAACTCAGAAGTTATTAGAGCCTACCATTAATACTTGAACAGGTACTCTTACAATGGCCACAACTGATCAACATTGATATGAATACGCTAAGTGAAGGTTGATAGGTGATTACTGAGCAGGAGTCTTCGACTGGTAAGGGACCTATTTTGGAAAACATTACTCCTCTTTAAAAAAAAAATTACTTTATCTTTTGGCTGTCTGGTCTTGCTATGTAATGGCATAAGGTATAACTAAAAAGGTTTGTCCACTGTACAACTACATAATAATGATATGACTTCCTAAAAAGAAAATAGTACCATTACTAGTTACCTTATTTTAATAAAATTTTTGGGAAAAGCACTAATGAACTACAAAAAATAGTGTAAATTCCGTGTCAAAATTACAACAATTTCAGCAAACGTTTATAATGATACTAATGAAACCCTGTACCTAAAATCATTTCCCTAATATCTTGGACCACAATGCTTCTTCCTCACTGTCTTCACCCTCATCATCTGACCCAAAGTTTGTTCGCTTCTTCTGGGGTTGTTGAACAGCTTCACTTGAAGGTTGATCAAATTCTTTTCCAGAGGTATGACTTGCCTGAACTGCTCCATCTGCAGGGTCTGCAGGTTCATCATTGGGTTTCTTTGCTTTCATTCCAAATAAACGTTCATATTCTTCAATGCTCCCAATGATTGGCACGACTGGGTCAGGAATCTTTTTTGCTGGTATAAAAGGTTTTTCAGTTGTTGTTACTACTTTAGTAGCCTTATCTTTTTTTTGTATTTTTTTCCTTACACGACTCAACATTTTGCTACTAGACACAACTTTCTGAACTTTTTCACTTTGCAGCCATCTCATACTCCAGCTAGATCCTCCTATATCAATGTCATCCATCTGATTCACATCAGATTGAGAAATGGCTTCAATTACTCCAATAATTTCAGTATTCTGGCTATTTTTCTTCTGGTCTGAACTTGTAACAGGCATCTCAATATTTTCATAATTTTCACTTGAAGGAGATGCATCAATTTTGTCTGCAGCATTTTCTTTTGGACTCGGTACTCTAGAATCCATGGATGTCTCTTCTTTGGAGGAGACCGAACTTATTCCCCAACTAGTGCATGTATCATCATCGTTTGTTTGTTCTCCAATTTCTTTCTGATCCATATGTGATTCTTCCTCCTCTTCTCTGGATGATGGACTCTGCACACTTTCTATGAGAGTTTTCTTCAAGAGGCCAATGCCTTCCATAGCCAACACATCTTTTGGTTTTTCTTTTTTCTTTTTTTCTTTTTTAGTCCATGATTTACCAGGAGCTTCCATTTCAGCTTTTTTTGTCCGGGGAATGTGCTTTCGAATAAGTCCCATATTAATCCTGATTGGTTCATTTCCCTTGTTTTCATTCATTTCTTCCAAGTCTTCTTTCCTACAAGTGCCATCATCATCATCACTGAAAGTAAGTTCATCAGCCCCTCGATAGAAATCGTCTGTTGAAGGTTTGTTAATACCACAATCATCATTACTCACCAAGTATTCACTTCCTCTCTCTTTCTTGCCACAATTGTAATTTTCCATTCTTTCCCCTGTTTTTTCTTGTTCATTCAAGTCCTCTCCCTTTCCTGCTTCTTGTTTGTTTTCTTTATTTACTTCAGCTGGAGCTTCTTTATTAACTTCCATTGTGTTATTAATGGATTCTTCACATTTGTCCTTTTCTGCAGGGGATTTTTCCTTGAAAAAGTCAATGGTAACATTTTCTACATTTGGTTTAGTAGTAATTCCTTGGTCTTCACTGCTTGACTCTTGATTACTGTCTTGTTCTTCATTATAAGAGTCCTGTAAGTGTTCAAGTATAACTCTCTGTGCCCTTACTTCGTGCGGTTTCTGCATGTCAGTTTTAATAATCTGTTCACTTTCCCTCATTGCATGTGATGCTCCAGACAATGCTTGTTTATTGGTCAATTCACTTTTTGAGTCACTTTCATTGCTGATTACATATGGCTGACCACATTCTTTATCCAGTGTTTCACTCATATCCAAGCATATTTTTTCACATTCTTGCTCAGAAGTATTTACTTTTACATCTATACCATGTAAACTTTCTGACACATTTGGTGCATCATTCTTTAGTAAAACAATTTCTTGTGTCTTATCACTGTCTGAAGTAACATCTATTTGACAAAACTTGCCACTGTTTTCACTTACAGTACTCAGAGGTTTTGCAACTGATAAATCTTCCTCTTCACCAACTGAACAGACATTGTTTACGAAATATCTCTCTACCTTTCCAGTCTCTTCACTTCTTCTAAGAGGCTCGACATCTAGTTTTTCATTTTTATTAATCTTTTCTCCAACAGCACTATCTCCCTGTTTAGTACAAGCTTCTGTTCCAATCTCCACACCACTATTACTAGAGACACATGGAAAGCTTTTTATACTATCTTCCTTTGATTTTTCCATATTATCAAATCTAGCTTCTCACTGCCACGCTGATCTAAGGATAATTTACCAAGTATGCTCAACTCATCATTACTCCTTGTCCTAACCCGTAATTCTGTTTCTTCAGAAGTGACCACGCTGGCTTGATTGCCATTACTCACAACAGCATCAGCCTTATCTAAATAAGCACTACCATCACTGGGAATAGCTATTTCTTTTCCTTTAGAAAATTCAGCTACCTTTGCTGCATGAAGCTGCTCTCGTTTTTCAACTCTAACAGATTTCACTTTTACAACATCTTTCACTTCTTGTTCACTGTCAGAACTTATCAAAATTTCATCTGAAGGCATCTTTGGACTATCTAAATTAATTATTTCATCAGGTTCTTCAAGTTCTTTATTAGGTGTGATTTCCTCATCTGAAATCTTTATTTCCTTGCCAATACCAAGAGAACTGGATTTCAAAGGCAAATCATCCAAATCAACATTTGGGGTAATGCTTGGCACAGTTTTCTTTTGAAATGAGAAACTAATACTTGCTCTTTCAGAATTCTGACCTTTCATTGGCAATGGCTTCTTTGAGTTTATAGCAGTAGCCTTTGCAGAATCAGCAGCATTATCATCAAAATCTTCCTCTGAATCTACAAATTCAATATCACAACTCTGACCCCAGTTGTCTTCCTCCTCCTTTTGCTGCTTATTATTACTAGTGGATGGTAATGAAACAATGCCACTACTCATTTTTACACTCCCAGAATTACGGTTATCTCTTCTTGTTCGTTTTGAAGTCCTTCCTACATCCCTCTTCCTCCTGTCAGTACTCCTAGATCGGGATCTACTTCTGGTCCAGCTTCTACTTCTACTTCTACCTCTACCTCTACCTCTTCCCCTACCCCTCTTTCTTACAGGACTCCTTGACCAACTCCTGCTGTAGCTCCTTGAACGACTCCGACTTGTATAACTTCGTGAAGATGAGTAATAACTAGCACTAGAAATATCGCTGGGACTACATGCTCCCTCCTCTTCCTCATCACTGTCTAATTCACCTTCTTCTTTCTCTGAAACAGCCTCACCTTCCTCTCTTTCTGATACTGCCTCACTATCTTTCTCAGGTTCAATTTCACCATCTTCTCCCTTTTTGTCATTATTTTGCAAGTTCTCATCCTTTGCTTTATTTTCAGTACCAAGCTCTTCATTTTTAGCACTTTCACTTTTTTGCAATGTCTTGACTTTTTCTTCATCTTCTGATGATTTGCGTTGTCTATATGATCTATTTTTCTTTGCTCGTTTCATTCTCTCTTCAAATTCCTTGCGTGTTATTTTCTTTTTCTTATGAAGTCTCTTTTCTGAACTTCTATCTCTTCTTGACTTCTTTTCATTTTCTTCTTCACTATCTATCACCTCTGTGCTTTTTTGCCGTTTGCTTCCTCTCCTGTGATGGTGTTCTTTTTTGTGACTGCTTCTGCTATGTTTACCATTATCATCTCTATGCCTTTTCTCCTCAGTGGACTTCTTTTTATCCATTTCCTTATCACCTTTACTGTAATCTTTAATATTTTGAACCTCAGCAGCTTCTGTATCTTTTTCCACCTTAACTACACTGACTGCATTTACTACCTGACTTGGTGCTGTGGTTCCCATCAAAGCTACAATTGCATCTTCTGTAAGAGCTTTTCCATCATCACCTTTCTCTAGCATCGTCTTGATAATCCTTGCTCTCATTTGCAACTCTAAGAGTTCTAAAACACTTTTTCCACCGGAGGTATTCTTAGTCCCTGAGTTGTCCGCTTCCTGATCTTCGACTTTGATTGTTTTCAACAGGTATGCAGGAATTCCTTGATTATTATCAGTGTTTTCAATGCTGAAAAGAACCAATAAGAAAATATATACCAACAGCTAAATTGACATTCTCAAATACTAGTTAACAGCATTTTAAAATATATATTTTAGTTCCTTATCTTAAAAATCTATGATGAAGTACTCTCTACTTCATCAAGGAGAATATTTAAAATCTGGCATATAAATCAATACTATGGACACAAATTAACTTACAAATATTTTTTTATATTAAAGGATAAGTTCACATCATTGTACAGTATTAGGCATATCATGAAAAATGGACCTCACTTACTAAAAACAAGATTTTGAACGTGTTTCTCATACACAAACCTTCCAATTTAACTATCTTTATGCCTGTTGAAGTTCATAACCTGAAAGGCTAAAAAGTTACTAAAATGAGCCAAGTCGTGATTAGAGATGACCCAAACTACTCCCAAACTCCACTAAGGGAAGATGCCGATCTTGTTTACAAACCACTCCCTCCTTGAGCTATGTTTACAGAACAGTATTGTGTACAGCAGTGTTCAAAACTGATGTTACATGATTTGATGTTACATGATTTCACTGGACTGTTTTTAAAAAATGACAAATTTTAAATCAATTTGTATCTCTCATAAATAACAAACCTGTGGTCTTAACATAAGGGAAAAATTCTATAGTGCCAGCTGGAGTCTGGTTCAAAAAAAGTTACAAGGAAATTGGTGGCACTGGGAGATAGCCAAGATGGCAGTGAGAAGAAGGAGGAGCCAACCTCCCATACCCCCATCTCAGATGCATCGTGTTAGTTTTCTCTAGTCTGGGTAAAATATGAGAGGTGGCTTGAGGTGGGCAATGTACGTTAAGACCGCAGGTTTGTTATTTATGAAAAATACAAATTGATTTAAAATTTGTCATTTGTTCATATACAGAACAAACCTTTGGTCTTTGCATAATGGAGACTTACTCTTGGAAGGAGGAGAGAGAAAGCCTCAGAACCGACTGAAGGTTCAGTTCACCTGGGTTCACTTCCTGGTCAAAGAGGGACATAGGAAGGAGTCACATGCCTCTCAATTGTAAAGTAAAAGGTTACTTGTCAGCCAGACACCTGGGTTAAGAGACAATGTGAAATCCCTGCTACACCGTGTCTTGTAGGAAAATAAAGAACTTTAACTGTCAGAGACAACAAAACTACATTAGCCACCAGCCTTGTTTGTCATCATTTCCTCTCTCTCCCCTTGTAAGAGAGAGGAAGGGACTTGCTTACAAAATAGTTTGTATTGTGTATGAACAATCAAGTAAAACTAATGGAAAGGAGCTGTACACTCACCTGTATCTGACCATTCCAGCGCACGGTGGATAATTTCTCTCCACTGCCCACTGGTAGAGGAGAAAAAAGAAAGACAAAGGAAGAAGACCAGCCATCCCATTCACTCTCACTTTCAAAACCAACATCTTAGGTAAGATACAAACTGTCCCGTCCCACTAGGGGCACTAGATGTGCTACGTAACTTGTTGAGCATCCACCACCAGACCCAAGGAAAAAGTGTCCAAGGACCTGTGGGCAACGTCCTGCAGATAGAAGGATGTGAAGGTGGTTTGGCATAGCCATGTACCAGCCTTTAAGATCCTTTGAATCAACAGGTTCTTTTTGAATGCAATGGAAGGGCCTAGACCTCTAACATCATATGCTCTTGCATGCACTGAACTGGCCTCTGAGTTTGAAGAAGTAGTATAGGTTTGTTTAATTACTTCTCAAAGCCAAAAAGGAGACAGTATTCTTGGACACTTCCTTCTTGATCTGGTCTGCACTAACAAAGTCTTCAACAACCCGGTCTGAGACATCGAGTCCTTTTTAGGTAGTTACGCAGTGCCCTAACAGGACATAAAATTAACTTGGGGACATTACCAACAAAATCTGCAAGCGAAGGGATGGAGAAAGACTAATCTGTCATCGTGAATTTTGAGTCTCAGCCACAAATTCTGGGACAAATTCGAAGGCTACTGACCCCCGATCCCTTGTGTGTTTAACATCAAAAGACAGCTCTCTTGGAAGAGGCTAAGGCTAAAAGGAAAACTGTCTTGAGAGTTAAATTCCTGTCTGAACAAGCTCTTAAGGGTTCATATGGACTACAAGTGAGACTGCTAAGTACCAGTGTTAGGTCCCAATTCAGAGGTTTAAGAGCTCTCCGGGAACAGGACTGTTCAAAACCCTTGAGAAGCATAGAAATCTCCCACAAAGAAGATAGGTTTACGTCTTTCAGACATAGGACTAAACCTAAAGCAGCCCTGTATCCCTTGATTGCTGATACTAAGAAAAGTTTCTCCCTACGGGGGAAAATAAGGAAGTCTACTACTTGTTGAATAGTAGTTTTGACTGGAGAGAGTGATCCCATTGACACCAATCACAGTAGACGGCCCACCTTCTGATATACAACTATATTATTATTATTATTATTATTATTAAAATAGTTTAACCAGACCACTGAGCTGACTATCAGCTCTCATAGGGCTGGCCTGAAGGATTTGGCTGAAATGACAGGTCTAGGCTAGAAGCTTAGCACTGGGACCAAATAGGTCACTCGGTAGTGATGAAAATTAAATTAAAAGCTGCACAAAGGCATACGCTCTCATACTGGAACACTCACACAATAATCACATTTATACTCATGTTTTCATATATACTGTACTCACTAAAAAGGTATATTAAAATTCAAAATAAATTAAGTAAAATTTAAAAATTTATGGGTTTTAAAACTCATTATATGCCTAAGGATTTTCCTATTTCTATTATTTGCTTTTTATACTTTATCAATTATATCACAGCTCCTCATGAACATTGAAGTGGGTATTACTGAAAATGGTGAAGATTCCGACAAAATTTCTTTTATTGGTCTATTTCCAAAATTTGATAATTGCTGCAAGTTATACTTTGGACATTCACACAGTACATGCTTAACTGTTATCAACACTTTGCAATCTGGGCATTCGAGAGGAGGGCCACATGGGCTGTTCATTAAGAGTCCATGTGTCGAATGAATATGGCCTATTCGAAGACGCATCAGAATTACTTGTGTGTGTCTCTATCTCTGATATGATGAACTCCATTTTCCAACACTGTATTTTATCTGTTTTGATTTATTATTTTCAGGTTCTTCATTCTATATATTTTGTCATTTACTTACAATGATGATTGTTTTTATATACCTTATATAGTCACTAATAGGGATGTTTACATTTGCTCTTGTCATGTGGACTGCTTCTTTACCTGCTTTATCAGCCTCTTCATTTCCTTTAACCCCTACATGGGTGGGATCTAACATATTTCAACATTTTTTCCATTATTATACAATTTATGGGGTGAAAACTTAATTTGTTGTAAAATATTTTTTTTATTATAGCTTTGAATGGCTTCTACAGGACTTCTGGAGTCGCTATAAATGACAAAATTATTAAATGAGGTTTCTTTAATTATCTTTATGGCTGATGCTATTGCACATAACTCAGCTGTAAATACTGAGGCATTATCTGGTAGAGAGAACTGATACGTTTTGTCTTGGGATACTGCAGCATATCCCACTCCGTATTGTGACTTAGATCCATCGGTGTATATTGCGTAATGTGGACCTTTTCGGATTATATGTTCTATTGTATGTTGTCTATGGTGTTCTGGGGTATATGAATAACTTTTTGATAAATATTTTAAGTGTGTACACATTCTCATTTTATTCATTGTCCAAGGAGAAGGTAATTATACTATTAAGGGTAATTGCATATTTATATTTAGTGACTCAACCAATCTTTTAGCTCTTAACTGGGAAAGGAGGTGGATGACTTTTTATAAGCACATCTCTTAATCCAAATAATTTTTTGGTTGGAGAATCATTTGTCTGAATTCTCAGAGCACTCTTCCTTGTTACTAGCTCTCTATGGAGAAAGCGAGGTAGTTTCACCACATTCAACTTGCAAAGATGATTTTGATGATGATTAAAAAGGTCCTGAACATATTCTATGGCCTTCATTATGAACTGGGTCTAGCATTTTCAGCGTTGTGTCTAATGCTGAGCCATTATTTTGCTTCCATAATCAATGATAGACAGCACTGTTGCTTTATACAGTACAGTAAGCGTATGTCTATCGGCTCCCCAAATAGTGTTTGATAGTTTTTTAACTAGGTTTAATGCTCTTTTACATTTTGATTTCATGTATGTTATGTGGGCTTTCCAGTTCAAGTGAGTATCAAATACTAATCCCAAAAATTTTGCTGTTTGGCCAATTGGTATGGAATGATTTCTGATTTTTAAATCTATTTCTTCACCTTTTTTCCACTTTATATTTTTATAAAACATTACTGCTTGAGTTTTTTGTATAGAAAATTTAAAGCCTACAGACGAGGCCAATTCATCTATTTTTATTATAGTTTTATTAATGATTCACTCTGCATGTTTTATGCAAGATGCTGAATAATATATGGCAAAATCATCCATATACTGTACAAGTTACTTTTAATTCTGATTGGTAGATTATTACTGATATCATTTATTGCTAAAGTAAACAGTGTGCCACTAAAGACGCTTCCTTGTGGAACACCATTTTGAAGTGGAAATGTACATGACAATACATCATCAGTTCTCACTTGAAAAGTGTGACTTGTCAGAAAGTTTTCGATAAACCTAGGTAAATGTCCACGGGTGCTGTTTTTATGTAACGTTTTTAGTATTGCATATCTCCAGGTAGTATCATATGCCTTTTCAATGTCAAAAAACACAGCTATAGTAATTTGTTTTTGTTTAAATCCTCTTCGTATGTGGTCTTCCAAGTTAGGCAGCAAATCCAATGTAGATCTGTTACATTGTGACCCAAACTGAGTGGGAGTCAAAATTTTATTTTCTTGAATGTGCCATGTTAGTTGAGCATTTACCATTTTCTCTAGTAATTTGCATAAACAACTTGTTAAAGAAATTGGTCTGTAATTGTTTACATTACTGGGATCTTTTCCAGGTTTGGGGATAGGAATAATTATAGCTTTACGCCATTCATCAGCAAATAAATTTCGAAGCCATAAGTGGTTATAAAACTCTAATGCATATGACTTTGCCAAAGATCCTAAATGGCAGATCATTTCAAAACAAATATGTCACCTCCGGGGGCAGATTTATTGCTGTTCAACAGAGCAAATTCTAACTCTTCCATATTAAATTTTCTATTATAATATATATCTTCTATTGTTTCAAAGTTTATTTTTATTAATTCTATACTATTTTTCTTTGTACGGAAATGCTCATCTAAATTGTTGTCACTACTTACTTTTGCTAAATTTTCTTATTACATTACTTATTTCTTTTGGATCAAGTATTCTTTTCCCATCTTTTATTATGGCATGTCTAGGTGGTTTAACATGGGTGCCATTTATTTTCCTGAAATTTTCCCATATTTTTTGCATGGGAGTATTACTAGAGAGATCTGATGCATATTTCCTCCATGAAATGATTCTTCCTTGAATTACTTCTCTGTTAAATTTTGCAGATATTTTGTTATACAGAGGTTTTAATGTATCAATTTCTAATAATAATATAGTCAGTTTTTGTAAATTTTCTTCTAATATCGGTAATGTTTTATTTATTTTACTGAACTTTCTATTTAAATTATCTAATCGTCTTCCAAATTTGGTGTTTTATTTTTATTAATTCTGTTAGTTTTTCAGACCACCATGGGACTTTGTGTTTTGTTGGATGAGATTTGTATTTTGGTATTGCTTTATCAGCAGCATTTGTAATGAAATCAACAAGAAATTTATTAGTTTCATTATGCTCCCAATCTGCTTTAAAATGTTATACTGAGGGACATGGCTAGCACGATTATTTTGTAATAATGAAAGTAATATTGGGAAATGATCACTTGTGTGCAAGCTGTCAACTGTATTCCAATCCAATCTGTGTACTATGCTTGCTGTACGTAGAGTTAAGTCGAATGAGGAAAATGTTCCATGTATTTTAGAAAAATATGTGCTGATTTCGTTATCATTTATACAGCACATGTTGTATGAATCTATGAATTCTTCTATTTTACTCCCTGCTCTACTTGAGTCTGTACAATTACAGTCCCACATCGGGTTGTGAGCATTAAAATCACCCACTATTAACCCTCTAACGCCGAGCCTCTATTTACAAAAGTGTCTGTCATATGCCGGTGGCGTTCGGGAGTTAGCGCCGAAGCGGAAAAAATGTTTTTTTCAAAAAATCACAGCACGCTCAGTTTTTAAGATTAAGAGTTCATTTTTGGCTCCTTTTTTTTGACATTGCCTGAAGTTTAGTATGCAACCATCAGAAATTTAAAAAAATATCATTATCATATATAAATATTGAAATATATGACAGCATGAAAAAAAAATTTCATATATAATTGTATACAAATCGTGTTGTGAGCAAAACGGTTAAAGCTAACGAGTTACTTTTTTTTCTTTGTATTGTACACTAAATTGTGATGATTTTGGTATATAACAAATTGTAAAACGATCAAAGCAACACAGAGAAAATATGATCACAAAATGGTGCATGAATTCATAACGTGCAGACGTAAAAAAATGTTTTTTTCAAAAGTTCACCATAAATCAAAATATTGTGCTAGAGACTTCCCCTTTGTTGAAAAATGAAGCTAATTGATTGAATATTACTAGACTGTAAGTGTTTTAGCTTACAATTGCAGTTTTCGACCATTTCGGTAGAGTTAAAGTTGACCGAAGGTAGAATTTTTTCTATTTATCGTGATTTATATGAAAATATTTCAAAACTGATAAAAGTTACAACCGTGAGTTATTTTTTGTTGTATTCTACATGAAATTGTGCACATTTCCATATAAAAAACTTTATGTAACGACTAATATAAAACGGTGCAAACATTACGACAACGTGACGAAAGAATTTCCGAGATGTTCGGCCGAGTTACTGCACGCAGACGTAAGGAAAAAGTTTTTTTTTCAAAAATTCACCATAAATCGAAATATTGTGCTAGAGACTTCCAGTTTGTTGCAAAATGAAGGTACATGATTGAATATTACTAGGATGTAAGAGTTTTAGCTTATAATTGCGTTTTTCAACCATTTCGGTAGAGTTAAAGTTGACCGAAGGTTGAAATTTTGGCAATTATCTTGATTCATATGAAAATATTTCAAAACTGATAAAAGCTACAACCATGAGTTAGTTTCTGTTGTATTCTACATGAAATTGCGCACATTTTCATATATAAAACTTTATGTAATGACTAATATAAAACGGTGCAAACATTACGACAACGTGACGAAAGAATTTCTGGTGCGGACATAAGGAAAAAGTTTTTTTCAAAAATTCACCATAAATCGAAATATTGTGCTAGAGACTTCCAATTTGTTGCAAAATGAAGGTAAATGATTGAATATTACTAGAATGTAAGAGTTTTAGCTTACAATTGCGTTTTATGACCATTTTGGTCGAGTCAAAGTTGACCGAAGGTTGAAATTTTGGCAGTTATCGTGATTTATATGAAAATATTTCAAAACTGATAAAAGCTACAACCATGGGTTGTTTTTTGTTGTATTTTACATGAAATTGCACACATTTTCATATGTAAAACTTTATGTAACGGCTAATATAAAATTGTGCAAAAATTATGACAAAATGACAAAAGAATTTCTGAAATTTTCGGCCGAGTTACCGCGCGGATGTGAGGAAAAAGTTTTTTTCAAAAATTCACCATAAATCGAAATATTGTGCTAGAGGCTTCCAATTTGTTGCAAAATGAAGGTAAATGACTGAATATTACTAGAATGTAAGAGTTTTAGCTTACAATTGCGTTTTTCGACCATTTCGGTCGAGTCAAAGTTGACCGAAGGTTGAAATTTTTTGTAGTCGATGTACGGTACGTCCACTTGGCACCCAACAGACAATTTTAGTCGACGTACGATACGTCCAGTCGGCGTTTAAGGGTTAATGTAGGTTCCTTGGCATTATTAAGTAATTCTTTAAGTTTGTCAATGTCATAATTTTTATTAAGTTGGTTGTATAAATAATAAATTACAGAATTATCGTTTTTTATTCGAATTTTAATACCTGATATTTGCTTTATTCGAATTTTAATACCTGATATTTGCAAGTCAGTAATGTTAACAGGTACTTTGTTGTAAAATACTTTATGTACAAATATGGTTGTACCTATATTTCCTTCCTCCTCTCGTGATGTTGATGCTAAGGTATATTTGCCTATTGTTGACATGTTGTAAACATAATAACATTGGTTCATATTCTTTTAATAACTGTTGTACTTCTGCTAGGTGTAATCTGGTCTGTAGAACATTTATGTTCCACTGTATAATATAGCTATTGAAAATATTTTGTTATAGCAGTCGAGTTTTACTCTCTGTTTTTGTATTATCAATTTGGATTTTTTCTAATAATTTACTCGCGACATTCATTTGTTTTTCTTTATAATACAGTATACTAAGTGCTCAAGGCACATGCAACCTCTTTCATGGGTACTCGAATGTGTGGTTTCTTTTTTTCTATATTTCATAAAATTTCTTATAATGTTTGTTAAACCATCTTTTGTTATGTTTTTGTTGTTATTGCATATATAATTCAATGAAACAATCATGACATCCACATGTATTATCATGCATATTTCTTTTTTCATTTGCTCTTGCACCAATTACGGGAGATATAGTAATCTTTTCTCCTTTGACATAATCATTGTTATCTATTTTATGGTTCTCTTTCACTTCTTCAGTGTTTTTGACATCTGCCTTCATAGGTTTTACTACTATTATTTTAGGAGATAAGGTATAGTCTTTTTTCATCTCCTTTATCTTTGGTTTAACTGATGTTTCTCTAATCTAATGATAGTTGGTGTCTTCATTTTGGGTGGTGTTCTCTTTTTCATATCCTTTATCTTTGGTTTAACTGATGTTTCTCTAATGATAGTTGGTGTCTTCATTTTGGGTGGTGTTCTCTCCAAATGCCTTTTTTTCTCTCCAAAGGCCTTTTTTTATCTTCAATTTCCAGTCCATCATGACCCTCCTCTATTACTTCCGTAGTAGCATCCTCCTGTGTTTCTATTTGCATTAACATTTCAAATGAATTGGATAAAATATTATCCATCTCATTTGTACCCATTTCTTTATTCTTTACCATTTTAGTTTTTATTTCTAAATTATTAATTTCTTCTTGAAATTTACTTTTCTGTACTCTGTTACTTCTATCTGTTTACGTTTTTGTTTCATTATTTGCTCATTATTGAAGAATATGTATGTTTCTAAGATGGATCTTGAATTCATTTCACTTTTAATTCCAACTTAGCCACTTTTATAGACATCCCTGTTCGTTCTTGTAGTATTCTCAATTCCATATTGTATATATAATACAGTACATGCATTCTTTGGATCTTGCATGACGATTCTGCCCACAGTTTACACACCTAGGTTCACTGCACTTCTACTGTGTGGTATGTTCAGTAGATGCACAATAAGTGCATACTGCTTCACTGCGACAATTTTTCTTTGTGTGTCCATACTTACTGCAATTTTGACACTGCAGTGGCTTTGGGACATAGGATCTTAACTCTCTATTTTGGCCTAAAATTTTTATTTTTTGAGGTAGATCTTCACCCTCAAATTTTATTTTTGCTATTTTTAATATTTGTTTATTGCTATTTTTACTTGGTACAACATATACCTCACAATATTGGATCTTGGGGTATCTTTTTTTGAGGGACTCTAATAGCATTTTCTTATCGACTGGTTCATTGCTATTTTCACGAAGTACAATGGTACCCTGAATGCTGTTCACAGTATCATGTTTTTTTCACTTTTTATGTTAATATTGTTTATATTTTTCAGAGAAAAATAGTCTTCGGACTGACTTTTTGTTGTGGCTTCTATAAGCCAAGTTTTCTCTTTTATTTGTCTGAAAGACATAACTGTCATTGGGTGTCTATTCAATAAAGAATTTTCTCATTTTAAAGCTGAAATATTTTGGTCAGTTTCCATGGTTAGAAACCTTGACCAACTTCCACTCCCAAAGAGGGAGTTGAAGTGAGTCAAAGTTGGGTCATGTCAGTATTTACTCTTTTTGGGAGTTTTATATGGTATTAAAGTTTTAATACCACTCTGATTTTGATTATTTGGATTATCCAGAAAATTGTCCATTTTCATGCTAAAAGATTTGTTCTGTACTGGAGCAGTGGTCGTCATCTGTGCTGGAACAATACCATCATAGGGCCCAGGGGTACTTGAATCATTGCAACTACTATTCATAAAGATTTAAGTGTAAAAGAACCAGACCCCCTTGGAATCCGTGGTCCAGCCCTAAAGAACAGTTCCGCCTTTGAGCTACCAATCTGATAACTCTCAGGTCCGAACATTATTGGGCAGTTGATGGTCCTACCACAGTTCCCACTATTTAGTTTCAGATATAAACCCAGTCCCAGCTATGATATCTTTTCCTATTTAACAGATCCAATAAATTTTTGCAAAAGTAGAAAATCCATAAAGATTAATCCAAACAAATATATAATTATGTATGAGACTCTTGGACTCAAACCCAGGAACAAATTCCTGGGGTTCAAGAGCCCCCTCACCATGTCTAGATGGTCCCACATCGAGGGGGTACACAACTGTAGAAGAGACTCCTGGACTCGAACCCAGGAACAAATTCCAGGGGTTCAAGAGCCCCCTCACCATGTCAAAGTGGTCCCACATCGAGGGGGTACACAACTGTACAAGACCTTCTGAGGTAACCTGACATTTCCATCTCTGCTCTGCGAGAAAAGCCTCTTGCTTGCAGGAGATACTGGATAGTCTCCAACCGTGAAGAGATAGGGACCCTACTGACTGGTGAAATCTCTTGATGTGTGGTTGGCACAGAAGTTGTGCCATGGAGAGATTTCTCCCGGTGCTTCTATCGGTAAGGGTAGAAGATGAGGATACCATTCCACGTGAGGCCACAAGGGAGCTACAAGGTCATTCTGTGGTTGTGGGAATTCACCACTCTCCTGATAACTTGATGGATTAGGCAAAAGAGGGGAAAGGCATAGATGTCCAGACTGTCACAAGGATGTTGAAGGGCATCCCTCTGCCACAGCCCAATGATCTGGAACGACCGAACAAAAAACCTCTAGTTTTTTTGCTGTATCTCTTTGCAAACAGGTCTATTGATGGCATTTCCCACAGATGAAAAAGCCTTTCAGCCTTTTCTTGATGCACTGACCACTCTGTTCCAAGAACTTGACCCCTGCGACTCAGCTTGTCTGCCACCACGTTCTTCTTGCCTTTGATGTATCTGGCCGAGAGAACCACAAAGTGAGAGACCGCCCACTGGGGCAGTTATACTGTCAAGTCATGAAGATGACGAGACACTAGGACCCCCCTGTTTGTTGACTTAAGCTACCACTGCAGTGTTGTCGGACATTAGTACTGCGGAGTGCCCTGTTACCCCCTTTCTTGAAACTCCTGAAGTGCTAGGAAGGCTGCTTTCAGCTCCAGGATGTTGATAGGGAGCTGTTTGTCTTGGTGATCCCACACCCCTGATGTTAGGAGATCTTCCAAGCGTGCTCCCCAACCCTCGTGCAAGGTGTCTGAGAACAGAAGGATCTCAGGCTGGCGGTGGAGAATGAAGAGGCACTCCTATGGTCAGGTTCCTGTCTCCAGCCACCAAGCTAGGCCCTTCCTCACTTCTTCCGACAGTGGAACTAGGAACATGGGAGGATCCTTTGCAGGGGACCAAAACTCCTTTTAGTCTCCATTGGAGAGATTGAATGTGTAGTCAACAGTGAGGGAATAGCTTCTCTAAGGACAACAGGAAACCTAGAATGACCTGCCACTGTCAAGCGGGTTGCTTCTGTTTGGAGAAGAAGAGTTGGGAAAAGTTCCTGAACTTCTCTAGGCGTTGCTCTGAAGGGTACACTCTTGCTGCTGTCGTGCTTATTAGCATTCCCAGATAAAGAATTCTTTGACTTGGAGTGAGGTTTGACTTTTCCAAATTTATCACAATGCCTAAGCCATGACAAAATTGAAGAAGACGGTCCCTGTGTTGGATCAACTTTACCCAAGAATCTGCTAGCACCAGCCAGTCGTCGAGGTATCTTAAGATCTGTATTCCTTGAGAGTGTGCCCAGGTCGAAATTAGGGTGAAGACTCTGGTAAAGACTCGTGGGGCAGTTGAAAGACCAAAGCAAAGAATCTTGAACTGGTAAATTATCTCTCCCAGACTGAAGCAAAGCTAGTACTTCCAAGAAAATTGATGGACTCGAATCTGGAAATACGCATCCTATAGATCTATTGTGAGCATGAAATCATTCTCCCTGATTGCGTGAAGAACTGAGTGAGGAGTTTCCATTCTGAACTGTGTCTTCCTGATGAAGAGGTTGAGAGGGGTCTATTACTGATCTCCAATCACCAGTAGCCTTTGGGGACCAGAAAGACACAGCTGTAAAATCCTGGAGATATGTCCTTCACAATCTCCACAGCTCCTTTTTCCATCATTTTCTTCACTTCGCTTTGAAGAGCTAGATGTTTCGCTGAACCTAGAGGGTAAGTTGACTGGTGAAGTGGACACTCGGAGTATGGGGGAGGAAACTCAAAGGGGAGTAGATATCCCACCCCAAGAACATCTACTACCCAGGTTCCTGCCCGAACTGCTGCCAAACTGTCCAATGGCTCGCCAGGCACGCCCCCCCACCGATGGCAGCAAGTGGAGAGTGACGCCCCTCCTATCGTCTACCTCTCCTGGCCCTGCCTCTGCCTCCTCTCCCAGGCCTGGAAGAGCAGGGCTGAAAGGGTCGCTCCTGAGGAGTTTTCTTGGTTGAAAGAGGAGATGGCTGATGAGCCCTACACTGAACTGTCGTGACTTGAGTCTTCTTTGGTGAGGCGTAGGCAGATGTTTGAGGTCTTGATCTGGAAATGTCAGCACAAGAAATGATGGATGATTCTGAGACAGCTTGATACACTAATCTGTTGTTATTATCAACTCTACATCTATCGACTGCAGAATCTAGCTGTCCTTTGGAAATAGAGACATAGAAGTTAAAATATCTCCATTCCTTAAGGCTAACACCAAATCCGTACTGACAAACTTCAAGAACTTGGAGAGAGCAGAATCTCTTCTTTTAAGCAGCCAGTTGGCCTACATATTAGCTGTCTGATGGGACAAGTAAGAGATGGTTTTCCCACCAGACTGTAATAACTTAACAAAGGCTGAGCCATCTTCAATGGATATCGCAGTGGAGATCTTTGCCACTGCTGTTAATCAAAGGTCTAACCATGAAACAGCCTGTAAGGCCAATGAAGCGGTTGCTTCCAATGTTGCCGATTCCTGAAAGGCAAAGGAAGTACCCTCTGCCTTAACTTGATCCATTGTTATTCCCATACCTAATCAAACTAGGTCTGAGTGGACTTGTCTTGGCTGCAAAATATTCATGGTGGTCACATAAAAACATTTATGTTGAGGAAGCGGTGGAGGTAGTAACTTGAAAGGACCTACTGGAACTTAAAGAGTTATCCTGACCTGAGATAAGAGAATTCACTTGTTTAAGAATTCTGCTGGTAAGTTTGGAGCACAGCAACCCCTGGAAAGCTTTTGCTTCTTTCTTAGGGCCTAGCAAGGCTTTGATACCTGAAGATAAATCCAAATTGGTTGCTACAGTCTCTTCAGTCAAACTGTTACAACCATGAATTAATTCCAGCACCTCTGCATAGGTTGGTTAAGTTAGGTACAGTTAAAACGTAATGATTTATTACTGGAGTATAGGCTCTTTCAGGGCCTAAGACTTTCTTGGGGCCTTTATGTCTTTAGAACTAGATGGAACTTTGTCTTGGTCTCGGTCCCGCCCTTGGGAATGGGAATGAGAATTATGATGAGATGGTGAACGTCTTGATAGTTACGAGGCCGTGAAGGACTCCCATGACATGAAGACTGGTCACGGACGTGTGAACAAGAGCGTGTGTCTTGGTTATAGATGTGTGAATGAGAGCACTGTTTGCAAGGAGATGAATGATATGGTTTGTCAGTGTGATGTGCAGGACTGGCATTGCGTGTAGTTCAGTCATGGCTGTGCAAACGGGAGCGTGAAACATGATCACGTTCATGTGAGCGACTCGTGTTATGTGTTGTTCGATCATGGCTGTGTGAGCAGGAGCATGAATCACGGTTCCGTACGTGCGAGCGAGAATGCTGAACACGGTACCTTCTAGGGAAACATGATCGGGAAGATGACTAGAAGATAACGTGCAAGGAAAGATGCATGACCTCATAGGACTTTCAGTATTGTACATGAGTGGAAGAAGACCTTTGGGGAGAAGGATCCAGTGCTTTAGACTTCTTGATGGGGGGCCTTGTCGTCCTTCCTACGGACTTGAGGAACACTTGGACCTGGAACTGGATGAGGAGTAGGAACAAGAGACACCTTCTGTGGAGGAGTTTGATTTGAAGGGTAAGGTTGAGACCTAATGTCATCAGCTGGGTGAGGAGCACTAGAAAAGGTAGGAGGAACACGTGCCTGTGCCTTGACAGAAGAACGGCTCTAAGAGGTAACTTGCATAGAAGCATGAACTGGAGCAGCACGGACATGCTTAGATGAACGAAGAACAGCTAAAGGAGAAGAAGAATGCAATTCTGAGGAAGACTCTCGAATCTTCTTACATGGAGGGGCTATGAAGTCTCTTTTCCTCTAACATCTGACAGGAATGGACGGAGCAGAGAAAAAGACGAAGAGGAAGTTGATGAGGATGAAAAAAGAAAGGGATCTATGATATTTCTTCTTGGATTCTTTAACTTCTGAGTGACCGAAACTTCATAAAAATACCTTTGACTTTATCACAAATAGATTGGATAAGGGAGTCAGAAGGAGCAGACATGGTAGTTAATGGCATCGACATGGCTGACATCATGAAGTGGGGAGCGGTGAGTGTCGGTGACAACTGGGAGGAGGCTAAAGAGATTGACGCTCTAGCTGTAGTAAGATGAGATAATGTCACTGAGACAGTAGACTTGGAAACTGTCATGGTGGATGAAACTGGAGTGCGGGAGGACATCCAGGGACACAATAGGCTGTAAGGGGTTGGTACGCCTGGGAGGCCTCAGGAGTCCCAACACTCAGTCATCTTCTGCGTGTCACCTCCTGAAAAAACAGTACAAGGGGGAGCAGCCTCTTCCCTCCCAGGGAGGGAAAATTCCGCCCCCCCCACGAGAGCAGGGGAAACCACATCAATTAAAAGATCTCCTGAAACCCGATCAAATCTTCTAAAGCCAAAGCAGAAGAATGAGAGGGAGTAAAATCTTCAAGGGTAGAAGAAGCAGTATAAGAAGATTTTGGTAGAGAAGAGCCATAGCGAGAAGGAACAGAAGTGGATCCCGCCACTGAGGAAGCAAATCCTTCCAAGGATGGTGGGGCTGACTTCCTTCTATACCTCCCCTTCTTATCAAAAGTCTACCATTTCCCAGGAGACCAATCAACACACTAAAGACGTAGGTTAATTACGCTGCAAACGTTTGATCTACACCTGCTACACGTAGAATGAAGGTCTTTAACAAGAGAAGGCAGGAAGCGGGAACATGGATTGCTGTCAACCTTGGAATTTTCTCTGGGGTTTGGAGGGCTTAGAAGGATTGTGGATTAGCATACTCAAGGCAGAAACACACAATAACACAAAATCACACAGATCACACAAAAACAGGAAGGAAAAAACCAGTATCCAATGGCATATGCAGGCAGGAAGTGGATAACAACTGGCTTTTGAGGAGAAAGGACAACGGCAAACACAACCTCCACTAAAGGCAATCGGAGAAAAACTGACGCAATGCATCTGAGATGGGGGTATGGGAGGTCAGCTCCTCCTCCTCCTCCTCCTCCTCACCGCCATCTTGGCTATCTCCCGATGCCATAAATTTCCTTATAACCTTTTTTTAACAGGACACCAGCAGGCCCTAGAATATTTTTCCCTTATGTTAAGACCAAAGGTTTGTTCTGTATATGAACAAATAATTAACTGTCAACCCTAAAATGCTCCATAACTATTTCTTTGAATGTAAAACTTTTATAAAAATGAGGATACAATATGTTTCATAAGAATGAAATCTATCATATACATTAAAATTGTAAGAAAATATTATATACAGTACACACTGTATAGCCAAATTCCCATGAAAACGTTGACAAAACATTTTAGTATTATATTTGTCTACTCAAGGCCAGTGTATTCAACAAACACTGCCCCTGTCAATTCCAGGTTCAAATGTTAAAATTATATGACCTAATACAAAACCTTTCATAACATCATTATAAAACTCAAAACCACAAAATTGCCAATAAAGACCTATTTAACCATTCTCATGCTTTAACCTTTAAGGGATGGGCTAAACCCCCAGACTGGGCCAACTTTAAGGTTGGCCAATTTAAAAAAAAAAAACATATTAATGGAAAGAGGAAGATATGCAAATGCACATGGTGTAAGAAAAAAATTCTTAAGATTTTTCCCTACCTTCCACAGAAAGTTGAAAGTGACTATTTACAACCCTGTGTGAGGCCTCTTTTACAAGAAACTTGTAAAAATATGTTAATTTTGCCAAGTTATGCATGTTTTTTTCTAATAATTTACTTTATTTTATTTTGTAAAATTATAATTACAGCTCAAAAATATCATAACAGATAAGAACTAAAATCAGTAACAGATTCTGAGTATATTTGTTGTAAAATATTTATGAGATTTACTGAGATGGGGAGATGCAGTAACTTTTTGTGAGGT
Organism: Macrobrachium rosenbergii; assembly: GCF_040412425.1. Taxonomy (NCBI): domain Eukaryota; kingdom Metazoa; phylum Arthropoda; class Malacostraca; order Decapoda; family Palaemonidae; genus Macrobrachium; species Macrobrachium rosenbergii. The sequence continues at coordinate 98,202,009 of NC_089752.1, forward strand.
ATACATGTTTTTCTAATATTTCTTTGCACTTTTCTTTGCAAAATTACAATTATAGCTGACATACTATCATAAAAGATAAGAACTAAAACCAACAGCAATCCCTGAGTATATTTATGAGCAAATAAGTAAAAAGACATCCTGGAGCTGCAGAGAGGCAGTCTACTCCCCTCTGAAATCTCAAGGCATACTGATCGATGTCTCTCCCATGCCTAGCTATTATAGTTGCCATAAGTCATTTATAGACCATTGAAGTTCTAAATTCACCCAAACCGAATGGCGTGTAATATTAATACTCATATGAGTTATCCCGTCCATCATTCAAAACCTGTTATAGATACTCATATGATGTTTCCTGTCCATTAAGGGTTAACCCTTTGTAAAATAAAATATATAAATATTACCTAAAACATATCAAGACATCAACCAGCAGTCATAGCCAAGAATAGTCACAATGGAATAATCTTGAAAATATTTCTATTTTCTTACAAAAAGAAAATTATTATCATATTTTTGTATTAACCACTTCAAAATAATTGCTTACTTAGTTAACAAAATACTAATTCTGTTAACTAGTAGGCACTGATGTATTAATATTCTTCACTTGCTAAAAGTACATTCCATCTAATGTTCAAATTTCTATACTATTCTTATCTAGCATATGGAGTTATCCACACATTCTCGTACTTAAAGTTATGTCTCAATAATACACCAAAATCAATCAGAAAGACTTAAAAAAATAACATTCTAAGTCAGTTAAAAGTTGTGTGTTGCTTAGGCCTTGATCTTAATACTAAAAACTACTCAAATTGCAGAGATTACTTCTTCACAGTGGTGTAGCCAGGAAGACCACCCCACCCCCCATAAACAATAAATATGACATTTTTATAATAAAATAAAGTTTTATATATACTTACCAAGTAATTACATTGCTATTAGTTCCTACTTTTCATGGCAGCTTAAGTTTTAAAAATTTCAGGGAAGAATTGGTACAACTGGCTCAGGTATTCAATTCATTCATGCATAATGTCCATTAGAGGGGAGGCGGGAGGGCTCTGATCATGTAATTACTGGTAAGTATATATAACTTTATTTTATTATAAAAATGTCATTTTTATATAAGTAACTTAGTAAGTAATTACATTGCTGAATCCCACAGAGAAAGGAGGTGGGATACATGGACACTAACTACTCAAAAACACTCAGTAATGGAGATGAATTTGAAATAGATAGGTAGCCAGCATTGGACAAAGCTTGTTGTAACCTCACCTGTTGAGAGAGCTACAACAGACGGGTATTGCCTCTGGTCGGAGCTCATCATCAACCTGTAGTGGCGCAGCAGTAAAGCTGAGAATCACCTCTACTTTAGTGGGTGCTTTGCTGCCAAGGAGTACACCGATGGTTGCCAAAACCTTATACAAAAGGGCACAGTAGAAGAAAAATTTGACCAAATATATTGTTACCTACACCTTATGTAAAACACCAAACCCATCCCTTAGAAAACTGGTGGATACTCCAGGTACATAGTACCCCCCTGCTCCCATAACTCGATCACCTAAATTCAAGGCAAGGAGACAGAGAAATAAGAGACATGCTCCTAGCCTTCCTCTCTCAGTACCAAGCCAGCCACAGATAATCTTAATGCACTGCAGTTTTCATAAGTGGTTTCTAAATCACGCAAATAATAAGAGGCAAACACAAATCTGCACATCCAGTTCGTAGAATGAAGAATAGTCTGACAGTGACAGATTGTGTTTAAAAGCCACTGAAGTGGCGACTGCTCAGACTTCGTGGACTTTAATTTTCAATAAAGGTAGGGCCTCTTTCTGAATTCCCCTGTGGGGTTCAGAGATCACTTCTCTAAGAAAGAGGGATAATGCATCCTTGGACGAAGAATGAGATAGTTTCTTTACGGAACACCAGAGGTTACGAAAGGGGCTTCTGATGCTCTTAGTCCTCTCCAGGTAACATTTCAAGGCTCTGATCAGACAGAGAATTCTCTCCTGTTCTGTAAATCCCAGGATATCTGTAAGGTTCTTGATAGAGAATGAGCAGGGCCAAGGATTGGCTGGGGTTTTGTTCTTCGCAAGAAACCCAAGGGTAAACATGCAGACTGCATCACCTTGTGAAAGCCAACCTGCTTGTTCAAGGCCTGTAATCCTTTAACTCTTTTGGCTGTTGCTAGCGCAACCAAAAAGAGAGTCTTCCTCATCAAGTCTCTCAAGGAAGATGTATGAAGAGACTCGAAGGGAGGCCCTGAGGGCCAACGAAGCATGACGTCTAGGTTCCAAGGAATAGAAAGCGGTCTGTGTTCCCTTGAAGTATCAAAAGATCTAATCAAGTCACTAAGATCCTGACTTGTTGCAAGATCCAAACCTCTGTGCCTAACGACAGAATTGAGCATGGATCTGTAGCCTTTAATAGTTGAAGTCGCTAGTCCCCAAGAAGACTTTAGAAAGATTGAAAAATCGGCTATTTGAGCTAAAGTGGTCTCAGAAGACGAGATACTGAGTCTTCGACACCAGTCACGAAAAAAACTGACCACTTAGCCTGGTAGACATTGGTAAAGGTTATCGTCTACAGTTGGCAATAACCTTCGCAGTTGCCTTTGAAAATCCTTTTGCTCTGACAAGTTTCCTGACAGTCTGAAGCCTGTCAGAGCAAAAGTGGACAAACCTTGATGACTGCAGAGGAAATGAGGTTGTTTGATTAGACTTCGACGCTGTGGAAGAAGTCTTGGGAAGTCCATTAAGAGGCTTAGAAGGTCCGTGAACCATTCCCTCTGCGGCCAAAACAGGGCCACCAGCATCATCGACGAGTTGCCGTGAGACTGAAACTTGTTGATGACTTCCCTCACCATACTGAATGGTGGGAAGGCATACATGTCCAGATCAGACCATTCCTGGAGCACTGCATCTGTTGCCCAAGCCAGAGGGTCCGGGACTGACAAGCAATACAGGGGAAGACAATGATTCTTTGACGTCTGCAAAAATGTTCATCTTGCCCTGAATGAAGCGGGTGATGATCCAAGTACGGTTGTTCTGGGCCCATGTGAGAAGATTTCTGGCCACCTGGCAAAGAGAGAGAGAGTGCCTGCCTCCTTGGTTCCTTATGTTGGCCAGCGCCGCCATGTTGTCCAAGTGGACTGCAATTATTTTGTGTCACAGAAGCAAAATGCTAAAGAGCCAGGTGTATTGCTTTCAGCTACATTACATTGATGTGGAGCAATCTTTCTTCTTGCGACCACATCCCTGCAACTTCCAAGTCCTGTAAATGAGCTCCCCATCCAAGGTCTGAAGCATCTGAGAACAAGGTTAGGCTTGGGTTCAGAGGGAATAAAGACTTCCCTACCAGGAATCTCTCTTCTCCCAACCACCCCCGAAGTCCTCCTTGATTTCGGGAGTAATGGGGATGACAAATGAGTCCAGAGACATCTTCCTGCACCAGCTGGCCTTTAGGAAGAACTGCAGGGGTCTTGGGTACAGTCTCCCTAATGCCACAAACTTCTCTATGGACAAAAAGGTGCCCAAGATGCTCATCCACTCTTTGGCTGAGCAGGAAGGAGAACGAGAAATTTCTGAATTGTCTGCAGGCAGGATAGAATTCTTTGTGATGGAAAAGACCGAAAACTTTGAGTCGATCATCATCCCTAAATAGACGATCGACTGAGTCGGGACTAGTTGTGACTTGGAAAAGTTGATCAGAAGGCCCAGATCCTGGACAAGGGAGAGAGTCTTCTGTAAGTCCTCCATGCAACAGTTTCTTGATGGGGAGCATAGGAGCCAGTCATCGAGATACAGGCATATACTGATGCCCATCAAATGTAACCACTTTGCTACTGGGGTGAGGACCCTGGTGAAGTCCTGTGGGGCTGTTGAAAGACCGAAACATAGGGCTCGAAACTGGTAGATCATGCCCTGGAACACGAATCTCAAGTAATTTCTGGATTCCGGGTGGACTGGAATGTGAAAGTATGCATCCTCTGATTGGTTTCCATTCTGAAAATTCAGAGCACTTAAGTCCAGGACACCATCCCGATGACTTGTGTACGATGAAGAGGCGGTTGTAAAAGCCCTTTGAGCTGACGTCTTTCACAACTTCTACAGCCCTTTTTTGAGCAGAGAGGTAACCTACTTTGACAGGGCCAAAAACATCTGTGAGCCTATGGAGTGGACTGTCAAGTTGATGGGCGCCGACATCACTGGGGGCTTTGCGTTGAATGGGATTGAGTACCCCTCTCTCAAAACTTCTATCACCCATGGTTCAGCACTCTCAACTTCCCATTTCCTCAAAAATGGAGAAGTCTTGTTCCCACCAGCACATGGAGGACCGGATCCTCACTTGCTAAAAGAAGGCCTGGCAGATGGCATGATGAATGCACGGTACGTGGTTGGCACTGATGGCCTGCTCTGCCACCACGAAAAGGCCGCTGTTGCAAAGGAAAGGCCATCCTTACACTAACAGGTGCCGCAGGTGTCCAAATCAGCTGCTTTGGCCGTTTAGTGGACTGAGTTAGCAAGTCCTGGGTAGTCTTCTTCTGAAGCTCCGAAGCTACAAGCTCCAAAGTAGCCCTGGGAAACAGACTATCTTGGTCCAACGGGGCGAAGAGCAGAGACAATTTCTGAGAAGGAGTGACTCCTTTAGTGACAAACAAACATCCCAGCTCCCTCTTTTTCAATATGCCTAAGGCAAAGAGAGCAGCCAATTCTTGCGATCCATCACGAACCGCCTTGTCAGCACATAATAAAAATCCTAGCCAGTCTGCAGTAAAATTGTTCAGTAGAGCTGTGCAATCTTCAATCTTCTTTGTCAAAGCTTCCACTGTCCAATCAAGGAAGCTGAATATTTCAAAGACTTTGAATAAGTCTTTTACTAAATGATCCAACTCTGCTGATGAAAAGCCTATCTTGGCCAAACACGAGATCGAAGAAGCTAAGTCCTTTTGTTCTTGCACTGTAGTTGAAGACTTCTTTAAAACGCTCAAGATGTTATCGAGGCAACAATGAATCAGTTCCAGAGAGGAGCCTTACAACACCGGAACGCTGATACTAGTCGAAACTGGCTGCGTTGGACAATCAGCAGTAGTGGTATGAGATGTTAAACACTTGTCAGGATGTGGCAACTGCGGCTGGCGAGATGTCACAGAAGAAGTCGCCAAAACCGATGAACCATCAAAATCCTGAGAACACTCGGTTAAAGCTTGATCTGGCACAGAACACTTCCTGGTAGGAGGTAGATTAGCAGGGCAAACCAATGTAGGACGATCAGTACCAAACGATGGCCGGAGCGTTTGGGCGGTCTTCTTAAACGAGAGTTGCGGTACAAGCAACTCGGGAGACATCAGGACATCTTCTTGCTCCCAGAAGCTGCAAGAAGGTTCAGAAATCTGTCCTAGATCTCTGGAATGCTTACATGTAAGCAGAGGATTGTGGCAGCAGCTGACTTTCACAACGGTATGACTGCGCCTCCTGCTCACGTCGGAAACGGGGTCCCTCGCTGATACGGCGTGCACATATATTCGTAAGCCTTTTCCATGGCTGTCCATCGAAAACTGAATGGGGAAAGGGGTGAGCTAAAATAAATAAATATATATATGTATATACAGTATTTATTTTAGCTCACCCCTTTTCCCACTCATTTGGGGAACTTATACTGTCTTGGTCTTTAATCTTTATTGGAAGCATCTATTCTCAGTGTGTCTCCAAGAATTAAAAAAAAAGGATAATAAACTTGAAAATTCACAGGAGACCATACAATGCAGCCAATGATGCAATGTCAATCGGCACAGGCCTCCAGAACGCTTTCAGGTATTTTCCTGTTTCGACTTGCAAACTTTTAATGTTAGTGCTTTTTCAGAATAGCCTAATCAGGAACCTACAAAACGTCCCCGAAACCAATATCAAGAAGTCTACATGCAAAAAATAAGAATATATTGGGAGAAAAAAATTCATACACTATTGGCTACATTCATTATATTCATATGTAGGCTACAGACATATATGCACACACACACATATGTTATATATATATATATATATATATATATATATATATATATATATATATATATATATACACACATACAGGCAGTCCCTGGCTTACGAAGGGGTTCTGTTGTCATGCCACGTCGTAAACCGAAAATCGTCGTAAACCAAAAAATCGTTGAAAATCGTCAAAAATCCTAAGACAACCTTAATTTTAATGCTTTGGGTGTATTGAAAACGATGTAAACTGCATTTTTATTGAGTTTTTCATAAAAAAACCCTCCAAATTTCGATTATTCTGTTGTTTTAGAGCCATATTTCTTCCGTTGGATCAGTGTACAACGGGTCGTAACCCCGGAACATGCGTCGTAAACCGGGCAATTATTTCTGATGAATATATTTGAAAAGTGTCTTAACACCAGTACATCGTAAGCCGGACCTGTCATAAACCGGGTACTGCCTGTATAAATGTGTGTGTGTGTGTGTATATGTATATGTATATATATATATATATATATATATATATATATATATATATATATATATATATATATATATATATATATATATGGTCCCAGTTTCTGACGGGTTCGTTCTTGCACTGCGTCAGAGTTCGAAAATCGTCGTAAGCGGAAAATCGTCGAAAATCGTCAAAAGCATAAGAAAACCTTACTTTTAATGCTCTGGGTGCATTGAAAACGACGTAAACTGCATTATTATTGAGTTTTACATCAAAAAACTTTCAAATTATGATTATTCTGCCATTTTGGGGCCATATTTCTTCCGTCGGATCGGGCGTGACGACGCGTCGTAACCCCCGAACATGCGTCGTAAGCGGGAAATAATTTCTGATGAATATATTTGAAAAGCGTCAGAACCTCGAACATCGTAAGTCGGAACCGTCGTAAACCGGGGACTGCCTGTATATATATATATATATATATATATATATATATATATATATATATATATATATATATATATATATATATATATATATATATATATATATATATATATATATATATATATAGGCGCCTAACGGCAGTGTCGTAAGCGACACCTTCGCTGACTTGGAGTTAAGCACACCAACGTCCTCTCTAACCCTCTAGCTGTCGGGAGAAGAAATTTCAGTTCAAATTTCCCGCAACAACAAGGTCGAAATTCTCGTTTTGTAACATTACTTCTTTTCCTTAGCGACGCTGCACATGGCTGCACTGGCTGGTCTGGGTGGCAGAGAGTTGCAAGCGCCCGTGGTGCATAAACCAATCACGAGTCCAGACACCCTGCCACACCTCACGCATGGCCAATGAGAAAGGCTAGCCATCAGTGGAGCCACTGGCTATCACTGCAATAAAAAACATTCTTGTACCTTCCTTCCCCATGATCGCCTCTTGATTTAATGTGCTTCTTTATTCATTAATAATACTGGTTCCTCTTCATCATGTCAACACGAACGTAGATGACAATGTTCCAGGACCTTCCAAGGGCAGAAAGAGAGTCTGGGACTTTGCTAATTGGAAGCAAAATGTAGCCAAAAGCTTACGTAACAAAGGTGAGGCGTATGTAAGCAGAACAACAGGGGGAACAAGTTGCAGCACGAGTTATTGGCACTCCTTGCCCAGATGGCTGTTTCAATACCATTACAATTCCCATGGTACAAACCATTCATCAGCATTTCTGGAATATTGGTGATTTCAACCTACAAAATGCATATTTACAGAAAAATGTGAAGAATAAGCCTGTAAAAAGGAGGCGTCCTGTCATGAACCCTGAAGAAGAACGTCGTCGTTCCTGTGCTCGCTCCTACACCCTCTCTCACAATGATGCAGTGTACACTGTGTAAAAAGGGGTTTTTAAGCATTCTAGCTATCAGTGAGACCCGCGTAAAGACAGCACTTAAATCCATGACAGCTACAGGAAGCCCCATTCCTGATCAACGTGGGAAACACCTGCCATCACACAAGACTAAGGACCCACAGGTGGATCAAGTTTTACAGCACATCCAGAGTTTTCCTACAGTAACAAGTCATTACACATGTGCCAAATCACCTTTCCTTTGTTATCTGGAGGGGAACCTCAATATTATGAAGCTGTATCGCTTATATTCAGAATGGATGGAGGAGGAGCACCCCAGAGATAAACCAGTGACTGAGGGCATTTATCACAAGATTTTTCATACACGGTGCCGCCTTGGCTTCAAACCCCCTCAAACTGACACCTGTTCTACATGTGATTTGTTGAAGAATAACATCGAGAAGGCCAGTGAGGAAGATAAGCCAGCACTACAACAACAGCTTGACGATCACTTGGAGCTAGCAAAGGAGGGGCAGGTTACTATGAAACGTTTAGCTGAGGACACTGACCCAGACGTGCGGTGAATCTGCTTTGATCTCCAGCAGACTTTACCAATTCCCAGGATGTCAACTAGTGTGGCATACTATAAATGTAAACTTTGGATGTACAATATGTGTATTCATGATTTAAAGAAAAATAAATCAAAATTCTATGTGTGGGACGAAGTGAGTGGCAGTCGTGGAAGTGCTGAGATAGTGTCTTGTCTGAAGAAGTGGGTGGATGAGGAATATGATAATAAAAGTTTGGTACACTGAAAGTTGTGACAGATAACTGTGGGGGGCAAAACAAGAACATAAACATGATTTTGTATTATCTAAGTGAGCTGCATGGTGGTAAATTTCAGAAGGTTGAACATTATTTTCTAATCCCTGGCCACAGTTACATGCCATGTGATAGAGCTTTTGGTAATATAGAAAAAAATATTAGGGCCACTGGTGACATTTATGACTTTGACAGCTACTGTAAAGTGATCAGAAATGCGGTGACTGCAAAATTTGAGGTTAATGTCATGAAATGGGAGTATTTCTTGAATGTTGATGTATTGCAGAAGAGTGTGACACCTCGACGACCATGCCCACTGTACAGATTCCAGGACGCCTGGAGGTTTATGCTTCAGTTGAACTTCAGGGAAGGCTACTTCCTTGGCATGAACTATGATGACCCACTAGGTAGTGTAAGGTTAATGAAGGATAGAGCTAATTAGTCCCTCACTTTTTAACCTGTCCAGTGTACCTCTCGAACCAAAGTATGCTACAGTTCGTCGCCTCCAGCCAAATAAACTTGACCATCTTAAAGATCTGGTTCCATTCATCCCCCAGATTTTCACGACATACTTCAACCAGCTTTTTTGTGATCAAGACACCCTCACTGCTACTCCAGACATCCTTCAAGATACTCCTCACGAGAATGACGTGGATAATGATTTACTGGACTATGACATCTGATTCTCGCCTGAAGTAATTGGCGCTTACATTTTTTCCATTCAAATTGTATTTTAGCCATTATTGACGGCAATTATTATTGCTTTGCAGGTGAGACGACTGTATCAGCTTCAGAGTATTCTGATTAAAATATCTTATTATCTTTCTGCTGCTTTTTTATTGTGAAAAGCATTACCTTTTTAGGTCTTTTTTTGAAGTGAAAAAAATCACCTAGTTATTCCTGTAAGATTAAGGTATTCAAGGAAATTATCCAGAATGATAAATAAAACAAAGATAATATCTTTAGGGGGGTCATAGAGGGGTTACAGGGGCATTGGTGTTTGTTTTTATGGGATTCAGTGTACCGGAGTATAAGATTGATTTCAAGATGAATGCAGTCATTGCTTTATCTTTCGGCATGCATTAAACTCTTGGCTATTTTACAATGATGGTTTGAAAGCAGACACAATAACCTTTATTTTAAAACAAACCCCAGTGTTGTACCTCATTTAAATGCTGAGATATCGCATTCTGAAAGTAGCCAAACTTTGACTGCATTTTTCTCCAATTTTAGTTTTTGGCGCTTGAGACACTCTGCCGTTAGGCGCCTCATATATATATATATATATATATATATATATATATATATATATATATATATATATATATATATATATATATATATATATATATATATATATATATATATATATATATATATATATATATATATATATATATATATATATATATATATATATATATATATATACATACATACATACATATAAGCAGTCCCAAGTTTACCTAATCCACTGCCTATATATATATATATATATATATATATATATATATATATATATATATATATATATATATATATATATATATATATATATATACACAGGCAGTCCCAAGTTTACCTATCATAAAACCAGGGACTGCTGTATATATATATATATATATATATATATATATATATATATATATATATATATATATATATATATATATATATATATATATATTTTATATATATATATATATATATATATATATACACACACAGAAGTCCCGGTTTACAACGGGGTTCTGTGTTTACGCCACGTCAGAAACCAAAAATCGTTGTAAACCAAAAAAACAGTCGAAAATCGTAAAAATCTTATGAAAACCTTACTTTTAATGCTTTGGGTGTATTGAAAACGATGTAAACAGCTTTTTTAGCAAGTTTTTCATCAAAAAATCTCAAAATTTTGATTATTCTGCCATTTTGGAGCCATATTTCTTTTGTTGGATTGGTGTAACGACGTGTCGTAAACCGGGAAATAATTTCTAATTAATATATTTGAAAAGCGTCATAACCTCAGAACGTAGTAAGCCAGACCCGTTGTAAACTGGGGACTGCCTATATATATATATATATATATATATATATATATATATATATATATATATATATATATATATATATATATATATATATATATATATATATATATATATATATATATATATATATATATATATATATATATATATATATATATATTGTTTGTTACGTGTGAGGGTTTTGGTTGATCATGTATTATTCAATTTACGTAATTTTTACCAAAAACCAAGATTACACGTAACCTGTCACTTGAAGCCAAAAGTTAACCTCAAAGACAGACGTTAATTAGCCAAAAGGTCACCAGTTAAGGGTTATTAACCTTAACAAAGAATATTTGAGATGAATTTGATTTTAAACGCAACGGTTCTCCCAAACATTCGGACGCGAGGCATACAAAAGCATCGAGATTTAACCTGATTTTGCTTACCTAAATCCTAGATATTTTACTGGAATAATGGGGTTGAAGCTAACAATAAAATAATTAGGCTTAATCTAGACTTTGTAAACACATATACCTAAGTGGTGGCTGAAGGAAAAAACAAAGAAAAATGTGAAATACAGAAAAGTACTAGTCAATCGATAGAAGCTTCAACAAGAATCGGACTTACCGTGAATGTCGAGTCGCTGCAAAACGAGGGACCTCAGGAGTCGTATTCTGGCAGTCTTCCCAATTCACTAATTAAGATAGACGTAGGAGAAAAGTAATAAAGAACAAAGAATATCGTTCGTTCGACGCACGCAGCGTCACCCTGGTTCCGTGACCGCTGGGATCTCTCTGACTCGACCGCTTAATATTTCCCGCCAGAGGAGGGCTTATACCGCCCGGGCAATCCGACCTTGACAAAGGCATCGTCGAATGCATAGAATAAAGCTTAAGGGCCACCATAACTAGGGGTCATTGAGCGTAAACCCTCTCTGAGGCTTAGGTCCCTAATGCCCTAGCATATTTTGTTTACAAACCTTCCAGCCTATGCGACGCCATTTGTCTACGGGCGGTGATTGTTATTTTTAAATTGCCTACCCTACCGGCGGGCAGAGATGTTCTCTGTCGAGGTCAATTGGACTAATATTCCTACACCTAACTACATCGAGGGCAACAGCAGTAATATTTATAAAAATATATATATATTTCTGAGTCCAGTCCCGTGTCAGCCGGTGAAATTCCATTACAGCACGAATTTCTAGGTATAACAATGCTAGATATACCAGAGAAAAAGAGCTTTCAGGAAAGCTGGGGTTACTACCCCCAGTCGAGCGTCTTCTAGGAAGACGTCGGTATAATGAAGGGTGAGTGAAATACCACTACCACGGAAATATACTGAAAGATCTCTCATATCAAAACCCGGAAAAGAGCGGTGAGCCGTTACAGCCCCCACACTCAACACCACGCCAGGGCGGCGACACCAGCGCCACCTACTACATTCCATTTTCTAGCATGTGACAAATTCGTTTCTTTTTGTGTGTGCTCGTCCCTTATTTGGATTGTTTTCTTCATCTACAATGGCATCGAGCACCTTTTCCATCTCTAAGTTAAGTACCATCTTCTTGTGGGGTTTTGTTCTGTTTTATTGGCTGTTTTGGTCTCGTGTTTTAATAAATATTGAGATCTTATTATGACGCCACATGGCGTTCCCGCCAGCCATGTCGAAAGAACAAGGCGACTCCTTCTGTTCTTTCGGTTGGAGTTGTCTCCTCGTCGTTATAGATAGATTTTAACCCCTTGAATTCCTTCCTGGTGGTTCCTTGCGGTGGCTCCCCTCCCTTTTTAGTTTTTGTATTGCATTATCGGCCTATCGGCCTTTATTAGGGTGATGCCCCGTCCAAGTACCCCCCCCCCAGGTTGGGTTCATTTTCATTTTGGTCTCAAGTAGGCTATTATTTTATACTTGAAGATGGTGCTCTTCTTTTAATTTTAGTATATTTATTTATTTTTTATTGTTTTTTGGTTGTGTGGTTTGCCTCGGGTGGTAGCGACAGCCCCAATCGGCCTCTCCCCCGAGGTAGGCTACGCTCCCTAATGAACTTAATGTGATTTTATTGTTTATGTGTGATGGTATTTTGTAGTGTAAGCTCCATCCCCTTGCCCTGGGTGCGGAGATCAGGTTGAGGGAGTTTTGGTTGCTGTTTCCTCCGGGGTCGTTTTTTGGTGGGTAGAGTGAGCCCCTTAGTTCTCTTCCTCCATTTGGGGGAATCAAGTTCTTTGGATGTGTTTCCTCTAGGCTAGTCGCCTCCTTACCCCCTTCTCGATCCCGGTTGGCTCTCGGCACAAAATTTCTCTCCCTGATGCTTCCTCCTCCCCCTTTTACACTCCTTTCCTCTTTCCTAACCTATACTAGGTTAGGCCCATATTAGGCTTCGCCTAGCAAGGAGTTGGGCTTGGGTTGTGTAGCTCCCTGGAGTAGGCTACCCTTCCAAGTTCATTTGGAGGGGAAGGATGCAGTTGAGCCCAGGTGACATGTTTCTCCCTGTCTCCTGTCCCCTTCCGGGTAGCCTACTCCTCTCCACTATCCACCTCCCTCCCCCCCTACCCCCTCAGCCTTGCGACTCGTGCGGGTGACGCTAGATGGCGTTTTCTCCGAGTTCAGGGACTCCTCCTATTGGTAGAGGGATTCGCTCCCTCCCATACCGTTCCTAGCTTCGCTGTGGTGGGATGGGTGGTTTGTTTGCTCGAACGTGTCCGAATCACTTTCTCATACCTCTCGTCTCCCCGTCGGACTACGTAGTTAGGGTGAATTGTGTTGCTCCGCCTATGTTACGAACATACGAGCACCTTACCCGTCTTGTTTCTCCGGCGGGGAGGTAAGGGTGGGAAATTTCTATATCACGTAAGGGAAGCGGACCCCTCCGGTCTCCGGAGTAATTACCATCACTTGTTATTATTATTATTATTATTTTGTTTTTAATTTTAGATAAATCTGTTTATCCATATATACGTGAATCCGGTCCTACACCCGGGGGCTCCGCCGTTATTTTTTCTGGCAGCCCTTATGGTTAGTTCCTGGTTTCTCGTTCCTTCATTCCCCGGAGTCCTCCGGGGTCTGAAACCCTTACCTTCCACTCTGTGCATTTAGAGCTTATTGGCCCAGTTTATCATAGGGAGTTCTTCTCCGCCGGAGTATTCCGGTTGTAGTTGAGTTTCCTGGCCTTGCCAGCTTTACATTGCTTAGGGTGTGAGGTTCATGTACTTTTGTTCTTACAGACTGTTCGCTGTGAGGAGCTGGGGTGTACCGCCTCCCTTCAACAACCCTACGGGCACGTAGTGTGCCGGACCCACGCCGGTTGTGCAGTCCGTCTTGACGACCTGGTTGTTTGGCACCCCGATGGTTGTGAGGTTTGCTTTGCTCTCTGCTCAACCATCCAGGATGAGTCGGTAAGTGACAGTCTTCCTTCCCCCGGTTCATGCTCCTCATGTTGTATATTGTTTATATTCCTGGTCTGACTTTTTCGTTCCTAACTAAGTGCTGGTTTCCTTGCAGGTGGACGAAGCTTCCAAGAAGTCTGCCTTGGAATCCCTCCAGGCCTGGGTGGCTGGGTTTTGGCAGGAATGTTCCGTCCGGGAAGCCCTACGTCCTCGACGCCAGGTTGAGGACTTGCTTTACCCGCGCATGGGTGGCGGCTGCAGTGCCTGAAGATCTTGCCACCCCAATCATCCAACAAATCCGGGATGCGACCCAGCCACCTCAAGTGGATATCCTATACGCCGAAGTCTCGGAGGATGTTGCCGCCCTAAATCTCAACCTGGAACCAATGAATACGGAGCCGGACCAGGTGGTAAGTGGTGAGGTAAGTGAGGATGTTGGGGCGGGCCCCCCTTTGTTTGATTCCCCTGCTTCATCAGTGTCTTCCTTTGCAGGTTTTGTGAAGTCTTCCTCCTTGGGTGATAGAGCTCCGTCTACTATCCCCAAGTTGAAGTTGAAGACTTCATGGAAGGCGAAGGGCTACAAGTCCTCGACTTCCAAGAAGGCATCGCCCTTCCCCCCGTCGAAGGCTAAGGTTTCAGGACCTGTAGCCTCCGGGAGCAAATCTAGTTCCTCCGGCAAAGGCGCGAGTAAGAGGGCTGCAAAACCAAGCCCTCCTCGCCAACCTTCTTTCGATGCACAGGCCCTTGCCACTGAACTTTACAAAAAGTTTACGGAGGACCTAGATTCTAGGTTTGAAAAAATCACCGATAAGTTTGCCAATTATGACAACATACTGGCAGGTTTGGCTCGCCAACCTCCGGCAGAACCACAGTATACTATCCCCGACACTGCGGACCTCCCGCCGTTCGATGTCGGTAACCCTTGGCACTTCGCACTCCGGGCCATTCAACATGATGGCAAACTTACAGTGGAGGGTCTGGGCACGAGACGGTTGGAAGAATTGGAGTTCTTCCCCCCCGATCTCTTGCCCCCTTATCCAGGCTTCGTGAGGCTCACAGAAGAAGCCTGGATTCGGTCAGACAAGGTTCCTAGGAGACTGTCATCATCCCTAGGGACCAGGCTCAGTCGGATCTCCTGCGCACTCTGGCGGAGTGGCAGGCAGTAAACACGAAATTGACCCCTTTCAAGGGCAATTTTACGATGTTCGCCCTGGGAGAAGACCTTCCCACTCCTTGCATGGACAAAGTTGCTCTGGCTACGGCCCGAGCATGCTTTGATGGTAATCCTTACCACAATTAAGGGAAACAGATCCTACTTCCTGGTATTCCCAGGAAGTAATGAGTTCTGGGTGGACGCCCGTCCACTTTCACCGTCGGGAAGCTGGACCCCTCTGCGCCTCCACACAGTTTAGTGAACAGCTCCCTAAGCTGCCGGAATCCTTATTGAAGGCGGAGTTTGAGGCCCGGACTAAGTTAGCCCGGTCCTTGAGCTCCGGCTGTCTTACAGAAGCTACGGCCGTCTCCTGCTCAGACAAACCCTTTTTCCAGGTTCTAGCTAAGTCCTTCCTGGTGAGCTTCCAGTCGGACTTGCATGAGTTCATCATGGCCAGACTGGAGTGCAGGAAGTTCATCTTTGCTGATGCTACTATCCGCCACGAGCCTAACAAGCTCGTTAAAAGCTCGATCTGGGGACCTAACCTCTTCCCTGAAGACGAGGTTACATCCGTTATGTCTGAGGCTACACGGGCCAATCAGAGTCTGCGCTCTCGCTGGGGCATTTCCGCTTATAAGCGCAAGACCCCAGAATCGGCCGGCCCCCAGACGAGAGGAGGCAAACGCTTCAGGAGGCATAAGAGGCCCCATCAGGCGGTAGTCCAAGCCGTCCCGGTCTCGGCAGTGGCCCAACCATCTACTTCTAAGGCCCACCCCCAACAGTACGTGTTGGTTCAACCAGCGGCGCCCTCTTATGTGTCCTCACCAGCTTACAACCCTACATATGAGGGCCGTGGGTTCTTTCACGGCCTCAATAGGGTTGCAAGGGGAAGAAGGGGCAAGGTCCCCACAGAGAGGAAGGTCTAACACCACCCCAAGAGGAAGACCTGGGCGTGGTAGAGGGAATAAACCCGCTCCTCCCACTGAGAGAACACAGGTAGGCGGTCGCCTGTTTGGTTCAGGGACCAATGGACCTTCAGCCCTTGGGCACACAGCATTGTGTCCAAGGAACTGGGGTGGAGCTGGATCAAGAACCCTCCCCTCTAACCAGATTTTACCAGCCACCCACATCAATCCTACAGGATTACGTAACAGACTTGCTCAACAAACGAGCAATAAAGAAAGCAAAGCACCTAAAGTTTCAAGGCAGGCTATTCACTGTTCCCAAAAAGACTCCGATCAGCAAAGAGTGATCCTGGATCTGTCGCGTCTAAATCTCTACATAAAATGCGACAAGTTTCGCATGCTTACGGTAGCTCAGGTGCACGGACTCTACTTCGCGTGGGGCCGTCACCACCTCTATCGATCTTTCAGACGCTTATTATCACGTCCCGATTGCGCGGAACTTCTCTCAGTTCCTCGGTTTCAGACTCGGGAATCAAGCCTACTCCTTCAGGGTCATGCCCTTCGGTCTGAACATTGCACCCAGGGTATTCACCAAGCTGGCGGACACGGTAGTTCAGCAGCTCCGGTCCCAAGGAATTTCCCTAGCAGCGTGCCTGAGACGATTGGATAATCTGGGCACCAACTGTTCCGGAGTGTCAGGAAGCCACGTCCATAGTCATCAATTTCCTAGAGTCACTGGGTTTTCAGCTGAACAGAGAGAAGTCCCGCCTGACTCGAGTCCCGTTTCAGTGGCTGGGTCTCCAGTGGGATCTGTCCTCCCACACGTTATCTCTCCCGCCTCCCAAGAGGAAAGAGATAGCATCTCTCACCAAGAGATTTCTCAAAAATCCATCGGCATCCCGTCGATCCCAAGAAAGAGTCCTCGGGTCTCTTCAATTTGCCTCAGTGACAGACCTGCTCTTGAAAGCCAAATTAAAAGACATAAACAGAGTGTGGCGGAGTCGAGCAAATGCCAAGCTCAGGGACAAGGTCTCCTCTATCCTCGAATCTTAAAGACAAGGCTGCGGCCTTGGACCACAGTCAAGGGCCTGTCCAAAACAGTTCCGCTTCAATTTCCCCCTCCGGCACTAGTTATCCACACAGACGCTTCTCTAAGCGGCTGGGGGGGATATTCACCAAATCAGAAAGTACAAGGAACTTGGTCCACAATGTTTCAGCAGTTCCATATAAATACCCTGGAAGCTATGGCGGTCTTTCTAACTCTGAAGAAAATCCGCCCTCCCAACCGGATTCATATCAGGCTGGTGTTAGACAGCGCAGTGGTAGTTCATTGCATCAACAGGGGCGGCTCCAAATCAGGTCGAGTAAACCAAGTAATGGTAGCTATCTTCTCCCTGGCGAACAAGCACGGCTGGCACCTGTCAGCCACCCACCTAGCGGGAGTCCGAACGTGGTGGCGGATTCCCTGTCCAGGACTACCCGTTGGAGACGGAGTGGTCCCTGGATGCGAATCTTTCAAATGGATTTGCCACCGGGTTCCGGGCCTCCAAGTGGATCTGTTCGCAACGGAGAGCAACTTCAAGCTCCCCTGTTACGTGGCCCCCAACCTGGACCCTCAGGCGTTATACAGACGCAATGACAGTAGATTGGAACAATTGGGACAAGATTTATCTGTTCCTCCAATAAATTTACTGCTGAAAGTATTACACAAACTCAGGACATTCAAGGGTCAACCAGCCCTAGTAGCCCCTACTGGCCGAAGAGCAATTGGTTCCCTCTCCTTCAGGAACTGGGATTACGGAGTCTTCGATTCCCAAGCCCATTCTGACCCAGACAGTACAAACCAAGACTGTGTCAGCTTCCTCAAGAATTCAGAATGCCCTAGTTTTATGGACTTTATAAAGTTCGCAGCCCAAAAGGAGCGAACATTGACCCTGTCAACACTCTGTTTTTAGAATCAGATAAAAGAGATTCTACTCTTAGACAGTATGACTCAGCAGTCAAAAAATTAGCCTCCTTCCTGAAAGCATCTGAAGCCAAAATCATGACGACTAATTTAGGAGTTTCCTTCTTTAGGTCACTGTTTGAGAAAGGCCTGGCTCCGCCACTATTACCACAGTCAAGTCGGCATTGAAGAAAGTATTTCTTTACGGCTTTAAAATCGACCTTACAGATTCTTATTTTTCATCCATCCCCAGAGCATGCGCTCGTCTGAGACCAGTATCACGTCCACATTCGGTTACGTGGTTTCTCAATGACGTCCTTAAGTTAGCATCAGAGTTGGATAACTTCCATTGCTCTTATCAGGATCTGTTAAGGAAGACTTTATTTTTGATTAGCTTGGCTTCAGGTGCTAGAATCTCAGAGCTGTCGGCCCTCACTAGAGGTGATAGTTTTGTTAACTTCCTCCCATCTGGAGAGGTCCTCCTTTCCCCTGACCCTAGATTTTTAGCTAAGAACGAAGACCCACAGGACAGGTGGTCTCCTTGGAAGGTGGTGCCCCTTCCTCAAGACCAATCTTTATGTCCAGTTTATACACTTAAATCTTACCTCTTAAGAACTCCACAGAGTAAGTCGGGTCCTCTTTTTATCAGGGAGAAAGGTGGTACTCTTTCTCTGAACGCTATAAGGCAACAAATTCTGTATTTCATTAAACAAGCCAACCCAGACTCAGTTCCTAAAGTTCATGATATTCGAGCAGTTGCTACTTCTATTAATTACTTTCATAATATGGACTTTTCAGAGTTATCAAAATATACGGGTTGGAAATCACCTCTAGTGTTTAAACGCCACTATTTAAAATCGCTCGAAGCCCTGAAATATTCTACAATAGCAGTGGGAAGTGTCATCTCCCCACCTTAAATAATCACTTCCTTATCCTTTCCTTTTCCCCCCCGCCCGCCTGCCTCATTTACCTCTCTGCTTATTCTCCTGGTTGTTTATGCCTCACTGCCTGGCCCCTCATATTGATGTATCTTGTATCTACTGATGGAAAAGTGTAATCTGACAAAGCCATAATTGTTTTCTCTTACGGGGTACTGGACGGTTTTTATTTGGCTCCACGTACCCCAGATATGTGTATGTGTTAATTTTCATTAGTCTTGTCTCTTACGTGTTTAGCCTAAGTTTACGTGTATAGTATTTTATATTTGCTTGTCTTGTGCACATTTCATGTTTCACTTACCTTTAAGTAATTTTAAGATTTTGAGGTTTTTCCCGTCATACCGGGGACCTCCCTGTTTTATAGTGCTAAGTTTTTTGTGCCTTAGATTTAAGATACCTTGCTTTTAGTATTCTTGCTTCATGAAAGAGATTGCTTGATTAAAATTATTTTCGTTACAATTTTGCATTTTCTTCAGATTACCCCCTTTTTTCCTAGTAGTTGCAGTCTTGGCATGATTCTCTATCACTATTTCACCGGCTGACACGGGACTGGACTCAGAAAAGGGATTTTGACAGAGGAAAAATCTATTTCTGAGGAAGGTCCCGTGTCACCCGGTGACCCTCCCTAACTCATCTAGTACTCCCCCCCCCTTACTTGCACATGCCAAGTCTGGGGTTAGTGCTAGCATGGAATGAAGTAGGTGGCGCTGGTGTCGCCGTCCTGGCGGGTGTTGAGTGTGGGGGCTGTAACGGCTCACCGCTCTTTTCCGGGGGTTTTGATAAGGAGAGATCTTTCGAGTATATTTCCGTGGTAGTGGTATTTCACTCACCCTTCATTATACCGACGTCTTCCTAGAAGACGCCGACTGGGGGTAAAAACCCCAGCTTTCCTGAAAGCTCTTTTTCTCTGGTATATCTAGCATTGTTATACCTAGAAATTCGTGCTGTAATGGAATTTCACCGGGTGACACGACCTCAGAAATATATTTTTTTCTCTGTCAAAATCCCTTATATATATATATATATATATATATATATATATATATATATATATATATATATATATATATATATATATATATATATATATATATATATATATATATATATATATATATATATATATATATATATATATATATATATATATATATATATATATATATATATATATATATATATATATATATATATATATATATATATATATATATATATATATATATATATATATATATATATATATATATATATATATATATATATATATATATATATATATATATATGAGGGCATGCCCAAATATAACTGGTTTTTTTATTGTGAGCGAAAGCTAAAAACCTGCACTATCCTGTACACACACTTTTGTCCCCTGTTACTGGCAAAGGTTCGAAAATATATGCAAAACAAAGGGAAATTTCGCCCTTAGCGAGTTCTCACTGCTACATCATAAGACTCTCATAAAAAGGGAGGCAAGCGGCAACCAGTGGAGGTGCGTGGGTGGATGTAGGAGGATGTTTTGTTTTATAATATTTTCTGGAAATTTTACTCAGATATGTTATAATAATAATTTTAGAGCATTATTAGGATAAATATTTTAGGTTGTTTTCACAAAAACATGCTTTAATTGCCAATATATGAAAACATTTTCATTGTGTTCATTAATACTTTACAATCTTACATTACCTCACTTTTTGTGGTTGTGGCCAAAAAATGACAAAACATACTATAATGATTTTTGCATATGTAATAGGCGAATAAATTTCCTTTAAAATGAGGTATGATTCATAGAAATCGTTTGGCTGGTTTTTCTTTTATAAGCGTTTTCATAGTTGGCAAACTTTAAATGCTTTTTATCATTTTTTAAAAACGACATATTATATATAATATATATATATATATATATATATATATATATATATATATATATATATATATATATATATATATATATATATATATATATATATATATATATATATATATATATATATATATATATATATATATATATATATATATATATTTATAAATATTACTGCTGTTAGCCCTCGATGTATTTAGGTGTAGGAATATTAGTCAGATTGACCTCGACAGAGAACATCTCTGCCCCCGCCGGTAGGCTAGACAATTCAAAAATAACAATCACCGCAGTAGACAAATGGCGCCGCGCATAGGCTGGACAGTTTATAAACAAAATATGCTAGGGCATTAGGGACCTAAGCCTCAGAGAGGGTTTACACTCAATGACCCCTAGTTATGGTGGCCCTTAAGCTTTATTCTATGCATTCGGCGATGCCTTTATCAAGGTCGGATTGCCCGGGCGGTATGTCAAGAGGCCGCCTCATCTGGCGGAACGGGCGAGGTCGGTCAGAGCGAGTAACGCGGTCACTGAACCAGGGTGACACTGCGTGCGTGCCCGAACTATATTCTTTGTTCTTTATTACTTTTACTCCTACGTCTATCTTAATTAGTGAATTGGGAAGACTGCCAGAATACGACTCCTGAGGTCCCTCGTTTGCGCAGCGACTCGACATTCACGGTAAGTCCGATTCTTGTTGAAGCTTCGTCGATTGACTAGTACTTCTTCTGTATTTCACATTTTTCTTTGTTTTCTTCCTTCAGCCACCACTTAGGGTATATGTGTTTACGAAGTCTAGATTAAGCCAAATTATTATATTGTTAGCTTCAACCCCGTTATTCCAGTAAAATACCTAGGTTAGGGTAAGCAACACAGTTTTAAGTCTCGATGCTTTTGTATGCCTCGCGTCCGAATGTTTGGAAGAACCGTTGCGTTTAAAATCAAATTCATCTCAAATATTCTTGTTAAGGTTAATTACCCTTAACTGGCGACCTTTGGCTAATTAACGACTGTCTTTGAGGTTAACTTTTGGCTTCAAGTGGCAGGTTACGTGTAATCTTGGTTTGCAGGGCCGTAAAAATTACGTAAATTGAATAATACATGATCAGCCAAGACCCTCACACGTAACATTGGCGACCTTGCGTAGAATCTAAAGTAAACTTTAGAGAAAGAATCTGGAGAAAAGGAAATTAAAATTACATTAATTCCAAAGATAAAAGTCAGATATTGAATTCCATTTCACTCTTCCAAACAAAGAACGAGGCATAAGAATAAGCAGTAAAGAGAATAGTTATAATAACAAGTGTAGCGAGAATTAGCGTAGGTAGGCAAGGGTGCGTCGAGAGCAGAGCCGTCATAATTTATAACGTTTAAGACAAGGGCATTTTGCCGCGTTTGGCGTTCAAGAAGTCGTTCAAGTAACGAATCCTAAGGCCGAGAAAAGCGGAGCCCATTTCACATACAAAGTAATGTACTAATCGCGTCTGCAATTCCGATCGTCATGGTTCATATAGCGGGAATCATTCAAAAAACCGTGTCAGTGAAGTAGCGAACGAACGAAAGTAGTAATTGTATCATAAAATACATTTTCAGTAAAGTAAATTTGGTCCGTTCCAAATCACGCAAATC
This sequence comes from Macrobrachium rosenbergii, assembly GCF_040412425.1. Classification (NCBI taxonomy): domain Eukaryota; kingdom Metazoa; phylum Arthropoda; class Malacostraca; order Decapoda; family Palaemonidae; genus Macrobrachium; species Macrobrachium rosenbergii. Next base: position 98,224,450 of record NC_089752.1, read on the forward strand.
TATTCCATTGTTTGCCGAGGATGTTTCACCGCGAGAGTACGATAACAAAAGACACAACGTTGTTAGGTAATTTCGTTTTCCATCCGTAACGTAAAAAACTATGCATGATTGGTATATCTAAAGTAAAATCTGGATACCTGCATTTGTTTCGTTCGTTGTTTTGAATTTGGTGCAAAAAAGAAAATACCCGCCATTTTGGATTCCTCCGCCGTGTTCGCGCGGTTGTTTTGAATTTGTTTGAAATAGAGGACCGGCCATTTTGGTGTTCCTTCGCCCGCCGAAGGTTTTTTTGAAATTTAGGCCCTAACGGGACTTGGCCGCCATCTTAAAGACCTTGTTATTGTGACCTCGACTTTGCTCCCCGCCACTCTTGGGTCAATTTTTCTTTTCGTAGTAAACCCACCTCGCAATATCTTAGCTAGACAGACTTCGATAGACAAAACCAAAAGATAATTTAGGCAGGGAAAGATAGGCCTTAGTTAGGAGTAATACCATAACAAGTTCCTATACAAATACATGCTATAAAAATCATATAAAGAGAATTTAAAATTTTACGATAAACTTTTGTGACGTCGGCTCCCAGGAAAATTAAGATAATAAAGCAATCCCTAAGGAAGCCAAGACGACGTCTATATCATTTTATTAAGATCCATGCCATTGTGCATTTATAAGATCTTTGCTTTACATGTTCTCAAGCAGCAAGAAATTAGCTGATTGAAAGTCTCTCTCTCTCTCTCTCTCTCTCTCTCTCTCTCTCTCTCTCTCTCTCTCTCTCTCTCTCTCTCTCTCTCTCTCTCTCTCTCTCTCTCTCTCTCTCTCGTCATTCAAGTAAGCATTCCTAACCTAAGTGTACGTGACCCTCTTCAAAGAAAGAACGGCCGACACTAGGCTAATTAATTCGAATACAGTAAACCAAATAAAAGAAACACCTCTGTCCCACAATAGATGAGGACAAGTTAAGAGTAATTACAATGCAGTGATAAACTGTCGGTCACGAGTGAGGCCTGCTATCCAGACCGAAGCAAACAGTAGTTTTCACCCTCTGAAAGAAGAAGGGGCCAGCACTGGGTACTGGGACCAGCCACTCATGAGGATCTTTAAAGGAAAAAACCCAAATTCACTTTATTCCACAGTGACAATAATTTGCTGCACTGTCATCACTTGAATAGCTTACTTCTCTCTCTCCCTCTCTCTCTTTTGCCTTCCCTTTCTCTCTCATTCGAGTGTCACTCTGCAGGGGGTGTAGAGTGCCTTTCCTCCCATATAGCCTAGTTGGACTCCAGTAGAGGGTCCCTAGGAACACATTAGCCCCATAAGTGCCACTAAAGAAAACAAAAGGGAACACAGAAGAGAAAGTTCTTCTGGAACCTAACCTGCACCAGTGCCTAGGGATACTGAGTGCCACCAGTGTGACCTGTACACGGCACACCCAAACTACAGTGCCACCTTTTGAAAGGGTGCAACGTCAATGAAGAGACACTTCCTCGCTGCCCAAGTAATGCCCCGTCGACCGGTTAGACGCCCTTCCCCACCAGAACCATGGCAGCAGAGCATTATAAAACCTTCCTGGGGCTGGGGACGGCGGCAGGTCTCACCGGCTCGGAACTTACCACCTGGGTTAAGGAGCAAGTGGACGACTTGGCCAAGCGGGAGAAGGAAGAAAAAGACTCGAGCAGAGGATGTATGAAGCCGAGCAGAGGATGTGAAGAAGCCGAGCAGAGGAAGTATGAAGAAGAACGAAGGGCGTATGAAGCCGAGCAAAGGTAATTAGAAGAGGAAAGAGAAGAAAGAAGAAGACAGCATGAGTTAGCCTGCAAGGAAAGTGAGCTAGCCTGCAAGGAGAAAGAGCTCGAGCTGGAAAGAGCCAAAATGGAGAATGCCGAAGCTATGGCTAGCCATCAAGCCTCCAGTCCTACACCTGCTGCATCAAATGCTCCAATTTCGAGCATCAATTCCCTAGTCCCCAAGTGGACTGAGGACGAGCCAGAAGCATGGCTGGAGGAGATCGAGGCTCTTTTCGATAACTACAGCACCACGGAGACGGAGAGAGCCTTAATACTAGCCAAGCATATGGAGGGAAAAGCCAAGGCAGCGCGCTCGCTCACTGGAGAAGAGCCAGAGAGGTAACATGGCAGAAGTTTGTAGAGTCATTACAAAGGCCTACAAGATAACCCCAGAAAAATGGAGACAACGGTTCCGAGGTCTTGCCAAGGAAGTCGGCTGGTCTTGGACGGAATGGGCATGTCACAAAACCCAGTCCGATGCGCTCTGGTTCGACTCCTTGGCCTGCACGGCGTTTGAGGATCTTTTCAATCGGACCATGCTAGAAGACCTTTTCCAATGTGTGCCTGGGCCCCTTGCTGTATATCTTAACGATAAACAGCCCTCCACACTTATGGAAGCTTGTCGCATGGCTGATTCGTGGGAAACTTTCAATCAGTCGCATAGCACCTCTCAGAAGCGAATCATCCCTCCGGCCTACCTCTCGAACTCCACTCGCCCGAAGAATGGACTGCCGAGCAAGACCATATGCACCTATTGCAAGAAGGGGGGCCACGCTGAAGCTGAGTGCCGATACAAACTCGGCACTAATAAGCAGCCTAACCCTACCAGCCAGAACTCCGCTCCCGATTCATCCGCTCAGCCCTCTCCTCCAACAGTTACTGCAGGCCACCGAGCCCATCAAAAGGCCCGTGCAAATCCTGTTGGGCTGCTAGCCACTACAATGCTGGATCTCCGGCCTGTCCACATCATGTCCCCACCACCAAATTTGTCAACCTAATCAGCACTTCATTTTCTGCTGCTGGTCCGCACCGGATCCTTTACCCGAGAGACTGGAAACCCAGTTCATCTCGGTGGCCCCTCTTCAGAGCACTAGCCTGCCAATGACCCTTCCGGTCACAGTAGACACTGCGGCAGACATTAGCCTGATCACTAGGGCCCAAGTGCCAGCCGGTGCCATGGTTGACGAAGAAACCCTGTGGGAAATGAAGTGGATAGAGGGCCACACCATTACTGTTCCTACTGTCCAACTCCAGGTTATGACGCCTTGGGTGCACGCTACCCCACCGCCTTGGCGTGGTGGGTGGAATTCGGCCCGGTGGTCTTCTTGTTGGGTCGGGATCTTCTCTGCGGAAGCCCGTCACCAACGCCACTCCTCCAGCCAGCGTTACCTCCTCCACGGAGGCCCCATCTAACACTCTCAATAATGACAAACCTCCACCTTCCGCCCACCAAAGTGGTCCGCGGAAGGGGCGCCACCCAACCTATTTCAGGCCTAGCCCTCTCCAATCGCGAAGGGCTGGCCCACCAAGAGGTCCTCCCCCTCCGCGAAGAGAGATTCAGGAGGAGCAGTACCGCTGAAGGACGTGCAAGCGGGCAGACCACTCCACAAATTGGGAGGGCTGCCCAAACAAGCAACGCCCAGCGGACGCCCCCGAACAAAACTCACCGAGAGGCTACAATCTCCCGCTGGGGCAGGAATCTCTGCCGCAGCCAACCCCAAGTCGTCCGCGAGGTATTGCACCTCCGGACCCCTCGTCAGGCATGCCTGACCCTCACCTGCTGCCAGTGCCACTCGCGAGCACTGAGCAGTGCCAGACTCCATCCGTCCCGGACGTTGAGCTACCCATTGAAAAGGCCCCCTATGCCGGGTCTAAATCATGAGGCGAATCCCCCTCCGGGAGATTTAGGATTCCCCATGCAGTTGATCATCGCGACTGGAGAGCCTCCAGCACCCGAAGCTTCTTCTTTGCAAAATTTGACTCCAGGGGATGAACCCCTGGAGGATCGAAATGGTACCCCTTCCTTGGAAGACCAGGAACTGGCATCCTTGGACGCAGAAGTCGAGATCGCTCTCGCTCCGGTTGTCGCAGCAGCCGGAGTAGGGAGTCCTCCCGCAGCTTTTGCAGTTGCCCCTGACTTCGCGCCCGCTAGCCCTTCTGGCCTGTCCCATGAGTCGGTGCTCTCATCACTTCCTAGGCCAGCTACTGATAGACCTTGGAGGAACCCAAAGAAGAAGAAGAAGGGGCGGAAGAGAGCCCAGTAGTTGCCGAGTTATAAGCTCATCCTGGCACTAGTGCCCTCTCGGCACAGTGCCCTAACATCTAAGTGATCCTGGCCCCTTGCCCAGAGGAGGTAGCCAGTGTGATCTCTTCCTTTTATTAATACATAGCCTAGGCATTAAAGTACGGTACATCAATTTAGTAACCTTGTTCCTTCCACTTACCACCGAGCCGCAGTAATCTTGTAAGTAGCATAACTAATTTCAGTAATCTTAACTATTGTGAAACGAGCCACGATGCTCATGACACGCATGGCCTAAGACCTCAGTGAGGCACCCATTTATCATATGAGGCAACCCTCATGAATTAACTAGTAATTTTTAATTGTATTAAACATAAACCATGTTGTAATTTAGTTAGAATATTAACTCTTATGTTGGTGCTACGGTCGGGTTAGGATAGGTTAGGCTAGGGAATATCATAGAATGTACCACTAGGCTAGGTCTAAACACATCATGATTGAAGGAGGTAGCCTATAATAACCGTAAGCACCTTCTTGTACTATTAGACTTAGGTAAAGTAGTGATTATAGCTCGTATCCTATCTAGGGTTAGGTAGTTCTGTAGCTAGGTAGGCTAACCAGGACTAATCTGCTCAGGGGAAGGAGAGTAACCTACGAGAGGCGAACAGCTTGCTTAGTATAGACCTTCACGCCCGAAAAGGGAGTGAAGGCCCTCTTAAGGGGGGGGAGCTTTTATAAATATTACTGCTGTTTGCCCTCGATGTATTTAGGTGTAGGAATATTAGTCAGATTGACCTCGACAGAGAACATCTCTGCCCCGCCGGTAGGCTAGACAATTCAAAATAACAATCACCGCAGTAGACAAATGGCGCCGCGCATAGGCTGGACAGTTTATAAACAAAATATGCTAGGGCATTAGGGACCTAAGCCTCAGAGAGGGTTTACACTCAATGACCCCTAGTTATGGTGGCCCTTAAGCTTTATTCTATGCATTCGGCGATGCCTTTGTCAAGGTCGGATTGCCCGGGCGGTATGTCATCATCTGGCGGAAAAAAATTAAGTATATCTTGTTTAACCAGACCACTGAGCGGGTTAACAGCTCTCCTAGGGCTGGCCCGAAGGATTAGACTTATTTTTACGTGGCTAAGAACCTACTGGTTACCTGGGACCTACAGCTTATTGTGGAATCGAACCACATTATGACGAAATGAATTTCTATCACCAGAAATAAATTCCTCTAATTCCTCTTTGGCGGCTCGGAGAGTCGAAAGCCAACAGCGTGCCAGTCAGAGGAACTCATCTGGCGGGAGCAGGCGAGGTCGGTCACTGAAACCAGGGTGACGCTGCGTGCGTGCCGAACGATATTCTTTGTTCTTTATTACTTTTACTCCTACGTCTATCTTAATTAGTGAATTGGGAAGACTGCCAGAATACGACTCCTGAGGTCCCTCGTTTGCGCAGCGACTCGACATTCACAGTAAGTCCGATTCTTGTTGAAGCTTCGTCGATTGACTAGTACTTCTTCTGTATTTCACATTTTTCTTTGTTTTCTTCCTTCAGCCACCACTTAGGGTATATGTGTTTACGAAGTCTAGATTAAGCCAAATTATTATATTGTTAGCTTCAACCCCGTTATTCCAGTAAAATACCTAGGTTAGGGTAAGCAACACAGTTTTAAGTCTCGATGCTTTTGTATGCCTCGCGTCCGAATGTTTGGAAGAACCGTTGCGTTTAAAATCAAATTCATCTCAAATATTCTTGTTAAGGTTAATTACCCTTAACTGGCGACCTTTGGCTAATTAACGACTGTCTTTGAGGTTAACTTTTGGCTTCAAGTGGCAGGTTACGTGTAATCTTGGTTTGCAGGGCCGTAAAAATTACGTAAATTGAATAATACATGATCAGCCAAGACCCTCACACGTAACAATATATATATATATATATATATATATATATATATATATATATATATATATATATATATATATATATATATATATATACAGGCAGTCCTCGGTTATCGGCGGGGTTCCATTCTGGGGTTGTGATAACCAAAAATCTGCGATTTCTGTCACTTTTTCGGCAATTTTCTGGCTTATCAGCGCAGAAAAGTGCCGATTTTCGGTTATCAGCGCCTCTGTTAGGTATGTATTGGTGCGAATACCCAATTATCGGCCCCGTTAAGGAGAATCAGCGATTTTCAGTGCTGAAAATTGCCGATTTTCATCGCTAGACAAGCCCCATAAAATCAGATCGCCATTAACCGAGCCATGTTAACTGGGGACTGCCTGTATATATATATATATATATATATATATATATATATATATATATATATATATATATATATATATATATATATATATATATATATATATATATATATATATATATATATATATATATATATATATATATATATATAGCCCACCATTAACTGGGGACTGCCTGTGTATATATATATATATATATATATATATATATATATATATATATATATATATATATATATATATATATATATATATATATATATATATATATATATATATATATATATATATATATATATATATATATCATAAAAATTTGTACAATATTCAAAAAAAATTTGTCAATATTCAAAATTGTCTTGACTGTTTGGCACTCTCCAATCAAAAATCCTGCCTACACCACTGCTTTAAACAACAAGTAAACTACCTTGCCTAAGTAACCTAAAGTTTTTTTATAGTCAGGCAATTTGAACATGAGCTAAAACTTCAAAAGTCAATGACAACTTTATTTGTAATTCATATTTACCTTTAAAAAATTCTTTTACAGTTTAACTATTAAGCACACTAGGTCTACTGCCATGTTCTGACTGTTGTGGTGTACTGGCTTTTAAAGCACTGCCAAACCTGGTACACTATACTTTGATATATACACTGACAATGCCTGTTGTAATACAACCGACTTCATTTCACAGTTTACAAATAATCCTGATTCATAAGAGATTATATTGATCTACTCATTTGGGAGAATCCTTTTATCTGCGAATTCACAAGTTTAACAAAATGTATGAAACTGGAAAACAAAAAAAAAGTTTAATACTACTTGACCAACCACTTGATGCGTTAAATGCACGATGAGTCAGATTTTGGACGGTACAAAAAAAAAATCCTGTTGCATCACTTCTGAGCAGTCCTGTACAAGCTGGAGTTTTGTATCAATATGACATCTAATTTAAAAAAATATATATGTATATATTTTATACATACCCATTACATATAATTTATTCCATTTTGTGCAATGATATCATTCCCAGATCCTTTTTTCTCTCCAATAATGCAAGAATACACAAAATTTGCAAGAATAAACAAAATTTGCTATCAGCCAGTAGCACTATGCATGCATGGGTGGATCCAAAGGTCCCCAGGCTCTGGAACTGTCAGTAGCTCTGTGTAGTCTGATTCATGAGTTGTGAAAGATGGGCCAGGCTCGAAAGCGAGCTCCCATTCTAAGTACTGTACTGTGGTTCACAATCCCTTATCCAAAACCCTTGGGGCCAGCTATGTTTTTGTTTTCAGATCTAAGAACTGAAGCAGGCTCTATAAATACACAACCAAATTTTATTTCTAACAAAAAACATTTTGTAAAACTTAACACTATACAGCCAAAAAAGATCTGTAAATAATGTACAATTTAGTGTATCATCTGATCTCATGGATGACTAAAAATTTTGTTGCCAAAACATGGTTTTATCACATGTACCATATTGTGTATCGTGCAAGTTGCATTTTTGGTTGATTAAAAATTTTGTTGCCAAAACATGGTTTTATCACATGTACCGTATTGTGTATCGTGCAAGTTGCATTTTTGGTTGATTACACTAGGTTATGCTAATTGTACGAGTTTCATTTCAGCAGATTATACAAGGCTAGGCTTCCTAAGCCTGTCTCAGTTTCAGTAGATTATACAAGGCTAGGCTTCCTATGCCTGTCTCATTTTCAGAAGAGTCCACTGATAATGCATATTACATCTAAGTTAGCTTTTGACAAAGCAATAGGACCTAGAAACTAAAGTTCAGTAGCCTCAATACGAATTGCCGTACATTCAACTGGGCTAACAAAAACTTGTGGCTTGTCTAATGCTTCATTTCTGTTTCTTATAATTAACCACAAGTTATTAATTCATGTAAAACACTTGCATAAACAACATCATACACTGACATATACAAACGAATCAAGAAACAGCTGTTTGCTGATGTCAGTTACCACAACTATTGCACATTTATTAAGAGTTGCGTTACAGTTGTCAACTTGTTAAACATGTTAACTCTCAATGCTGACTTCTGTAAGTAAACATAAGATACATTTTCATTCATCCTTCACACAATGGTGACACAGATAATGTGCAGGGGGCTAAATGATTTAGAATCGGCAAAAACAATGACGGAAACTGGCAAAATCACATCTTTACTTCATTGAAAATTTACTGCACTTATAAATAAAGTAATTTGCATTTTTAAATCCAACTCTGTTAATTTACAAGAGTACTGTATTTCTGAATTATGTTTCATCTAGCGACTAATGGCAATGAGAATGTTGGTAGTACCAAATTAGCTGATGATTTTGAGAATGTAAACATTGAAAGAATGCAAATGGCACATGATCAAAATGAGCATACTGTGTACTAAGATAATATCATAGTAATACTGTATAATTACGCCTTTACTTCATTGAAAATTTACTGTGCTTATAAAAAGGATTTTGACAAGGGAAAAATCTATTTCTGGAGAGGGGCCCGTGTCACCCGGTGAAAAAGTCCATTCAGCACTTATTTCTAGGTAATTCCGTTGCTAGATACCAGAGAAAGCTAAATGAAATGCTGGAGTTACTACCCCGAGAGCGAGCTCCACTAGATGGAGTCGTGTATGGAAAAGGGTGAACTACAAAAACATGGAACCTTATCCTATAGAGATTCCCAATGTCAAAAGTCCCAACGAGAGGTGCTGATACAAGCCCATGCACTACTCGCGGACTGTATACAAGGCAACACTAGTCGCATTCCATGTTAGCAACCATCCACTAGAATGATGTTTACCATGGGAGGGAGAGAATGAAAAACAGGGGTGGGTCACCGGGTGACACGGGCCCCTCTCCAGAAATAGATTTTTCCTTTGTCAAAATCCTTTTTCTGGATCGGGGTCCCGTGTCAGCCGGTGAAATAATAACAGAGAAATAAACATCATTCTTATGCTATTAAAGACTTAAATAGAGACGTTGAAAACTAGGAGAATTCTACCCTGAACATTAGTAAGGTCCTCTAAATTCATGTAATGAAAATAATGTACGTGGTCACCGTCTAAGATCATGAGCTTAGAATTGAACCTGAATAGGCTTGTATTAAGAAAATACTTTCTGCCTAATAGCAAACCCAATGACAGTAACCCCCCCCCCTTTTTTAAAAGAGAGGATCTGACGAAAGTGCGAGGTCCTGTCTAAAAAAGCCTGTAAGGAGAAAACTGGGCACAGAAACAGACCTTGTAAAAGGGGAGTACTTTCCAAGGTGACCACCGAAAATGAGGACTTTCAACTGTAGATAGAAAGTTAGGGTGAGGAATTCGCAACACTACCCCTGATGAGGGGAAACCAAAATGATTGGTTCCGCCAGACAGGGCAGACAGTACAGGAAAACTAACACTAGAAGCTAAGCTGATTAAAAATTTTGGGTCTTCCCCAACAAGGAAAGGTAAGAACAAGATGATTGTTGGTTACCGAAGCTAACTCCGATACATTACTCAAAAGACCAGGAAACCGAATGTGGACGGAGTACTGTTCTTAGACGAACACAGACCTTAGGGATGAAAGTTAAGAGCCTGTGAGTCTGGTTCCAACAAAACACTTTCCTCGAGGCCAATGCGGCCGCATCATTACTGTAGCTTCGAAAACTAAGTGAAGAGTGCTAGTTACTTAACTGCAGAACCATACTGCAGTAGAGTAGGATCCTTTAACTGATTTCAGGAAAACAGTAATAACAGGACCAATATCAGTTTCCTCCTAAACTGTAAGATTCACAAAGACCACAAAGCCAGGACATCAGAGCTTGAGGGGGCTGACGCAGGCTGAGTTTATACCAGACGTGACAGCTTGATAGTTTGTGGCTGAATTGGGTTGCAAACAGACCTACTTCCAGGTCCAGGAAAAGGTCACAAGACTACCTGAATGACGCACCGTCTAAGGACTATTCCGACACCAGGGGGGAGGCCCTGGATAGGGAAAAAGCAGTGACCTTTTGGACCCCTACGAGAAGGGTGGTAGACAGAGGCACTTGTGTCTGTTGGTTATGGAGAAGAATGAACCATAACCTGAATGAAGCAACTCGAGTCCAAAACCACTTGTTTACGCAGCGCACTATTGCTGTTTTGTTCAGAACCTGCCTAAAATGAAACCTCTTGGGGGGAAGAAGTTTCCCAAGGACAGGAAGACTGTCACAGCCCTCCAAAGCATTGATATGGAACTGCCGGGCGTGACCGACTAAGTTCCATGTATTTCATTGGGCAAAAAATATCCACCTCACCCGCCCAGAGAGGTGACGGTGTGGAATACTGAGGCCGGAGGGGAAAGCTGGAGAGGAACTGACTTCGGTAAGGACTTGATAGTTGTGCAAGGCCGGAGGCCACTATTCAAACAGGAGGAATCAGGGAGACACGTCCCTGACTCCGCCATACCCCGGTCATAAACGCCAGCTTTGACTTCAGAAGGAGAACTGTCACTGAAGTAAACTGGAGAGAACCCAGGACCTTTTCTTGGGCACGGCGAGAGGTATGCTTGAGTTGATAAAATGATAGGTCGCCCTTGCTATCTCTTTCCGCTTCCACTGGATTCACAACTACTGAAGGCTACCCTCCGGAATCAGGTGGGATTCCTTCCTGTTTACTTAGAAGCCCAAAGATCTAGGAAACCGATTATAATGACCGGCACCCTCAGGCAATTCCCGACGCTGGGTGCCTAAATGAGCCAGGCAACTAGATATGCAGCTAGCATAGCCTTCTAATACCGGAGCTGTTGAACTACGGTATTGTTCAAACTGGCAAAGACTCTGGAGCTACATTGAGGAGGGCATGAACCTGAAGGGGTATGCCTGCTCCCCGAGTCTGAATCCCTAGAAGGGATAGGACCTTTCTGCAACCAAGATGTGAAAGGAAGCGTCGGAAAGGTCTATAGAGGTGGTTACGGCTCCACAGAGCAGTAGGATCCGAACTCACAAGACTGTAAGCAACCGAGACTTGCCACATTGAATAAGGAAAATAAACGGGACACGCCCGGAAAAATTTTCCAGTGGAAGGGAACTTCCTTGGCAGACTGAAAAAGCCTGACAGGCCATTCACAAAGACCCCCAGAACTCTGGCCGGAGGCTGATTGAACCTGATTGGGGGAGGGGGACAACAGTCCAGCTCCACCCCAGGCCTTGATAACTATACTCTGGGCCCAGGGACTGAAGTTCCAGTGGCCCCAAAAATGGTACAGCCTCCCACCCATATGAGAAATACTACAGGGAGGAGGCTTGATTGCCTCCCCTGAAGCGTATGCCTTCCCAATTTCTCGGAGAGGAGTAGGATGCTTCCCTGCTCCTATGATAACCCCGAGGGTCAGAGCCTCTGGCCAAATGTCTAGTGAAAATTCTTTCCTTAGGTTTTCGTATGAAGCAAAGAAAACTCCGGCGGAGGCACGTGGGGGAGGCAGAGACACACGGGGGTGTTACAAGGGGCTGATGTGTTGGCTGAACCCGCACACATCGAGGTGGGGGCTGGGAGTGAGAGGCTGACGGCTGTCTAGGGGCAGAAACCTGAAGAGCCTGCACCACCGCCTGAGCAGGGGGGCTTTTGAACTCCATGAACTTCTTGCCGGACTTGGGATAGGGCCCGGCAAGATCAGATCGTTTCTGCTCGTAAGGTAGACACCCACGAGAACGGAGGCTCTGAGTAACATTAGTAGCCCCAGGCGGGCCGTAACAACGCCCACCTGGGGAAAAGATTAATTCTCCAGGTGAAACTGTTCATAAGATTTTTCGTCTCAAGGCGGAACGGGCAAGCCTGACTTACACCCTGTTTCAGCTTCTGGAAATTGACTCCGGAAGCTTTAGGGAGCTGTACGCTGAATAAATTAGAAGCGTAGTCCGGGGTTAGAAGATTCACTGTGAACGTATCTGTGATATCTATCTCCCGGAAATGCCTCAGCGGTTTTATTTCCAAAACAAGCCTGTTGATAAGAGGGGCTACATTCGGAGCACAAGGGGTAGGAAGCAGGGCTCTCAAAGAGAGCACGGTAAGACCCCACAGCTGGCGTGAACTTGGAATTCTCCGCCTGCCACTCCGTTAGAGTTCTCAACGGAGACGATGTGTCCAGCCCCTAGCGAAGATAAGGGCTCACTTATGGATCCTGCCAGACAGATGCCATGCTCTTTCTGACAGTCTGGCAAAACCCGGATAAGGGGATACCAGACCGGAAGGGAAGAAATGCCCTTCCACCAACCTCCGTGTGCCCACACCCCCGACAGGAGGGTGCCTGCATGCTGGGAAGCATAAAGGGTAGGCGCCAAGGTTCCCCAGACTGGAGGGGAAAAGAGGTGGAGGTGTCCCGGAACGATAGAATTCCGGAACGGAGCAGGATTTAACAGGTGATCCATTGACAATGAGTCCTGAGATTAATCTCTTGGGATTTAAGCTCCTGGGAAAGGGAAGGCACGGACCATGAGGCAGATAGATAGTTTGATAGGTTGACAATGACCCTCAAATTGAGCTCCTTATAAGGAGACCCGTAAAAGAGTTTTCAACAAAGGAAGGAGGGGGTAACCACCTTGCTTTGCTTGGGCCGTGTCCCTTTCCAGAAGACGAGGCCAAACTCGTAGACGGCACCGGATTAGAGATCCGAGATGTCCTCGATGGGGCCCCGGAGCGGGTCTTCTTGGTTTAAAAAAGGTTCTTTTTTAACTGACTTCACCTTAGGGACGGTAGACCAGGAACCGTCGAAAAGGGATGAGAAGCTAAAGAATCCCCTAAAGGAAAAGTTTGCCTCACCTAATTCCGAGCTAAGCGGAAAAGGTTTGCCTCAATTATTCCCGCACCTACTTATCGCTCCGGGACGATGTTCACAGGTTCGAGAACGAGACAGAAGGCATAAACGCCTTCAGAAAACTCTCTGTAAACAGTTAACTTGAAGCGAAGAGTTACGAGACTTGCGGCCGGCCTCCAGGAGGGGGAAAAATTAGGACCCCAGACACCGGAGGAACAACTATTAATAAGTCATATGAGACGGAGTTTGGTGAAGGAAAAACCGATAGGTGTATATAAAACCTACCAATTTATCGAGAATCTCGCCCGGAGACGGAGTTTGGCGGAGGAAATCGATAGGCGTATATGAAACTTACCGATCCACCGAGAATCTCGCCCGGAGAGAGCCCAAACACCGAAAGAGTAACTATTAATAAGCCACAAGAGGCGGAGAACCGACAGGTTTATATGAAACCTACCGATTTAATGAGAATCTCGCCCGGAGACGGAGTTTGGCAGAGGGAAATCGATAGGCGTATATGTGAAACCTACCGATTTATCGCCGAAAGAGCGACTATTAATAAGCCACATGAGACAGAGCTTGATGGAGGTAAAACCGACAGGTGTATATGAAACCTACGGATTCATCAGGTAGCCTGCTCGGGAGAGCATAGCGTACAACGTAATCTGCCGGGTGCCAAACGACTAATAATAAGCCAAATGAGGCGGTGTTTGGCGGAGATAAAACCGACTGGTGTAAATAAAACCTGCGGATTCATCAAGTAGCCTGCTCGGAGAGAGCATAGTGTACTTTACAATCTTCCGAGCCAAGAATAAGTCACATGAGGCGGAGTTTGGCGGAGACGAAACCGACAGGTATATATAAAACCTACGGGTTCATCAAGAAGTCTGCTCGGGGAGAGCATAGCGTACTTCATAACCTTCCGTGCCAAACTATAAAATCTCCAAAACAGACTGCGCACCGGAATGGGAACTATAGACTCCGTGATCGCTGGTTTGTTGCAGGATAGCGGAGCATTCCTGCACTTGACAAAACCAGCTGAAAACGTATGAGAAACGGCCATGCTGGAACGGATGCCGGAGCAGAGTACCGTAGCAGCGACTTAGCCTAGTCAGACCAGGAAAACTCCCGGAGAAAACCGGAGAGAAAACCGGGCTAACAGGACAAAACTCATAGACATAAAAACAGAGTCAAAGGAACATTCCGAAGCGATCATGTTTGAACAATATGTGGGAAGGTTATGAACTGTTCGGAAGTGGGCGCACTCAGAGCCAAGAGAGGAAAACCCCCGGAGGAGGATATCCTGAACGAAGTGATAGCGGTGGGAGGAATAAACGCCGACCGCTAAACACTAAAATCGCCGGAGCAGTAAGCAAGGAGAGCGCCCAACAAGATAACGAAACACCGAACAGTTAGAAGCAAAAAGGAGGGGGAACGCCGAAAGTAAGTAAAACAGAAGACAGTTAGGTGGAAAACGCTAACTGGCCTCGTATGAGATCCCAGCAGTGATATGCGAACATGTAGGAAGCACCACGAAGGGAAACAATCGACGTAAAAGGAAGGGGGAAGAACAGGCCAGGAGGTTGGTAACCCAAAGTAGCGACCAGGGGTGGGACAGCACTCCCCGTGCGCCCCGAGATTCTCATAGATCCCCTCGCTATGTAAGCTGTGATGCACGACAAGAGCGAGAGAAAAGGAGAGGAAGGGCAAAAACCTCTACGGCCAGGAGAGCAAAGAAAGATAAAAGGAGTGTGAACAGGAGTGGGGAGAGCACTCCCGGTCACCTCCAGGTCCAGGTGGAGTGCCAACAGATGAGGTCAGACACACCGAGGGACAATCAATCAATGCAGAGGGAGGGGATGCAGGCTACAGCATAAAATACAGATAAATTGCTCTCAAGCCTTGGAAAGTTAACAAACCTTGAAAACAAACCAAGGGGAGAGAGAGAGCAAAGGATAAAAGGGAGAGAAGGGGATTCTCGATACCACAAAATAATATATATATAGTCGGTAAAAGAGGTGAACAGGAGTGGGAGAGCACTCCCGGTCACCATTGGTAAGCAACCCAAAGAAGGACTGAACTAGGATAGGCTATGCAGGTAAACCCTCGCTATTCCAGCTTAACTTATTAGGAACATTAGCCTAAGTGAAAAGCCAAAACAGGGAGAGGGTGGACGTAGGCAATATATCAAGCCAAAACCAAACAAAGGGAAGCACCAGACATAAAACACACATGTACAGAACGAGATCACAGACATGAAACTCATACGTACAGATCAAGATCATCCCTCCCTTAACGATTTTTCCCGAAGGAAAAAGAGTTACAGCCAACCCCTAGGCTAACCTAACTGAGGCGATGCAAAGGAAGGAAGCCTAGGAGAGAATAAAGGCTAACCAATAACTGAAATAATTCATAATAAAACAAAAATTTTCTATAAGGTACATGTAGGAGGATAGGCAGGCCCAACACGACATGAACGTGAAGGGACATGGCCGACCTCCAGTTAAATGAAAGAACCCCAAAATTAACAAAATTCAAAAGCGTCCAAGCACAAGGTCAAAAATTAAATGTACCAATGAAAATCATGTTCCCATAAGCTTAGAGAAGTGAGTCTAAAACAAGGCAAAATAAAGCCAAAATAAAAAGCGAATAGGCCCGAGGGGGAACCACGTAGCCTAAACAGCAAGACAGCACTTGACCAGGAAGGGAACACAAAATTCACAAAATAAAAAAAATTATAAAAACAAAGTAAAAACAAAGTAAAAACCGTAACAGTACCAATGAAAATAAGATCCCCAAAGGCTAAGAGAAGTGAGGGACAAAAATAAAGCATAATGAAGCCATGATAAAAAGCGAATGGGCCCGAGGGGTAGCTCGTAGCCTAAACGCTCAACAGCACTTCTCGTAGAGGAGCCACGATAAAAAGCGAATGGGCCCGAGGGGGTAGCTCGTAGCCTAAACGTTAAACATCACTCTCGTAATGAAGCCATGATAAAAAGCGAATGGGCCCGAGGGGTAGCTCGTAGCCTAAACGTAAAATACCACTCTCGTAATGAAGCCATGATAAAAAGCGAATGGGCCCGAGGGGGTAGCTCGTAGCCTAAATGCTAAACAGCACTTCTCGTAGTAAAGGGGGACAGAACAAACATAAAATTAATCAAACCCACTAAAGTTAGGAATCATTAATTGGTAAAATATCCCAAATAAAAAGGGATACTAATAAATAACACAAAACAAACATGCTGACCCAAGACCAAGAGAGGTTAATAGACGCCGTGAGAGGAGATCAAGACTAGCGTTATAAATCCCTTTAATTATTAAACTAAAGGAAAATAAGGAGCCTCAATTGCCTAAAAAACAATAAAACACTGGTACTCAAGTTTTTGAAGAAGAACCTTGCGAGGATGCCATAAAAAATCCAAAATAGAGCACAAAATAAGGATCACAACGAAATTAAGTGTGAACGAAATCGCGTGCTAAAATGGAATGCGACTAGTGTTGCCTTGTATACAGTCCGCGAGTAGTGCATGGGCTTGTATCGGCACCTCTCTCGTTGGGACTTTTGACATTGGGAATCTCTATAGGATAAGGTTCCGTGTTTTTGTAGTTCACCCTTTTCCATACACGACTCCATCTAGTGGAGCTCGCTCTGGGGGTAGTAACTCCAGCATTTCATTTGGCTTTCTCTGGTATCTAGCAACGGAATTACCTAGAAATAAGTGCTGAATGGACTTTTTCACCGGCTGACACGGGACCCCGATCCAGAAATAAGCACATGATTTACATTTTTAAATTCAACTCTGTTAATTTACAAGAGTACTGTATTTCTCAATTATGTTTCATCTAGCAACTAATGGCAATGAGATTGTTGGTACAGTAGTACCAAATTAGCTGATGATTTTGAGAATGTAAACATTATAAGAATGCAAATGGTACATGATCACAATATTCATATTGTGTACTATGATACTATAATATCAATACTGTATATGCAATATATTGTACTGTAATAGGATACAGTAAGCAAAACAAGTTTTATTAGAATTACCATTATTTTGCATACAGATGTACTGTCTGACTTTTGGAAATGGACACTTGCAGCCACAAAAATGTTTGGTTTTTAGAAGTTCGGATAAGGGGTCGTAAATCTGTAATGGCTTTAAATTCAAGTTACCTTGCATGTAAGCTCTTTAGCTTTCTCATTTAATATACTAGAAGGCCCAGCTTCCTCCAGCAGAATACAAAACAAAAAAAAAAGATAAAAGTGAATTTTGTCCAGACTTACGTTTTATCAGCAGCTAGAACTGTTTTCTTCGATGAAGAGTCATCACTCTTGTTATTAGTACCAACTACTTTGTCTTTTACTTCTTCCTCCTCTTCACTTTCAGATGAACCCTCCATTTCCTGACCTGTCAGAGTTGATTACTGGTGAGTTTTAAGCCACAAAAAAGTTAAACTCATTTTAGCAGTTTTAATTTGTAAATAACTTGAAAACAGTCAATAAACAAATACTGTGACTGCTACACAGAAATATTTAGCAGTTACAGATTACAGTGTGAGCTAACCATCCCTAGTGCAAGACTCTAGCTCACCCAATGAGGAACAAGGTAAGTGAACGTTTAGATTATGAAAGATTCATATAAATTTTGAAGTCTGCTGATGTTTTTAAATACATTGTGCAATAATTTCCCTGAAATCCATGTACATATTACTTTATAAATGACACTATTTAATCTTCCAAGCGAGAAACATTTTATAGTAACTAACATATATCTTGGCTAAGCTTAAGCACTTTCCATCCAAATAGGCAGTTATCAGGGACTCTGGGTCAAATGCTACTACAGTAAGTCATTTGATAGTTCAACTTTTCTGTTTCTTTTATAAATTTATACATTTTAATTGTAAAGAATGCAATGTAGAAGTAAAAAACCACATCAATTGTACTTATTTGCTGTACCACATCCCTCGGGTATTGCTGATGTGCTCGATGAGCTATGGTGACAATATTTTTACCATTTTCATAGCATTAATTCCAACAGCATAGCATCACAACTAGTAGCACTATCACAAGGAACTTTCTTTGAAGCCATGTGACAAATATTAGAGGCATACATTCAATGAAAACGAGACACAACCAATAATGCCTATGCAAGCATACATCTGAATACACTGCCAAGAACCAGCATCACCTGTTGACTTTGTGACCCAGGTCTTGTTACAACTGGAGGGAGAAGCTGAAGGTAATGGTGAATTTCTTCCCGTGTTGGTGTCATCTATACCAGTTATTTAATACCAGTGGAACCATACAGTGTAGTAATCCTGTGTACCCACTGGGGCCAGAGTCCTGGTAAAAATGGGGGACAGTTGCTACCCCAAAAAAGTTAACTCTAGACTGGTATACATTGCCTGACCAGAGAAAGTGAAGATACTTCGTGAATGTTGGATGCACAGGAAAGTGAAAGCAAGCATTCTTTAGGTCTTTGAATACTAGTCAGTCCTTTTTTGTCCCTATCCTGAAAGAGGTCTATTAAAAAGCCTGACTCAGTGGGCAGAAATGAATGCTGGAGCCGAATCCCATCACCTTGGGGACTACAAATATATGACTAATATTTTGAAGAACTGCCCATTAATCTCTTTGGCAATTTGCTTCTCCAAAATCAAACAGTCCTGTCTGTAACATATAAAGTTGATTAAGTATGCCTTCAGGGCATTGTCTAAAGAGAGGGATGCTGGTACCAATACCTGGCAACCTGCATCACCTACGAGGAACTACCCACTGAACCCAACACTCCCAGGTTTCTGAAGACTAGTCACACTGATGAGTGAAAAAAGGGGGTGTCCAATAACGTTCTCCTCCTCTTCAAAGGGGTTCTAATGCTGTAACAACCACCTCTTCCACCCCATAAGGATAACTGCTGCCCTCTGGTAGGAGGCATTCTTGGAAAAGTGTAAGGGTTAATATTTTAGACTGGAATGCCTCAAGCCCTTTGCTATAAATTCCTATTTCTAAAATGGAGAGAATGTGCAGTTTGCTGGGAATTCTGTCTATTCCTGGGTCCCGTGGACTGGTACTTGTAAATATACTGACGTGCAATAGTGGCAACCAGAGATTCCTCATTGCTGCTGTAGTCACTATATTATCTTTAATCATTTCCTCATGGACTAAATGGGCAGTCATGATTTCACACGAGCAACGATCTTTGTGGTCTTACGAAACTACCAAGTTGGAGGATTTCTCTAGAGCTATATCCCATCCCCTTAGGACGAAACTGACTAGAATGTTAAAATCATCCACAAAATGAGAACTAAGGCTTGACCAAAGGAAGAAAGTATTCTTTTGGCCTAGAAATCATTCTTTGAAACCTTGGTGCCCTTCCACATAGGGGTGCTTATTGCACCAAACTGGCTATAGCCAGGAACTCCTTAGTGAAGTATTCCATGGTGTCTGCTTCTGAAAAGAGAGGAAATGATAGTAATATCTACTGGATTGGCTTCAGTACCCAAATGAGGACATCATGCCTTGTTGTAGCATTTCTTGGCCTCAAGTCTGGATATTGGAACAGCTATAAAAATCTCATGAGTTTATTGCAGACCTTGCCAGTGCTCTTTCTTGCGTATATGATTTGGTTTCAGCTGTTTTTCTGGTGGTATACCACAGATCTAGTCTCAGGCACCCCAAATATGGCCACAGACCACAGTATGAGTAGAGGGAGAGAAAGGGACAGTGGGAGTGGTACTGGGTGAAAACTTGGCCATGGAAAATGGAGTGGAACTAATTTTAACTGGGTGTGAACCAGCAACCCAAATGACATCTTTGACATGTTGGAGACAATAAAACTGTTAAATATGAAACCAATACATATGGTTGTTTTACTGTCTATTCTCATCTTCCCTTGCCAAGGGTGGTGGGGGGTGGGGGGGGGGGACTTGCATCCACTTGTAACCCATGACAAGACAGGTGCCCAGTCATAGCTAGCATGCACTCTCATCTGTCCAGTTGGTACACGGTTTGGTACCCTGACTCTATCTTACTAGAGGAAAGAAGAGAAGAGGAAAGGAAAATCAGTCACTCCCAATCTCTTCTCTTGCCAACCGAATACCTAGCTGAGAAGCTACCAATCCTAAAAGGGAGCTGGGCTAGCTACCCAACCCACTCAGCAGCCACCACTAGCCCAAGTAAAGTGCTCCCAATGACTACTGGGCAATGTCGTTCAGGTAAGAAGACGTGCTGGTGGTCAGAAACGATCACATCACCACACAAAGCATTCAATTTACGGCAATTCGATCTTATGCCGCTTTTTCAGTGCCTTTTCAGCACTGTTAACGGCGCTTTACAATGCCGTAACTTGAAGTTGCATCAAGTTATAGCACCGCCATGTACCATGCATTGCCGTCTAGTAAAGGGGAAGAGAAAGCAATCTTCTTAGCCTGTTGATGGATACCACTCCTGCAATGTTATCACTCATCAACACTACAGCAGGGACCATCTCATGATTTTAGAATCCCATTCCAAGATGATGTGTGAGCTTCAAATGTTCTGATCCACACCCCTAAACTGAAACTCCTTCAGGTATGTGCCCCAACCTTTGTTGGATGCACCCTAAAACAGAAGCATCTCTAAAGGGGAATAACTTGTGGCGCTCCCACTGTGAGGATCCTGTAGCCTAGCCACCCGTCTCTCAATCTCAATCTTACCAAAGACCAGAACTCCTTGAGACCCTATGGCAGGGCCAGGGGAGAAGCTGCCCTTAAGGATCAGCTTTTCTAAGGGTGACAAGTGACCAAAAATGGAATGTCATTACTGAACATATTGCTTCTGGCATGAAAGGAACTTGTGCAAAACTTCCCTGAGTTTGCCAATGTGAGAATCTGAATGAGACTAACTACTGCTGTATATATCAGCATACCCAGGTACTTTACCCTCTACTTGAGAATGAAGTCTGATTTCTTGTAGTATATATGACAAACTTGAGAAGGTGGTCTCTGTCCTGTAGCAACTGCAGCAGCTAACTTGCCAGGACTACTTGATTATCAGGATACCCCAACAAGCATATCCTGTATGAATAGGTTCAAGCTGACACCAGCATAAACCTCTTGCAAACAACTGGGGGGCAGTCGAAATCCCAGAATGAAACTTTCCCCAGAGTGTAAATCAGAGGTGCTTCCAAGATAATCGATTTATTTGTATTTGATAATACCCATTTTTGAAGTTTACCAAAAGTTTCAAGTTATTCTCACTGATTTCTATTATGCTCTTCCTCAACCAAACATTCACCACCTACAAGCAGCAAGATTCTTCTGTGAGATGGGAACCTACGATTGGAAATGGAACAGTAAAAAAGCAAAGGCTGTTGGAGACTTGAAGAAGAGAAGTTGATACCTTTCCTGTTCTATGTCACTAAAATGTTGCTCAATGATTTGAGATGTATGAAACTAATTAACCCTTAAACGCCGAGCCTCTATTTACAAAAACGTCTCCTGTATGCCGGCGGCGTTCGGGAGTTAGCGCCGAAGCGGAAAAAAAGTTTTTTTCAAAAAATCACAGCAAGCTTAGTTTTTAAGATTAAGAGTTCATTTTTGGCTCCTTTTTTGTCATTGCCTGAAGTTTAGTATGCAACCATCAGAAATGAAAAAAAATATCATTATCATATATAAATATTGAAATATATGACAGCGCAAAAAAAAATTTTCATATATAATTTTATACAAATCGCACTGTGAGCAAAACGGTTAAAGCTAACAGATTATTTTTTTTTCTTTGTATTGTACACTAAATTGTGATGATTTCGGTATATAACAAATTGTAAAATGATCAAAGCAACACAGAGAAAATATTATCACAATATGATGCATGAATCCGTAACGCGCGGACGTAAAAAAATGTTTTTTTCGAAAATTCACCATAAATCGAAATATTGTGCTAGAGACTTCCCGTTTGTTGAAAAATGAAGCTAATTGATTGAATATTACTAGACTGTAAGTGTTTTAGCTTACAATTGCAGTTTTCGACCATTTCAGTCGAGTTAAAGTTGACCGAAGGTCGTATCGTAATTTATATGAAAATATTTCAAAACTGATAAAAGCTACAACCATGAGTTATTTTCTGTTGTATTCTACATGAAATTGCGCACATTTTCATACATAAAACTTTATGTAACGACTAATATAAAACGGTGCAAACATTACGACAACATGACGAAAGAATTTCAGAGATGTTCGGCCGAGTTACCGCGCGGATGTAAGGAAAATGTTTTTTTCAAAAATTCACCATAAATCGAAATATTGTGCTAGAGACTTCCAATTTATTGCAAAATGAAGGTAAATGATTGAATATTACTAGAATGTAAGAGTTTTAGCTTACAATTGCATTTTTCGACCATTTCGGTCAAGTTAAAGTTGACTGAAGGTTGAAATTTTGGCAGTTATCATGATTTGTGTGAAAATATTTCAAAAGTGATAAAAGCTACAACCATGAATTATTTTCTGTTGTATTCTACATGAAATTGCACACATTTTCATATATAAAAGTTTATGAAACGACTAATGTAAAACGATGCAAACATTACGACAACGTGACGAAAGAATTTCTGAGATGTTTGGCGAGTTACCGCAAGCATGAGCGTAAGGAAAAAGTTTTTTTTCAGAAATTCACCATAAATCGAAATATTGTGCTAGAGACTTCCAGTTTGTTGCAAAATGAAGGTACATGATTGACTATTACTAGAATGTAAGAGTTTTAGCTTATAATTGCGTTTTTTACCATTTTGGTCGCGTTAAAGTTGACCGAAGGTTGAAATTTTGGCAGTTATCCTGATTTATATGGAAATATTTCAAAACTGATAAAAGCTACAACCATGAGTTATTTTCTGTTGTATTCTACATAAAATTGCGCACATTTCCATATATAAAACTTTATGTAACGACTAATATAAAACAGTGCAAACATTACGACAACGTGATGAAAAGAATTTCTGGCGCGGACGTAAGGAAAAAGTTTTTTAAAAATTCACCATAAATCGAAATATTGTGCTAGAGACTTCCAATTTGTTGCAAAAGGAAGGTAAATGATTGAATATTACTAGAATGTAAGAGTTTTAGCTTACAATTGCGTTTTTTGACCATTTTGGTCGAGTCAAAGTTGACCAAAGCTTGAAATTTTGGCAGTTATCGAGATTTATATGAAAATATTTCCAAACTGATAAAAGCTACAACCATGGGTTGTATTTTGTTGTATTTTAAATGAAATTGCGCACATTTTCATATATAAAACTTTATGTAACGGCTAATATAAAACAGTGCAAAAATTACGACAAAATGACGAAAGAATTTCTGAAATTTTCGGCCGAGTTACCACGTGGACGTAAGGAAAAAGTTTTTTTCAAAAATTCACCATAAATCGAAATATTGTGCTAGAGACTTCCAATTTGTTGCAAAATGAAGGTAAATGATTGAATATTACTAGAATGTAAGATTTTTAGCTTACAATTGTGTTTTTCGACCATTTTGGTCGAGTCAAAGTTGACTGAAGGTTGAAATTTTTTGTAGTCGATGTACGGTACGTCCACTTGGCACCCAACAGACAATTTTAGTCGACGTATGATACGTCCAGTAGGCGTTTAAGGGTTAACAACAGCTGGTTGGGGAGAACACCACCCTAGCTTCCTCCACCCTTCTTCTTAGCTTTACTTACCTTCCGGAAAATGGAAGTGATTCAAAAAAACAAAACAAGCTCCCTCATATGGACAGAAGAAGTCATGGATCCTCAACAGAAGAAACAAAGTCTGAAACTTCCTCTGTCCTGGGGAGGAAGGGCCAGCCAAACTCGAAGATTCATCCTCAGTGCCTTTGTAGACCCAAGAGCCTTGTAGGTCACTGTCTGTTGGAGAAAAGTGCTGCTATTCAACAGCACCCTCTTCCACTTTGCTCCATGAGAGAGCCTGGTGAAACCCAGAACCAGTTTATTCCTTAGTGCCAACACCAACTCAGTGCCAAAGTCTCTCTGGATTGAGAAAACACTACAACCCCTTCCAGACCCAGTTGGCTCACAGGTAATCTGGTGGGCCAAGTAGGTGAAAATCCCATTCGCTATGGTGAAAGACCAAGGATCCTGCCAGAAACTGCCTGGCGAGTTGTTACAGCAGCCACTCCAAGATGCTGTGTGCATGTGTGTGTGTGTTGAGAGAGAGAGAGAGAGAGAGAGAGAGAGAGAGAGAGAGAGAGAGAGAGAGAGAGAGAGAGAGAGAGAGACTCCCTTTGGTCAGAGACGTTCAAACAAGAGACTAAGAGAAAACTGAGAGAGTGAGCCAAAACCACCTGCAATGTTGGTACGGCACTGTCCGAGTGAATGTAAATTCCCCAGACAAGTCAGGGGTGGAGGAAGTAACTTTATAGGCTAGTAGACCTTATTGAATTCCCATGCCAGAAACCAGCAAATTCACCTGTTCTGATGCATGGTTAGCTAATTGTGACCCTCACAAAAGTGTCTATGGACTGTGCCAAGGTGCCTCCTTGGGGCTATCCCACTCGCACATGAGCTTGATGATTCCTAGAAAAATATCCCTGTACCTTAGTTATCTGAACACTGGGGCAAAGGACCCTTGGGTCCCTCCAGGCACCAGGCATCTTGAGATGCTCTCCCTGCAGGAGAGGGAGGCCTGACAAAACCCCAAGGGATCATTCAACCATTCTGGTATATGCCCCACCCAGTCACAAGATCAATCCAGGCACATAACCTTTTGGGAAAATGGCCTGGAAGGGAGTGTGAATGCTCTCAATTCTAGCCCCCATGCCTATCTGACCTCCACTTTTGGATCATCTGAAGAAGTAGATGCGATAGGCAACCAGTCCCAGGCACCCTTGCCGAGACTGGTAAAGTCAGAGCCTCTTCCAGGTGAGCTAGGCTGTGAGCGGTCATCAACCTGTGGTGGCGACGTCCTTACAGGTCATGGCTAGTGAATTTGCTAAGTGAAACATGCCCCAGCCTTCCTAAAAGCCAAAGCCTCTACAAGTGAGGAAGGATGGCTGGGGGACCTCTTGCTAGGCCTGGGTGACAGTGTCACAATAATCCTACCACAATCCTGAGACCCCAGGAGCACCTGCATGGTCGATTCCCTTGCTCAAGCTGGGGTTGCTGATTGGCTGCATGGCACCCTGGTCAGCCTAGCTAGCCAGGCTGGTGCCTGGTGCAGCAGTATGCAAGGCACTACTATGCCTTCATCTTCCTCCACTTAGAAGTTTTGGAAGAGGAAGGAGAGGACGCATTGGAAAAAGCACACAGATATCACTGCCACCTGGAGACCAGATCCGAAGATTGGGTGCATTGACAGCAAATGATTTGCATCAATAGGTTGTGCAAGCCCCTTGCCAATAGCAACCAAGCTATGCAGACGCGTCATGCAAGCCTCTTTTATGCAACCTGAAGAAAATGTGATGGCAGAGGTGAAGGACTCCCTTGCCACCACAGTGGCCTGACCATGAATGGACAGAGATCCAGTAGCTTGCTGCTTCCAAGAAACCCCAATTCAAGACCGAGCACACTTGAAGTGAATGAGCTGCACAACCAGGTCTGGTAACCACTCTCTGTAAGACATTCATGAGTCGCTGTGAGAGTAGCATTGTTCCTCTGTAACTCTGGCCTTATGGCCTTGGATAAACAGAGGGAACACTAAAAATCACTGCTATCCAAAAGCCCCACTTGTAGGATGCGCACTTGGGAAGCAAATGAGTTGCGCAACCCCCCCGCCCCCGTGCGACCCTGACTCTGATTTATCTGGCCTTACAGCCCTGGATAAACAAAGAGAACACTACTAGTCTGTTGCTATCCATAACCCAAACCAAAGACCAGGTAACAGAAATGAACGAACAGCAAGAACAGGCAGCACAACTCCCCCTCTGTGCATCTTTGATGGGTGGCAGTGAGGGGAGTTGTAGTGCTCTCCTGTCGCCATAGCCCATGACCCTAGGTAAACAGAAAGAACACTACTAGCCCATTGCCCCCCATTAACTCAATCCGTAGACCAGGTAACAGGAAGTGAACAAGCCACAAGACTGGGTTCCACAGCCCTCTCTCTGTGCAACTCCAGGGTGTCATAGCGAGAAAGGAGACTCAACTTGACGCAAGCTCGAAAAGCTTACAGAGACGAGTCGAAACAGCCCTCTATTCTAAGAAGGGAGACTCCTTCCATAAAAACAGCAGGCAACTCTGTTCCTATAGTTATTTCTCTTTTCTGTCTCTTTCTACTGCTTTCTTCTTGATAAGAAAGCAATGATGTTCATTTCTGTCTGTTTTAAAATGCCAATAAAGTGAAATATAGCACTGTCATTCAGCAGATTTATATCATGGGTGATATATTTCAAGGAAACTATGCACTTTCCCCCAGTGTGTACACATTTCTTTTATTAATGAATGAGGGTCGTCCTACTTTTCCTCTTCCTCCCCTGAAGAAAATTCCAAAGCTGTTTTCTGCTGTTGCTCCCTCTGAAGGTCCTGTAGTTCTTCTCTTCTCTGATGAGCTCTGCTTTGTGCTCCTCCAGTAACTCCACCATGTCATCATCACTCGCCTCCAAGCCCATGGACTTGCCCAGAGACACAATATCCTTCACAACAGGCTCAGCTTTAAAGCCTTCAAAGTCCCTTACTGCTACAACATGTGGCCACAATTTCCTCCAGGCATAGTTCATGGTCCTGTAAGAAACTTCACCCCACGCTTTACCTACGAGCCTTATGCATGGAGAATGTTGAAGTGGTTCTTCCTTACTGCAAGGTTTGAGTTAGCCAGCAATTTTTTATTGAGTGGATGAATGAATCCACTGGGCCTACCACCAGGAAATACATTAAGGAGAAAAAATGCCTCTGAAGGCTTGTCCTGTGCTGGACAATGTTCCCGTCATCTTCCAGGCTTGGAAACCAAGTTTCTACAGGAGTTCAACTTCATAAGGGTGAGGTTCTTGCCCACAACACAGTTCTTCCCATCCAGCCCATAAACCAGCAGGTCATCTCTAAATTTCAAGAAACTGTACACAAAGCACTATTCCAGAGGTGCTTTAAGGCAATTTCTGATACAGGGCTGGCCGTAAGAGAATTCTGGAAGAACCACATTCAACATCACATTTATTTTTCATCACATTATTTTCCTTATAAACCCTTAAGTTTCTGAAGTGGTTGGCAAGCAAAGGTTTCAGTTTTAGCCTGTCCTTCACTGGCTTGTGCACTGGCTGTGACTTCTCTTGGGGGAAATAGGTGCTTTTGGCAGTTTCTTTCAAACTATGCCTGTCTTATCACAAATGAAAACTTATTAGGAAATAAAACCTCCATTCTTTGCAAAGTAATTCAATTCTTTAAAATACTTCTCGGAAGCATTTTTGTAAGTACTGGCAGTCTCCAAATATCCCATCACACTGTGTATATAACCCTTCTCCTCTTGAATTTTTCAAAGCACCCATGACTGGCTTTGAACTCTTAAGCATTACTGTATCAGCACTCATTCCAAGAATGGTTTTCATGAGATCAAGTAACTGTCTTACCTTTTCACATAAGATGGCCTAAAAAAAACGATCTCCAGCTAACTGCTTTTCATTTATCCAAACTAACAACAATTTCTCAACCTTTTCAACTGTCTGAGACCTTTGTTTTGTAACCGATTTCATTCTCCTAGAAATTCAACTGCTTCAATGGCCTCTTTAAGTTTTATTATGGTAGAAATTGTCTGTTTGGCCATTCCATACTCCTTCGCCAGATCAACCACTTGGACACCACCCACTTTTCATATTATTTGAAACTCTACAGATTTTCTCTGTCTATCTTTGCCTTGCTGGCATCTCTAGCCTTCTTGGTCTACAAGAAGAAAAGACATACAAAGACACAGACACAGTTCAGCACAGACGCCCACTTGGCGAGACCCATATGAAGACTTCCCTTTTCTTTGTTCCAGTTTGGAATAATGCTCTAGTTCAATTCAAACACACATGACTGCATTATGAAGAGTCACAGCCATACCTGGCCAGTTGCTCTCTGATGCCCCTTAACCACAATAAAGAGTTAAAAGTCTCAGGGTGGCTACTAAGTAGCGTAAATAATTTTGGATATTTCTTATGAGGAGTTAAACACTGTTCAGGAGACACTCTGGTGATTTAAAAAGTTTCCACTGATTGCATAGCTACTTCAGCTAACCTTAACAAAAATCTAACTAAAATTTTATTTCTAAGGATTCAAACAACTCACCATTGATTATACAAAGAATCCGCTTCTTACTCATTCCTCGTAGTTCATGTAAACAAAGACTTTTCAACTCATGAAGTGGTATACTCTGTAAAAAAAATAGAAAGTACTGTACAGATGCCTGATGAATATTTGAAGTCATCAGACTGACACATTGTTCTCAAACAATAATTAAAATAACTGATATTTCCTACAACCTTGTCCATTAATTCTGAAAAATTTGTATTAATGAACAAAGAAAAAATTGAGACGAATTACCCAATGAATAAATATACTTATCATCTAATGCTTCATTAGTATTTGGATTATATATATATAAACATGCAACATATTGGTGTAAACACTTAAAAAAACTCTAATACAGCACCATGTCAACTTAACAGATAGTCTGGGGTCTGGTCTCCTGATAGGAAAGAAAACCTGGTAGTATACCTTAAATAATACCCCATGGCCAACCCACATAGTTAATACAGCAATTTTTAAAATCAGTAACCTATCCTAACCTGTATTTCTGAGTCCAGCCCCGTGTCAGCCGGTGAAATTCCATACTAACACGAATTTCTAGGTAAAATATTGCTAAGTATACCAGAGAAAAAAGAGCTTTCAGGAATGCTGGAGTTACTACCCCCAGATCGAGCGTCTTCCATATTGGAGACGTCGGTATAACCAAGGGTGAATGAAAGGATCACAACCACAGGAGCCACACTCGAAAGACATCCCCATGTCAAAATCCCCCGGAAAGAGTAGTGAGCCGTTCCAGCCCCCACACTCACCCGCCCGCCAAGCCGGCGACTCCAGCGCCACCTACACTCATTCCATTTTCTAGCACGTGATTTTTTCCACCCAGGATTTTGTGCTTGTGTTTTTGGACGTTTTTTGCCTTTTGCCAGCATGTCTTCTAGCAACTTTTCTGTCACCAAGTTAAGTACCATCTTATTGTGGGGTTTTTATGATAAGTTTGGCTGGGTCAGTCCGTATTTTCATATTATATGTGATTGTTGTTATGACGCCGTGGCGTCCCCTAGCCAGCCATGTCGACCGCGAGATTCACCCAACCAGCTTGTTCTGTTTGGGATTTCTCCTTGTCGTTATATTACTTATCATTATCCCCCCTGGGTTTCATCCTGGTGGTGTTTCCTGGGTGGGTTATATCGGTGTTTCTTGAAATTATTTTACTGATCTACATGTCGGATTTCCTTTATTAGGGTTCCCGTCATTTCCCGCTTAGGTTCTTCCACCGGGATGTGTTCCCGTGACAGTTTTAGCTTCTATATCATTTTAGTGTGTCGTGCTGGTGCTATCAGTGTTTTGTTGCCTTGAATTACATGCGGGGGAGCGTCAGCTTCGATTTATTGTTTATCCTGTCGCTCCTCTAGGTTAGGCTATGCGCCTTGCACGAGCACAAATATTCCTGGTTTATGTATATTTAGTGATGGTAATTTATCTGGTAATTTTGTTGTGTGGGGGCCCCCCCTTGCCTGTCTATGTCTAGTTAGGCTCGTATTTTACTTCTTGGCCTCCCGCTCTCCTCAGTAGGTTAGGTATGGGGAGGGACCCTCAGGTTGAGGGAGTTTCTGTTGCTGTTCCTTCCATGGGCCGTTGTTTGGGTAGTAGAGTGAGACCCCATTGTCCTCCCCCTTCTCCACGGAGGGGTAGAGTTTTCTGTGGGTGTGTCTCCTCTATGCTGTTATGGCATTCTTCCCCTTTTCTTTCGGCTCTGGTTGGTTTTCAGCACGGAAATTTCTCTCCCTGTTATTTCCTCCCCCTCCCTTCCCTTGTCCCCCCCTGTTAGCTTAGGCTATGCCTAGGCGCAGGTGCTGACCTAGGCTATGACTAGGTGTGAGTCGGCGTGTTGAGGCCTTGGTCGCTATCCCCTTCCTCCTCTCATTCGGGGTAGGCTTGTCCTTCCACGGCTAGTATTAATTTACTTGGCGTGGTGCGTGACTGCAGTCGAGCGGGTGAAGTGTCTTCCCCAGTCTCCTGTTTTCACTTGCCCTAGCCTACTCCCCATCCCTGCCCCACCAACCCTTCCCTCCCCCTCCCCACCCCAGGCCAGCTCTTGCCTCTTCTCGTGCGGGTGACGCCAGCTGGCGTTTTCTCTGAGTTTGGGGGCTTTCCCTGGTGGAGGGATTCGTTCCCTCCCGGGGCAAGTCCCCGGTGGCGCTGCGCTTGGCTGAAATGTTTCGTTAACCTGCTCTCCTAGGATTGAGCGGGTTTCGAACATTTTTATTTTTCGTTCTCGACCTCTTTCCGTTTGAGTTTGCCTTAGTTGGGTTGATTGGCGCCTACTCCGGCCCTTGTGGCCTCGTGATGTTGGTAGCCTCACCCTCCTACTGATTCTCTAGCGGTGGAGGTTTGGGCTCTCCGGTGGGGGTGTCTCCGGACTCCGGAATGTATGTTTCATTGTCTTGTTACCAGTTCCGTTACCATCTCTTGTATTCTATATGCATATCCACTGGCGGAGCGAGTTACTCACTCCGCCGTTAGACATTATGTTATTTTGGGGGTCCGGTGTCCTGCCCTGGGGTTCCGCCGTTTTTATTGCCGGCATCCCTTGTGGTAGGGCCCTGTTGACTCAGCTCTCTCGTTCCACCGGAGTATTCCGGTGGTCGGGGAGCAGCTTGCTTACCGCTCTATTTAATTTATTGTTTGGTGGGCCCGTCTCTGACGGGGGTTTTTCTTCCCACCGGAGTCCTCCGGTAGTAGGTTGAAATACCCGGGCCTACCTAGTTTAAGTTTCTTAGAGTGGTAGGTTCATGTACTTTACACACTTACAGACTGTGCGTTGTGAGGAGCCAGGGTGCACCGCTACCCTCCATCAACCCTACGGGCATGTGGTGTGCCGGACCCACGCTGGTTGTGCGGTCCGGCTGGATGATCTCATCGTTTGGCACCCTGATGGCTGTGAGGTCTGCTTCGCCTTATGCAGTAGCATCCAGGACGAGTCGGTAAGCTATCGCCTTTCGTTCCTCACGTTTCTTCAGTCTAATAGGTGCTCATATTGTAATCATGTCTTTTATATTACAGTATGTTAGCCCTGATTGCCTGCTCTCTTTCAGGCTGACGAGTCCTCTAAGAAAGAGGCCCTTGAATCTCTCCGCGCCTGGGTGGCTGGGTTCGGAAGGAACGTACCGTCGGGGAAACCTTACGTCCTCGACGCGAGCCTAAGAGACCTGCTCTACCCCGGCGCCCGGGTTGCTGCTGCTGTTCCGGCGGAGTTGGCCACCCCCATCATTCAGCAGATCCGGGACGCGACCCAGCCACCCCAAGAAGACCCCTTGTATGCGGAGGTTTCGGAGGACGTCGCCGCCTTAGACTTGGACCTGGAGCCAATGAATATGGAGCTGGACCAAGTGGTAGGTAGTGAGGTAAGTGAGGTTGCGGGGGAGGCGCCCTTTTTGATTCCCCATCATCCTCTGCTTCTTCCTTTACAGGATTTGGTAAGTCTTCCATCTTGGGTGACAGGGCTCCATCCGCTGTCCCCAAGTTGAAGCTGAAGACTTCGTGGAAGGCGAAGGGCTTCAAGTCCTTGTCTTCCCGGAAAGCATCTCCTTTCCCCCCGTCGAAGGCTAAGGTTTCTGTACCTGTAGCCTCCGGGAGCAAACCAGGAACCTCGGGCAAAGGCGCGAGTAAGAGGGCACCAAAACCAAGCCCTCCTCGCCAGCCTGCCTTTGACCCTGAGGCGTTTGCCAATTCATTGCTCGAGAGGTTCTCGGCGGAGGTAGAGTCGAAGCTTTCCAAAATCACGGAAAAGCTTCACAGCCACGATACTCTACTGGCGGGTATGGCTCGCTCCGGCGGGGCCAATCCACAGTATGAGATTCCAGATACGGCTGATCTCCCTCCCTTCGATGTTGGGAACCCGTGGCGTTTTGCTCTTCGTGCCATTCGGCACGAAGACACTCTGACGGTTGAGGGTCTTGGCACGAGACGTCTGGAGGAGTTGGAGTTCTTCCCTCCCGATCTCCTGCCCCCTTACCCAGGCTTCGTTAGGCTGACGGAGGAAGCCTGGGTACACTCAGACAAGGTTCCTAGAGAGACAGTGATCTTTCCGAGGGACCAGGCGCAGTCTACTCTCCTGCGCACTCTTACGGAGTGGCAGGCAGAGAATACCAAACTGACTCCTTTCAAGGGCAACTACACCATGTTTTCATTAGGTGATAAGTTGCCCACTCCCTGCCTTAACAAAGTCGCTCTGGCTACGGCCCAGGCTTGCTTTGATGGTAATCCTTTGCCTCAGTTGAGGGAGACAGACTCCACATCCCTGGTATTCCCAGGGGGTGAGGAGTTTTGGAAAGACGCCCCGTCCACTTTTACTGTGGGTAAGTTGGACGCTCACTGCGCGTCTTCGCAATTTAGTGAACAGCTTCCCAAGCTCCCGGAAGCTTTGCTAAAGGCGGAGTTTGAGGCTCGGTCTCGGTTGGGCTGGTCCTTGAACTCCCTCTACCTGACAGAAGCGACTGCCGTCTCCTGTGCAGAGGAGCCCTTCTTCCAGGTTCTGGCTAAATCCCTGTTAGCAGGGTTTCAGTCAGACCTGTATGATTTTATGGTGGCGAAGTTAGAGTGCAGGAAGTTCATTTTTGCTGAGGCCACCATTCGTCATGAGCCTAACAAGCTCATGAAGAGTTCTGTCTGGGGGGTGAATCTCTTCCCGGATGACGATGTAGCCAGTGTTCTGAGCGAGGCTACCAGAGCCAATCAAAGCCTTCGCTCTCGTTGGGGTATCTCCACCTACAAGTGGAAAACCCCGGAATCTGGCAGCTCCCAGACCAAGTCTGGTAAACGCTTCAGGCGTCATAAAAGACCCCATCATCAGACGGTCGCCCAAGCTGTCCCGGTCTCGGCGGTGGCCCAGCCCTCCACCTCCAAGGCTCAACCCCAACAATACGTGCTGGTCCAACCAGCCCAATCCCTTGCTGCACCCTCGTACGTCTCCTCTCCGGCGTACAACCCTACCTATGAGGGCCGTGGGTTCTTTCACAGCCTTAATAGGAGCGCAAGGGGGGGAAGAGGTCGAGCCCCTTACAGAGGCAAACCTGGCTCTGCCCCAAGAGGAAAACCTGGACGTGGCAGAGGAAGCAAACCCGCTTCCTCCCACTGAGACCAGTCAGGTAGGTGGTCGCCTTTACTGGTTCAGAGACCAGTGGTCCTTCAGTCCTTGGGCACACAGCATTGTGTCCAAAGGTCTGGGTTGGAGCTGGATCAAGGATCCCCCTCCCCTGATCAGGTTTTACCAACCCCCCTCCAGAGTCCTACAGGACTATGTGACGGAACTGCTCAACAAGCGAGCAATAAAGAAAGTAAGGCACCTCAAATTTCAAGGCAGGTTGTTCACTGTCCCAAAGAAAGACTCCGGTCAGCAAAGAGTGATTCTGGATCTGTCGCGTCTAAATCTTTATATAAAATGCGACAAGTTTCGCATGCTTACGGTAGCTCAGGTACGGACTCTACTTCGCGTGGAGCCGTCACCACCTCTGCCGATCTTTCAGACGCTTACTATCACGTCCCGGTTGCACGGAACTTCTCTCCCTTCCTGGGTTTCAGACTCGGGAAGCAAGCCTACTCCTTCAGGGTCATGCCTTTCGGTCTCAATATAGCCCCAGGATATTTACAAAGCTGGCGGAAACAGTAGTTCAGCAGCTCCGGTCCCGAGGATCTCCTAGCAGCGTACCTGGACGATTGGATAATTTGGGCTCCAACAGTTCAAGAGTGCCGGAAGGCTACGGCCATAGTCATCAAATTCCTGGAGTCGTTAGGCTTTCAGCTGAACAGGAGAAGTCCGCTTGACTCCGAGTCCGGTTTCAATGGCTGGGCCTCCAGTGGGACCTGTCCTCGTACAGGCTATCCTCCCGCCGTCCAAACGGAAGGAGATAGCCTCCGTTACCAGAAAATTTTTGAAGAACAAAGCAGCATCCTGCGGTCCCAAGAGAGAATCCTCGGCTCCTTCAATTTGCCTCAGTGAGCGGACCTGCTCTTAAAAGCGAAATTAAAAGACATAAACAGAGTGTGGCGGAGACGAGCCAATGTCAGGCTCAGAGACAGGATCTCTTCCATCCCATGAATCTTGAAGGCGAGACTGCGGCCTTGGTCCACAGTCAGCGGCCTGTTAAAGTCAGTCCCGCTTCAATTCCCTCCTCCGGCGCTGGTAATTCACACAGACGCTTCATTAAGCGGCTGGGGAGGGTATTCGCCAAAACAAAAAGTACAAGGAACATGGTCTAAAATGTTTCAACAGTTCCATATAAACACCTTGGAAGCTATGGCGGTATTTCTAACTCTAAAGAAAATCCGCCCCCCCAGCCGGATTCACATCAGGCTGGTGTTGGACAGCGCCGTGGTGGTTCATTGCATCAACAGGGGCGGCTCCAAACCAGGTCGCGTAAACCAGGTGATGGTAGCTATCTTCTCCCTGGCGAACAAGCACGGCTGGCATCTGTCAGCCACCCACCTAGCGGGGGTGCGGAACGTGGTGGCGGATTCCCTGTCCAGAACCACTCCATTGGTCTCTGGACGGAGAGTCATTCAATTGAATTTGCCGCCGGGTTCCGGGACTCCAAGTGGATCTGTTCGCGACGGAGAGCAACTACAAGCTTCCCTGTTATGTGGCCCCGAACCTGGACCCTCAGGCTTATGCCACGGACGCGATGACCACAGACTGGAACAACTGGGAGAAGATCTACTTATTTCCCCCAATAAACATGTTATTGAATATTGAAGGTACTACACAAACTCAGGTCATTCAAAGGTCAACTGGCTCTGATAGCCCCCTACTGGCCGAAGAGCAACTGGTTCCCTCTGCTTCAGGAACTCAAGTTGTGGTGTCATCAGATTCCCAATCCCAGATTGACCCGAGTAGTACAAACCAAGACTGTGTCAGCTTCCTTAAGAACTCAGAATGCCCTAGTTTTATGGACTTTGTAAAGTTCGCTGCTCAAAAGGGAGCAAACATTGACCCCGTTAACACTCTGTTTTTAGAATCGGATAAGAGAGAGTCTACTCTCAGACAATATGATTCAGCAGTCAAGAAATTAGCATCCTTTTTGAAGGCATCTGAAGCTCAAACTATGACTACTAACCTAGCGGTTACTTTCTTTAGATCATTGTTTGAAAAAGGCCTTGCCCCGGCCACTATTACTACAGCTAAGTCAGCCTTGAAGAAGGTATTTTTGTATGGTTTTAAAATTGACCTTACAGATTCATACTTTCCATCTATCCCTAGAGCATGTGCTCGTTTGAGACCCGTGACATGCCCACATTCTGTTACGTGGTTCCTCAACGATGTTCTTAAGTTGGCATCTGATATTGACAACTCACATTGCTCTTATATGGATCTGTTAAGGAAAACCTTATTTCTGATTAGCTTGGCTTCAGGTGCCAGAATTTCAGAGCTATCGGCTCTCACTAGGGGTGATGTTTATGTTAATTTCCTCCCGTCCGGAGAAGTCCTCCTTTCCCCTGATCATAGATTTTTAGCTAAAAATGAGGACCCTCAGGACAGGTGGTCCCCTTGGAAGGTGGTGCCTCTTCCACAGGACCAGTCCTTATGCCCAGTCTATACCTTAAAGTCTTACCTGCTAAGAACTCCACAGTGTAAGTCGGGTCCTCTTTTTATCAGGGAGAAAGGTGGAACTCTTTCGTTGAATGCTATAAGGCAGCAAATTCTGTATTTTATTAAACAAGCCAACCCGGATTCAGTCCCTAAGGTTCATGATATCCGTGCGGTAGCTACCTCTACTAACTATTTTCATAATATGGATTTTGCTGAACTTACCAAGTATACGGGATGGAAATCACCTCTAGTGTTTAAACACCATTATTTAAAATCACTCGAAGCCCTAAAATTTTCTGCAGTGGCTGTGGGGAGTATCATCCCCCCACCTTAATTATCCTTAATCCTTATCCTTTCCCCGCCTGCCTCATTTATTTCTCTGCCTGCCCTTCTGGATCAATCATGCCTCACTGCCTTGCTCCTCATAATTGATGTTATTATCGCCCTTAATATTAATTTTTCTTGGTGATTGTATATTGACATGCTGTGAATTTGGATTGTCCTAGGGGTACTGAGCTGTTTTCATTTTGCTCCATGTACCTCAAAAATTTCTGATATTGTAAATGTCTCTCTTTGTTCTTAGGTATAAGTTTTTATTTACTCGTTTGTATTTTTATCTTATTGGATGTACCTTACTCCACCTGTATTTACATTGTGTGCCTATTTTTGTACTTTACTCTTAAGGTTATATTCATGTACTTACCTGTTACTGATCCTATTTTTCTGTGGAGAGATATATTAATTAAATCTATTTTTCATAGCCTGTGTTTTTTGTTCAGATCACCTTTTATTTTCTTCTGTAGCCTTGCAGTCTTGGCATGATTCTCTGTCACTATTTCACCGGCTGACACGGGGCTGGACTCAGAAAAGGGATTTTGACAAAGGAAAAATCTATTTCTGAGGGAGGCCCCGTGTCACCTGGTGACCCTCCCAGAGGCCGGTTTTGCCCCCCCTACTTGCACATGCCAAGCCTGGGGGTGGTGCTAGTCTGGAATGAGTGTAGGTGGCGCTGGAGTCGCCGGCTTGGCGGGCGGGTGAGTGTGGGGGCTGGAACGGCTCACTACTCTTTCCGGGGGATTTTGACATGGGGATGTCTTTCGAGTGTGGCTCTGTGGTTGTGATCCTTTCACTCACCCTTGGTTATACCGACGTCTCCATTATGGAAGACGCTCGATCTGGGGGTAGTAACTCCAGCATTCCTGAAAGCTCTTTTTTCTCTGGTTTACTTAGCAATATTTTACCTAGAAATTCGTGTTAGTATGGAATTTCACCGGGTGACACGGGGCCTCCCTCAGAAATAGATTTTTCCTTTGTCAAAATCCCTTTTTGCACTTACCATTCAATTTCAGAGGTTTATTCAATTGTCAAACAATTTTTTAGACTTATTTACAAAATAAATTGCAAAAACATCACAATAAAACAGCTGATTAGGTCTACCTGCTTATGCTTACAAGATAAGTAAAATACAAAAACTTATACAAAAATACCATAAACATTTTAATGTTTCTTGTTTAATGTATATGTAACCCAGCTTTCTATATACAGTAATACCTCGAAGTTACACGAGGTTAGGTTCCTGAACTCTTGGAGTAAGGCGAGGATTCGCATAAGTTTGGTACAGTCACTAAAAATGCTAATGCATACAGTAAATGCTTATTTCTAGAGTTTAAACCCTAAATATGACAAATCATGCCCCTAAAGCACTTTATTTCATTTAAAAGTTAGCTTAATACCATACTATAATTCATATTTCATTACAGTGCTGAGAGAGAGAGGGGGGGAGTTGTTCTTACATTAAATATCTATCAAGAGGGAAATTATTCATGATTTATTACAGATAAAAAGAATAACTTTGGAGAGAGAGAGAGAGAGAGAGAGAGAGAGAGAGAGAGAGAGAGAGAGAGAGAGAGAGAGAGAGATTCTTAGGTTGGATATCAAAAGATGGAAATCCAGATTTATGAAGAGAGAGAGAGAGAGAGAGAGAGAGAGAGAGAGAGAGAGAGAGAGAGAGAGAGAGAGAGAGAGGGAGAGAGAGAGATTCTTAGGTTGGATATCAAAAGATACAACTCATGATTTATGAAAAGAGAAAGAGAGAGAGAGAGAGAGAGAGAGAGAGAGAGAGAGAGAGAGAGAGAGAGAGAGAGAGAGAGAATGTTTACATCAGCAGCTGTTTTGTGATTTTGACTTATTTTACTGCAGGACCAGATTTATAGGGGGCATAGGGGGCAATTGCCCTGGGCCCCCCATCTGAGGGGGGATCCCCGACTCAAAATAAAAAGTTGGAAAATTAGTAAGATGGGAAAAAAAAGGGATTTTGACAAAGGAAAAATCTATTTCTGGGGGAAGACCTGTGTCACCCAGTGAAATATCCATTAAGCACATATTTCTAGGTATAAGTATTGCTAAAAATACCAGAGAAAAAGCTATCAGGAATGCTGGGGTCACTACCCCCAGTTCGCTCATCTATTAATCAAAATAGATGTCGGTATACACAAAGGGTGAGTGTGTTGCCACTGCCACAGGCCTCTGCCCTGTAGAGATTCCCAATCTCAAAAACCCCGGAAAGTGAGGGGCCGTCGCATATCCAACGCCCATCGCCCAGCCAACCAACACCTCAGCCGCCATCTTAGTCTCATTCCAGGTTAGCACCCAGCCCCCAAGCTTGGTATGTCCACCAGGGGGGGAAACAGAGAATAGGGGTGGGTCACCGGGTGACACAGGTCTTCCCCCAGAAATAGATTTTTCCTTTGTCAAAATCCCTTTTCTGGGTTCAACCTGTGTCACCCGGTGAAATAGCAACAGAGAGTCATACAAAGCTTGGTGAAACCCCTTAACAACTACTGAGATGGAGATAAATAAAACTATCAGTACAAACTGAGTTTAATTATCCAAGTAGCAAAAATAGGACATGATTAACAATACAGGATAAGACATGGTCAATAACAAGGGGCAAATATATACAAAATACTGGAAAATACCAAGATACTTAAATGCTAACAAAGATAATAACCGTAAAATATAACATGGTCAGGAGTCAGGCTGTGAAGCATGCCTGACCTAAGAATAGATGGCAAGGTAAGTAAACGAGGCAGGTAGGCGAGAGAGGAAAGGGACAGGATAATTAAGATTGCATAGGTTAATCTAGGGCAGAAGGGACAATGCTTCCTGCAGCCACAGTGGAAAATTTTAGGACCTCTAGAGATTTAAGATAGTGGCGTTTGAATACTGATGGTGATTTCCAACCAGTATATTTTTTAAGCTCCTCAAAGTTCATATTATGAAAATAATTAGCGGAGGTGGCCACTGCTCGGATATCATGAACCTTAGGTACTGAATCCGGGTTAGCTTGTTTAATAAAATATAATATTTGTTATCTGATGGCCTTTAAGGAAAGGGTTCCTCCTTTTTCCCTGACAAAAAGAGGACCAGACATTATATTAGAAGTTCTATGTAAATAAGCCTTTAAAGTAGTGACTGGGCACAAGGACGGATCCTGTGGAAGGGGTATAACCTTTTAAGGGGACCACCTATCTTGTGGATCTTCATTCTTAGCTAAAAATTTTAGATCCGGGGATAGTAGAACTTCTCCTGACGGGAGGAAATCAACATGGTTCGGTTCTCTAGAGAGAGCGGACAGTTCAGAAAATCTGGCACCTGAAGCTAGGCTAATTAAGAATAACGTTTTCCTTAACAGACTCAAATATGGACACTGTTCATTATCAGTGTCCGATGCTAATTTCAGTACGTCATTTAAGAACCAGGAAACCATGTGTGGACGGGTTGCTGGTCTCAAACGAGTGCATGTTCTAGGGATTGATGAAAAGTATGAGTCCGTTAAGTCAATATTGAAGCCATGTAAAAATATCTTTTTAAAGCCGACTTTGCTGTAGTAATAGTACTAGAAGCCAGTCCTTTTTCAAATAATGACCTGAAGAACGAGATTGCCAGATTCGTGGTCATCACTTTAGCTTCAGATTCTTTCAGGAATAATGCAAACTTTTTAACTGCTGAATCGTACTGTCTGAGAGTAGAGTCCCTTTTATCTGATTCTAAGAACAATGTATTAACAGGATCAATATTAGCATCTCTCTGAGCAGCGAATTTCATGAAGTCCATAAAGCCAGGGCATTTAGAATTCTTGAGGAAGCTGACACAGTCCGAGTTT
This sequence comes from Macrobrachium rosenbergii, assembly GCF_040412425.1. NCBI lineage: Eukaryota > Metazoa > Arthropoda > Malacostraca > Decapoda > Palaemonidae > Macrobrachium > Macrobrachium rosenbergii. The sequence continues at coordinate 98,264,460 of NC_089752.1, forward strand.
GTACTATCTGAGTCAACTTTGGCCTGGGTATTTGAATACACGGGAGCTTCAACTCTAGAAGAAGAGGAAACCAACTGCTCTTCGGCCAGTTGGGTGCTACCAGGGCTACTTGACCTTTGAATGACCTGAGCTTGTGCAAAACTTTCATCTACAGGTTTATTGGTGGAAACAGATAGATTTTCTGCCACATGTTCCAATCTATTGACATCGCATCTGTGGAGTGAGCAAGAGGGTCCAGATTGGGAGCAACGTAACATGGAAGTTTGTGGTTGCTCTCTGTGGCAAACAGATCTACCTGGAGACCTGGTACCTGAAGTCGAATCCACTCGAATGATGTTTTGTCCAGAGACCATTCCGACTCCAGCGGAGTTGTCCTGGATAGAGAATCCGCAATGACATTCCGGTCACCTGCCAGATGGGTGGCTGACAAGTGCCAACGGTGCTTTCTTGCCAGGGAGAAAATTGCTATCATCACTTGATTGATCCGGCTCGACTTGGAGCCCCCGTTTATACAATGCACTACTACTGCACTATCCAGAACCAGCCTGATATGGATCTGTCTGGATGGACGTAGTTTTTTCAGAGTTAGAAATACTGCCATTGCTTCGAGAATGTTGATATGGAACTGGTGGAACATTGTGGACCACGTTCCTTGAACTTTTCTGTGTTGGGAATATCCTCCCCACCCGCTTAGAGAAGCGTCCGTGTGAATCACCAGTGATGGAGGAGGAAACTGGAGGGGTACTGACCTTGATAGACTCTTGACTGTCGACCATGGCTGAAGTCTTTTCCTCAACACCAGTGGAATTAAGGACACCTTGTCTCTGAGTTTGATGTTGGCTCGTCTCCTCCACACTCTGTTTATATCTTTCAGTTTGGCTTTCAGAAGCAGGTCTGTAACAGATGCGAACTGAAGAGAACCCAGGACCCTTTCCTGGGTACGGCGAGTGGCTTTCCTGTTTTTGAGGAACTGCCTGGTGGCTTTGGCTATTTCCCTCCTTTTGGCTGGCGGAAGAGACAGTTTGTGTGAGTCCAGATCCCATTGGATTCCTAGCCACTGAAATCGAGCCTCCGGAACTAGGCGGGATTTCTCCCTGTTTATTTGAAAGCCTAGGGATTCCAGGAAGTTGATCACTATGGCTGTTGCTCTCTGACATTCCTCGGCGTTGGATGCCCAAATTATCCAATCGTCCAAGTATGCGGCTAACATGATCCCCTGGGACCGTAACTGCTGAACTACTGTTTCTGCCAGTTTGGTGAAGATTCTGGGCGCTATGTTGAGCCCGAATGGCATGACTCTGAATGAGTAGGCCTGTTTTCCTAGTCTGAACCCTAGGTAAGGAGAGAAGTTTCTCGCAACCGGGACGTGATAATATGCGTCTGAAAGATCTATAGAGGTGGTGACGGCTCCACGAGGAAGTAGGGTCTGCACCTGCGAGATTGTAAGCATGCAAAATTTGTCGCACTGAATGTAAAGATTGAGACGAGACAAGTCTAAGATTACTCTTTGCTGACTGGAGCCTTTCTTCGGAACGCTGAACAATCTGCCTTGAAATTTCAGGTGTCTGACTTTCTTTATAGCCCTCTTGTGAAGAGGTCCTTTACAAAGTCCAGGAGAGCTTTGGATGGGGACTGATGGAATCTGACTAGTGGAGGAGGACCTTTGCTCCAGCTCCATCCCAGACCTTTGGAGACTATGCTGTGGGCCCACGGACTGAAGGTCCATTGGTCCCGAAAAAGATACAACCTCCCGCCTACCTGAGAAGACTCATTGGACAGGAGAGGGCTTACCTCCTCTACTGCCCTGGCCTCCTCTCCCTCGAGAGAGGGAATGTGACGCAGCCCTACCTCTGAAGGAGGCTCTGGCTCTGCTTCCCCTTGCGTTCCTGTTAAAGCCCCGAAACGCCCCCTGGCTTTCAAACGAGGCGTTGAAAGCCGGAGACGTCACGAAGGTTGGGGAAGCAAGGGTATGCTGAGCAGGCTGCATCAGCACAAACTGTTGTTGAGGCTGGGCCTTTGAAGTTGAAGGCTGACCGACCTGGGAGACCGGTACAGCCTGCATCACGGTCTGGGTGTGAGGTCTTCTGTATCTCCTGAACCTTTTCCCCGACTTAGCTTGAGGTCCGGCGGACTCGGTGGCCTTCCTTTTGAAAGGGAGACCCCAGCGGGAGCAGAGGCTTTGATTTGCCCTGGTTGCCTCCGCCAGGACATTATTCACTTCACTCTCGGGGAAGATATTGGCGCCCCAAATAGAGCTCTTCATGAGCCTATTGGGCTCATGCCTTATGGTGGCATCCGCGAAAATGTGTTTGCGGCAATTCACCCTCGCCACTATAAAGTCATACAGGTCCACCTGGAATCCCGCCAACAGGGATTTGGTTAGGACCTGGAAGCTCTCTTCATTATAAGTGACCACTGTTGCCTCTGTCAGGCACAAGGAATTCATGGAGCGACTCAATCTGCACCTGGCCTCAAATTCAGCTTTTAGAAGAGCCTCCGGAATCTTGGGAAGCTGTTCACTGAATAGAGATGAAGCGCACTCGGGGTCGAGTTTGCCCACCATGAACGTGGCTGGAGCTCCCAACCAAAATTCTGAATCTCCGGGGAAGACAAGAGAAGTAGAATCTGTCTCCCGGAGTTGAGGCAGCAGTTTACCCTCGATGCCTGCCTGACAAGTCAGCAAGGCTACCTTAGACATGCAGGGAGTAGGGACAGCATCACGCAATGAGAACATAGTGAAGCTCCCTTTGAAGGGGGTCAGTTTGGTGTTCTCCGCCTCCCACTCCGTGAGAGTGCGCAGCAAGGCGGATTGGGCTTGGTCCCTAGGAAAAATAACTGTCTCCTTCAGGACTTTGTCTGATCTGATCCAAGCCTCTTCGGTAAGTCTGGCGTAGCCTGGGTAGGGAGGCACCAGGTCGGGTGGGAAGAACTCGAATTCTTCCAACCTGCGTGTACCCAAGCCTTCGATTGTAAGGGTATCTTCATGCCGAGGGCATGAAGAGCCAGACATCAGGGTTTCCCTTATCAAAGGGAGGAAGGCTGGAGGCATCCGGAACGGCATACGTTTGAGCCGCCACTCCGGAGCGCACGAACCCGGAGAGCATGAACCCAGAGAGCACGTTCTCCTGGTTCTGCATCCTCTCAGCTAAAGACTTCCAATGATCATCGGAAGACTTCACGCCCGAAGCGAGCTGAGAGGAAAGGTCACTTATCCTGGCTTCAACCTTCTTGTCAAGCTTTTGCAAAAGGAAATCTGCAAAAGCCTCAGGGTCAAAGTTAGGTTGAGGGGGACTCACCTTAACCGCCCTGGATCTCGACCCCTTGGCAGGGGGAGCAGCCTTGCTAGTTGAAGCCACCGGACTAAGAGCCCGTGACTTCGAGGGAACTACAGGATTAGACTTGTGAGGTCTAGAGGACTTGGACAAGCCCTTAGTTTTCAAGGTTTTCACCTTGGGGACAGTAGACCTCAATCTGTCCTCAAGGTAAGCAGATTTCTGGAAACCCTGAAATGAAGAGGAAGAGGAAGAAGGAGAATTGAGAAGGGAGCTCGCTCCCCCTGCCTCACTTACCTCCCTACCTTCTACCTGGTCCGGCTCAATGTTCATTGGTTCGGTGTCTAGATTGATGGCCACCACCTCTTCCGCCACCTCTTCGCACAGGTTATCATCTTGGGAGGGCTGCTTCTCTACCCAGATCTGCTCTATCAAGGGGGCGGCTACTTCAGCCGGAACTGCGGCTGAGATCCGGGCGCCGGGGTAGAGGAGATTGCAAATCCCCTCTGAAAGGATGTAGGGTTTCCCCGACGGGACGTTCCTCCCGAACCCGCCGACCCAGGCCTTCAGGGTCGACAGCGAAGAGTCATGGGAAGTACGGTCAGACTGAAAGAGAAGAAAGGCTTACTAAAACGAACACCGAATACCATATTCATCAATATAAGCCATGAAGTCAAGTGAGACTAAAGGTTAGCCGACTTGAAGCTTACCGACTCATCCATCACCTGCTCATACAGAGCGTAGCACACCTCACAGCCGTCTGGGTGCCAGACGATCAAGTCCTCAACACGAACCGCACAGCCGGAGTGGGATCGGCACACTACATGGCCGTAGGGCTGATGAAGGACCGCCGTGCACCCAGGCTCCTGACAGCGTACCATCTGGAAGTGGATAGATGATACATGAGTATGCTAGTTAAGGCACGCTGGAGTAGAGCCAGCGGAGACAGAAGCCTCAAACTAATACGGGTGATGGAGCATGCTTACGGACAATCCAAAAACCCGCCGGAGACATTCCGACTGAATAAAGATAATATACAATACATGAATAATGATAAGTTAAGGACCGCCGGAGTTGGTCCGGCGGTAACAGTACACCTTAACCTAGGATCATGCATCATAACAATTAACAATAATAACATAATATAGTATAATAAATAAACACTGCCGGAATCCGGCAGTGGTACAGTAAAGATAAGCTACAGAATGGTCAACTAATATGTAAACAGCAGTACTTGGCTGGTTATGATACTCCGCCCTGGTTGTCTCAGAAACCCTGTTACTTCATACCTATGGTAGCGGCGGAAGAGGCGGAGAGGCGACCCCAAAACTGGATCAACTCTCAACGCCTGTGGCGGAGAACAGGTAGTGAAAAGCGCCAACTGACCGAAAACCATACCCACCGGAGTGGTAACATGTACAAAAACAACGGGAGATCTGACAAACCCAGCGGAGAATGAACCTAGCGGAAGCCAAGATAGTATCCCTGGACTTGTGTTCAGTGCTCTAGCTAACACTGAGGAAAGTGAACAAACGAAACACTAGCAAAATGGCGGAAACCAAAAAGCGGAGGCCAGATAGGTGGGTAACACTTATCTGGACGCCGGCTGAAACTCCCCATGGGGTGCCGGTCATAAGAGACCGACGTCCCTTGCGCGAGGAGAATTCAAGATCACACGCCAAATGCTAAGGAACAGGGAGGAAGTAACAAAATGGAGGGGTCGAGAATCGGTGGCCAGGTGGGTGGGAAAACCCCCTGGACACTAATAGAAACTCCCCACGGGGTGTCGGTCGTGGAGACCGACGTCCCTCACGCAGGGAGAAACTAGGGACACCCGCCAAATGTTAAAGAGTGGGTAAGGAAAGGCTAGGCTAACAACATGAAAAAGACAGTGCAACCTACGACCCCAGACCCCACCCAACGTCAAAACTTTTTGACTTGGGAGAGGGTAACAGAGGTATGGAAGTGGGGGGGGGAAGAGAAATTCCACGCAAGGTCTGGCCACCCTCCAACACCGACAGCCTGGACAGGTGGTAGGCTAAGTAATGAGGAGACCCTCACTATTCTAACCTACCTCTCAAAAACCAACTGGTCTGGTCAGGTAGACTAAAACAGGGGAGGGTGGGGGTCTCCAAAGCCTAATGACACCCTCCAAAACATGACGGTATGGTCAGGTGGGCCGAGAGAACGAGGAACTCCCTCAACCAACCAACACCTCCCTCCAAGCCTCAAAACAACATGGTCGGGGGAGCTAGGAAGCATGAGGATCATGAAAGGCACCTAACCTAAGAAGCCTAGCCTTCCGATTGTGGACGAGAGGGCTAGGCCAGAATACCCAACAAATAAACTACTTGACTTGAAGTACTACGAAAAGTTAACCAAATGATATGAAATATAAATGTATATAAAATAAATGCACAGAAATACATAAAATTTATAAAGACTCGCGCTAAAGAGAGGGCCTAACAACTCGCGACATGTTGAACGCGGGTGATACGTAAAATGGCCGACCCTAACGCTGAATCAAAAACATTTTTAATCCAAAAATATACATGTCACCAATCACCGTACGTAACGGGAAAATCCATAGCAAAACAGTACCATCTTGGAGAATGTATCCCTTCACCGCGAGAGGAAGGTGCCCATGGAAAAGGAATATTTATGATCATAAAGGCGAGAGGGGGTAGCCTCCACAATTAGCCTAGTTCCGTTAAGATACGGGCACAACATCCCCCGCCAACGAAAGGACAATTCGTCCAAAAAGAACTTCCTGAAGGGGCAGAAATAACTAATAACATAACTAAAATATATAACCGTGTAAAACACAAGCAGAATCTCACTGCTAAGGCCATATGAATACAAAGGCCAAACATGGCCGCGGGCGATCATGGATGACCGCCTGAGTTATTTAACCCGTAATTATTGAATTAAAGGTCAAATAAGAAGCCTCAATAACAAAAAACCCCAAAAGAAGATGGTACTTAACTTGGAAGAAGAGAATTCCTGAACAGATGACATGCTGGTGCGTAAAAATGCCCAAAAAAACAGCACAAGAGAAAGATACAACGATCTAAAGCAGCATGCTAAAATGGAATGAGACTAAGATGGCGGCTGACATGTTGGTTGGCTGGGCGATGGGTGTTGGATATGCGACGGCCCCTCACTTTCCGGGGTTTTTGAGATTGGGAATCTCTACAGGGCAGAGGCCTGTGGCAGTGGCAACCAGGGGTGGATCAAATACAATTGTATTTGTATTTGAATTGTATTTAAATACAATTTTAATGTATTTGTATTTGTATTTATATTTTAGCATCCAGAGAAAAAGTATTTTGTATTTGTATTTGTATCTTGGCACCCAGAAAAAAAAGTATTTTGTATTTGTATTTATATTTGTGAATATTGCTACAGCATATGAGGATATGGTCACTAAATTCGGAATTCGTGGCAAGGTGAGGAAGGTGGTTGCAGACAATGCTTCGTCTATGGTGAGAGCATTTGATGTCTGTCTACCAGGATTATATGGAAATGAAGTGAGCAAAGAAAGTATCGATGAAAATGGAGACACCGATAACCTTGATATTTTGGAAGAACTTGATTTGAATGAGGTCCTTGCCCTTCTTCCACCGGATCGGTCCAGTTGCTTTGCACACACACAACAACTCTGCATATGAGATGCCTTCAATGATCCCTGTGTCAGTAACAGCGCAATTGCAACTGTGATACACAAGTGCTGTAGTATTGTAGCTGCAGTACGTCGATCTACTGTGGCAGCACCATTCTTGGAAAAGATTGGGGTTTCACTGCAGGCTGCCAATGCTACTAGATGGAACTCTCAACTGACTATGCTTAAGTCAGTTCTCAAAGATGTCAATGGTGTCAACTCAGCTATTCGTCTCCTAGGATCATGCAAGACCGTAGAAGAATTGAAGGGAATGGAAATATCAATGCTAAAAGAAGTGATAAAAGTTTTGGAACCATTCCAAGAGGTGACATCGCAAGTAGAAGGAGAAAACATGGTGACACTTTCTTGCGTTGCACCAGTTGTATTTGGCCTTGAGCACAGCCTCAAACTATTCACGGAGAGTAAACCAATCTACTGCTTAAACTTGGCTAATGCACTACAGTCTTCTATCAAAAAGAGGTTGCATCCATTTCTTGAGAAGACTGACGTCATTGCCGCAGCTGTCATGGACCCCAGGTTTAAGCTGGCATGGCTGCCATGTGAGGAAATAAAAAAGGAAAAGATTTCGAAGATTGTGGACCTAATTATTTCAGAGTCAACTCAGTCATCTTTGAAGAACACAATTCCAGAGAGGGAGCCTTTCATCACCATAAGCACCAATCAAGACAAGGCTGACATGAGTGCAAAACGCCCTCGTCTTTTTGCCTACATGCCACCAGCTTGGAAAATAAATTTAAGTGCATCAACAAGCGACACTACAGTGGTAAAGGCAGAACTTGAGTCGTACCTAGAAGAAGGTGTTCTGGCTTTTGACGTGAACCCACTGAGGTACTGGCGTGAAAACAAGAGCTTCAGCATTTTGAAGCCTTTTGCAAGAAATATTCTAGGGTGCTGTGCCACGTCGGCACCATCTGAAAGAGTCTTTAGTAAGGCCGGTAATTTTTACACTCCTGAGCGAGCAAAACTTGGCCCGGAAACCTTCCAGGCATTAATGATGATTAAATGCAATAATGTGATATAGTTTAAAAATAGTGCAGGGGACTTGGTCCCCCATGTTCCGCCAGTTCCATATAAACGTTCTGGAGGCCATGGCGGTCTTCCTTACTTTGAAGAAGCTTCTTCCCCCCAAGAAGATTCATATAAGGCTGGTTCTGGACAGCGCCACGGTAGTCCACTGCATAAACAGGGGAGGATCAAAATCGAGCCGGATCAACCAGGTAATGATTGCACTTTTCTCCTTGGCGTGCAAGAACAAGTGGCACCTGTCTGCCACTCATCTTGCAGGGGTCCGGAACGTCGTAGCGGATTCTCTTTCAAGGACAACTCCCCTCGAGTCGGAGTGGTCCCTAGACAGGGCCTCGTTCAATTGGATCTGCAACCATGTTCTGGGCCTGGAGGTAGATTTGTTCGCAACCAAGCTCAACAACAAGCTTCCTCATTACGTAGCTCCCAACCTGGACCCTCAAGCTCTTTTCACGGACGCAATGTCATTGGATTGGAACAGGTGGAAGAAGATTTATCTGTTCCCTCCAGTAAACTTGTTGTTAAAGGTCCTTCACAAACTCAGGACATTCAAGGGTCAAGTAGCTCTAGTGGCTCCCTACTGGCCAAAGAGCAGCTGGTTTCCACTTCTGCTGGAACTGAAACTTCACCACATTCAACTCCCCAGTCCAAAACTCACACAAGTAGTACAAACTCAGACTGTGTCAGCTTCCTCAAAAATTCAAAATGCCCTGGCTTTGTGGACTTTATGAAATTTATGGCTCAAAGGGATGCTAACGTTGATCCTGTCAATACCATGTTTTGGAATCAGATAAGCGGGTCTCCACTCTTCGGCAGTACAACTCAGCAATTAAGAAGCTAGCACTCTTTTTGAAAGAATCTGAGGCTACAGTAATAACCATAAATTTGGCAATCTCCTTTTTTAGGTCACTTTTTGAGAAGGGTTTAGCCTCTAGTACTGTTACTACAGTCAAGTCGGCTTTAAGAAAAGTATTTTTGTATGGTTTCAAAATTGACCTCACAGATCCTTACTTTTCTTCCATCCCTAAGGCCTGTGCACGACTGAGACCAGTAATCCGTCCACATACGGTTTCCTGGTTTTTGAATGACGTGTTGAAGTTAGCCTCAGATATCGATAATCAGTCTTGCCCCTACCTTTCCTTATTGAGGAAAACGTTATTCTTAGTTAGCCTAGCTTGGGTGCTAGAATTTCAGAGCTGTCTGCACTCTCTAGGAGCCCAACCATGTCGACTTCCTTCCATCAGGGGAGGTTTTGCTGATTCCTCACCCTAAATTTTTGGCCAAAAATGAAGATCCGCAGAATAGGTGGTCGCCTTGGAAAATTCTCCCCTTCCTCAAGACCTGTCCCTGTGTCCAGTTCATACTTTGAGGGCCTATTTAGACAGGTCCTCTCACATCTCATCTGGGCCTCTCTTTATCAGGGAAGGGGGTAATATCTCTATGTCTGCTATTAGACAACAAATCCTTTACTTTATCAAGCAGGCTAATCCTGACTCAGTCCCAAGAGTTCATGATATTAGAGCTGTGGCCACCTCCATTAACTACTTCCATTACATGAATTTCACGGATCTTACCAAATACACTGGTTGGAAGTCACCCTTGGTTTTCAAACGTCACTATTTGAAATCCTTAGAAGCTCTTAAATTCTCAGCAGTCGCGGCAGGGAACGTTGTCCCTCCCTCTGGTTCCCTTTCTGATTCCTAGTCAATTCTTTCTCCACTGCCTCAGTTATCCCCTTACAGTCATTTCAGTCAGGCGTGCCTTGTCTTTCTAACCTGACCGTGTTATCTGTATTTTTGTCTAATTGACACATTTATGTTATAATGTTTTCAATTTTGTATAGTTATTTTGTTTAAGTATATTTTTTATGTGCTCATGTTAATTTTAAGCTCCCATCAGTTTCATTTGTACATTATTATTATTATTGCTAGCAATTAAAAATTTTTTTTGGCGGACCTTTGGTCTTCTGTTCCCCTTACATTTTGTTATCTCTTACAGTTTAAGAATGATATTTATTTCTCTGTTAATTTTTCACCGGCTGACACGGGACCCGATCCAGAAAAGGGATTTTGACAAAGGAAAAATCTATTTCTGGAGAGGTGACCGTGTCCCGGTGACCCACCTCTGTCATGTGTCGTGTCCCCCCATAGTAAACATCATTCTGGTGGGGTGATGCTTTCATGGAATGAGGCTAAGCGGTGGTTTGTGTACTGTCTGCGAGTGGTGCATGGGTTTGTAACGGCACCTCTCTGTGGGACTATTGACTTTGGGATCTCTATAGGATAAGGTTCCGTGTTTTTATAGTTCACCCTTTTCCATACACGACTCCATCTAATGGAGCTCGCTCTGGGGGTAGTAACTCCAGCATTTCATTTAGCTTTCTCTGGTATCTAGCAACGGAATTACCTAGAAATAAGTGCTGAATGGACTTTTTCACCGGGTGACACGGTCCCCTCTCCAGAAATAGATTTTTCCTTTGTCAAAATCCCTTTTTTTATTAGTAGCTTTGAAATCTGAAATAAGAGTACTTGTATTTTCATTTGTATTTTCTGAACCAGTGATTTATTTTTATTTGTATTTTTAGATTTAGGAAGAAAAGTATTTCTATTTGTATTTCTAGATTTAGGAATAAAAGTATTTGTATTTGTATTTTTGGATTCCGAAACAAAAGTATTTGTATTTGTATTTTGTATTTTTGGAATCCCAAACGAAAGTATTTGTATTTGTATTTCAATTGTAAAAAGTCAGTATTTGATCCAACCCTGGTGGCAACACACTCAACCTTTGTGTATACCGACATCTATTTTGATTAATAGATGAGCGAACTTGGGGTAGTGACCCCAGCATTCCTGATAGCTTTTTCTCTGGTATTTTTAGCCATACTTATACCAAGAAATATGTGCTTAATGGATATTTCACCGGGTGACACAGGTCGAACCCAGAAAAGTATTTTGTGACCAAGGGGGCCCCCTGTAACATACTGAGAAATATTTTATTTATTTATTTTTTATTTTCTTTACAAATTGTAATGATTAATGATGTAAATGGTGCCGTTAATGGCGCTAAATTAAAGTAATAGACATTTAAACAAATGCCACTGTATGATGAAGCATAATCTGCATGATTATCATTTTCATTGTGATCCAAATTTGAAGCTGTAGCCTGTAGTTCAAAATTACTAATATCCAAATTTTGCATACAAGATCATGGCATACAGTGACTGTATGCCAAAGTGCAGAGAAACCGCCAAACATTTTGTAATGCAATACAAATTTTATGGAAATGAAAATTTTACTCTAAAATGAATTAAAGTAAAACCTAATAGTATTTTGATTATAATTAGGTTTTAGGTAATCCTACATAAGACATAACCATCGACCATCATGACTAATTTTTAAGTAGCTGTCAATTTGGAATTTGCTCTGGTTGTGGTGCAAAGTTAAAGGCTGACTGAGATGCGAAGCTTGTGGCAACCCCGCCCCAGTGCAGTGGTTCAGTCTTCAAGTAAACGCTGAGTTAGTAATAATGCAAAGTGTAGACAGCAACAAGCATGACGCCTCAGTCACATCACCTTGAATTACATCGCCACTCATCCTCCTAACATCAGCTTTTGGACTTTAATGTAAGTGCAAACAAGTCTTTGAAAATTATGTCCTGCCATATGCTGTAGTTTTTGTATGCATGCATTACAAATAAATATTATTGGTAACCCAGACTACCCAGTGTTATACAGTAGGCCTATTTATCAAATTAACAATCTTATTTTATGGCCATGGTGAAGTAAGGAAACTTCAACTCCATATTCACTGCCATTATGCTTAATAAGTTATAAAGCTCCTAATTTAGGCCTAACCGATAATAGATTCACATGCAAGTGAGTGTGCAATGTAATGGTTTACATGGAGTTTGGTTCAACAATCATGATATGATACCTTTCCAAATAACTGTGGAGCATCACTATATTGTGAACGAAAATAATGATTAAAAAGCCACAATAATATAATTGATAAATTGTATATTTTAAGACATAAAAATATACTGAAGGATAAAAGGGACTTTTTCGACCGTTTGCAACGGTCCTCTTCAGCCAACTGAAGAGGACCGTTATTAAAAAGGCTCTCCTCGTTTTATCCCCCTTTCTTGTATATTTTTGTCTTAAAATATACAATTTATCAATTATATTATTGTGGCTTTTTAATCATTACCTTTCCAAATGTTAATGTAGGCCTCAGAATATATCTTAGCATGATGGTTACTAACTGTTCAGGGGAAAGGTCATTTAGCAAACTGGCACTAATAAAAATCATCTTAGGGCTTCAATGACTGATGAAAGGTTAAGTGCTTTATGTTTGTTAGATGTAAAAAGTAGTGTTATAAAAAAAGATACATTTTGATGATTTAGTCAATAATTTACTGAGGTAAGGTGTAGAAGGAGGGAATTTTTGTAGGCACTGAAAAAAAAAAAATTAACAGTAATTTGAACAAATTGAAGAAATATATGCACCATAATTATCCATACCTTTTCTTGATCACAAATCCTTATAGTAATTTACCATATAATATAAACTGAATAATGTGGCCAAAGTTATTCTTAGTCTATGAAATTGTAAGAATTTAAAAAAAAAACTTATTCAAAACCTTACATTACTCATTTCCTCGTTTAAAAAATTAATTAAACTTTCTTCTTTAAAGATGATTCAATTTCTTCATGGGGGGGGAGCTCCCTAAACATAAGTACCCCGGGCCCGCCAATTTCTAAATCTGGCCGTTTGACTGTACATATTTTGATGTAAAATATGCTAGTATCATACAGTATTTATGTACAAAAATAAAAATAATAAAAATTTTTCATATCAATTTTATACACAGAAGCATGAAAACTTATAAATTACATCAAAAATTAAACATAACCACTTCTGCAGGGTTTCTCAAGGATTTTGCAAATGTTGTGTGTCTGAAAAAATCACGTATGCCAACTAGTTAGGCACCAATGAAAAGTTTGCATGTCCATGAGTTCGAGCAACTCGAAGCGCATAAGATCAAGCTGTTACTGTAAAACAGGTTTTGACTGAGGAAAAATGACATTTTTATAATAAAATAAAGTTTTATATATACTTACCAATTACATAGCTATTAGTTCACTTTATACAGCAGCTTGACTCCAAAATTTCATGCGGGTAACACTCCGCACGTCTGTGTAGGTGACCAGTTCCACCCACTAGCGGAAATATTAGGAAAGACTTTAGCAGATGACCTCAATCTGTTCATGCCTTATGTCCATCAGCAGGGAGGAGGGTGAACTCTGATCGCATAATTACTTGGTAAGTATATGTAAAACTTTATTTTATTATAAAAATGTCATATTTATATAAGCAACTTACCAAGTAATTACATAGCTGATTCCCACAATGAAGGAGGTGGGATACATGGACATGTTCTACTCCAAAAACATTGAGTATGTAATGAATCTGAAAACAGAAAAAACGGCTAGCATTGAAAATCAATGCTTGTTGTTACCTATCAGCTAAGACAGCTACTGGGATACTGCCTCTGGTAGGTGCTCATCTTAACTCATAGTGGTGTGGTGGTATAGCCATGGGTCACCTCTAACTTAGCGGGAACTTTGCAGCGAAGAAAGTACTCCAATGGTTAGCAAAGCATGATAGGTGCTCACCCTTGCCCTGGGTGTAGCGCCAAAATAAAAACAACCAGACAACATTGTCACCTACACTGAGATAAAACCACGACCCATCCACTGAGACTGCGCTTCCTTCCATGACACCATGCCAGTCACTGGAAATAGTCTCGAGGCACTGAAAGATTTAACACATAACATCCATTAAAAATAGTGAGAAACGAAGAACGACTACATTCCCAGTAGTTCGAGGGCAGAACAAACGTACGAGGCATAAAATGTATGCAAGCTAAAAAGGTAGAGTCTACTATGACGTCCTTAGCTTTACTTAAAAGAAGGCAAACTGCTCTCTTAATTCTGAGTGTGTCCCAAGTTAGGAGTCTATGTGGACAATAAGTTCTAGTCAGTGAATGAAGCGGATCTTGCCAAATCACCATATGTAGAGGATTGTTCTCTGACAAAACTGCAAAAGGACAAAGACCTCCCTATTCTCCCACAGAACTGGAGAGGGCTTAAAAGCTCTGAGAATGATCTGGTGTCAGGCTGTAGCTGATGCCAGAAGCGTTGAGTGCCTGTTGAGCTAAGAGCCTGGGACTGGTGGGTGCTTGTGGGAGCTAGTGGGCGCCCATGGTAGCTAGCAGGCACTTGTGGGAGCTAGCAGGTGCCTGTGGGACCTAGCGGGCGCTCGTGGGACCTAGCTGGTGCCCGTGGGAGCTAGTGGATGCTCAGAGCAAGAGCTGGCACCAGGCTGGGCAACAGGCGAGCTGGGAGCCAGATGAGCTACAAGCTCATGGCTCTGGAAGCTCTATAACTGGTGCTGGACTGCAGCTGACACCAGACTGTAGCTGTCGTCCAGCGAACGGAGTGACAGGCAAGCTAGAAGATAGGGATCACCTGATAAGAAAACAAGACACAGAGGACGACTACACTTCCAGTTGGGCTATGTGGAATGGAAGTAGAGATGCGGAGGACGAATATAACGAATATAATTCCAGTAGGACAAAGTTGAACAGAAGGACAAATGAACCTGAAAGCTAAGGAGGAAGAGGTTGCTCTGATGTCCTTGACTTTCACTAAAAGGCAAAATGTTTCCTTAAGCATTAAGGATGTGATCTTAGTCCAATTCTGTTCGTGTAAAAAACTGATAGCTGTAGCTGGACAGAAGGTTCTCTCTTCTTCAATCAATGATGTCCATTAACTTCCTAAAGGAGCAGTAACGGATCTAGATCTTGAATAGATCCTCATTACGGCTAAAAATCCCAGGGTAAACGTGTCTCCCTATGGAAATACCAGGAAAAAAGTCTCCCTGTGAAAATACCTTCTCTAAATGATGACTTGGACCTCACTAGTGGGTCCTAGTCGAAGTCTTCCATGTAAGGTTGCCGAGAAGAGGAACGCAGGGGGTTAAACAAGGGACTCGTCGGTCATTCAGAATACATCCAGGCTCCAGGAGACCAGATTCCTTCCTTGCTTGGACGCGTCACAGACGCCCATGTTTAAGCACTTAGTTAAGCATATATCAATACCCTTTACTGATGGATTATGAAAGATGTAGTTCTCCTCAGGTACAGATGGGGTATCCAAAAATGGGCCATAGATGTCTGCAAGAAGAGGGTTAGAGACTGCAACCCCAGCTTCAAAAAAAGGCTCACTTAGTCTGGTAGACGGGGCTAAAAGAATGACATCTGCAACCACACTAGTTTAAGCAATAAGTCTAGCAGAAAAACCTTGTACTGGTGCTTCCTGAAGCTTTGAAGGTTCCTTGAGGTGGCAAATAGGATCATAGATGGTCTGCCCCATGGACACCACAGTTCCCGCCAGACTAGGGGATGTAAGGAAGTACCTGCTCTCAGTTCTTCCACAAGAACTTTGTACAACTTGAATGAAATTCAATCCAATCTGTTAACAGTAGAGGTTCTCTTGCTTGGAGAGAAAAAGAGAGAAAAAATGAGCCTTTCTTCTCTATGTATACACTAAGAATGAAACCTTGCCTAGAGAGAACTACCACAGTCCAGGTGTAAACTAAGGTCAAGAAGCACTGAAGCTCCCAAGAGAAATGCTTACAGCTCTCTAACATATGTGAGAAGGATCCATTCTCCAGGGAGCACGACCCAGAAAGTCTCCAGTTCACCCATGGGTTCCTTGACCAAGATCTGAGGTGTAAAGTGGAAGACTAGGTCTGGGCTTAGAGGAAGAAGGGAGTTCCCTTCATCATCTAACTATGTACAACCACCATTGTAGGTCTGACTTTAATCTGGGGCTATGGTAAAAAGGTGACGGTGTCCGACATTGTTACCTCGTCCCAGTTGTAACCAAAGTACTCCGGTCACGACAGTCATTCTAAGTCAAGACTGATGTGAAATCCAGATAAAAATGTCAAACAAAGAGGAGAGAGGACTCATGAAGTGAAAAGACCTAAAATGCCGCAGAGAGGTCAATGCACACTGAAACACAACGCTTTCATCAAGACGCCTTCCGGTGGCTGTCTGAAAATACTGTGCCTGGATCACAGATCACAGGCTGGACCGAGGAGCAACTACCCAGGGTGCCAAAACCCTTGGACTCCCTTGGACCGCCAGTATGTCTCCTCCCAGGAGAAGGGGAGTATGACAGGGACTTCAGGACTAGGATATCCGACAGGCTGGATAGCCTACTACACTGCCATGAAGATGCCTTTTCAGTGGCTCTGTCGATACCTGGGAATGTGCAACAGGTTCAACCGAGGGGCAACTACCCAGGGGCAAACCCCCTTGGACTCCCTTGGACCGCTAGTATGTCTTCTGCCAGGAGAAGAGGAGTATGACAGGGACTTTAGGTCTAGGATACCAGAAGGGCTGGATAGCCACCTCCTCTACTACACCTCCATGAAGACGCCTTTTCAGTGGCTCTCTGTTAATACCTGGGAATATGCAACACGTTCGACTGAGGGGGCAATAACTCGGGGTAAATCCCACCAGCTTCTCCTGGACATTCAGTATGACTTCTCCCAGGTGAAGGGGAGTATGACAGTGACTTAGGTCTAGAAGAACCGGAGGGCTGGATAATCACCTCCACTGCACAACACTCACTTTGCAAGGTTAATTTTCTGTTAACCCAGACACAAAACTGGCGATGGTATGGGAAGGAAGCTTGGGAGCCAGGCAAGGAAGCAAGTGGATAAACACACAGGGCTAGTAGAAGGAGAGAAAAAGGGTATATCAGCTTTGTACATGCCTGGCTGTCTGCTACAGTTGTCGCCCGTGGGCGCACTTGGGTGTTAGGGCGCTTTGGGGCCCCTTACCTGCCAGATGGTAGGAGTCGCCCGTGGGCGCTCGGCCACTTTGCGCTCGTAGCATGAGCTGGCTGAAGTGGGTGCCAGTGGCTGCTTCTGGGTACTGGAAGTGTGGAACATTCATGATCTGTGCATCAACCTGGATGCGTGTTATCCTTGCACAGGAGACATGAGAAGCTTCTCAGAAATATATGGGTTCCTTTTGGAGGTTTCAATTTTCTGAGATGGAAAGACAACCAACAGCGCCAGGTCCATGAACAGAGTATCTTCCCAATCTCAGATGAAGATGATCACAAAGCCGGCATGTGAGAGCCATAATCTGTCTACTGTACGTCCTACAGTTGCAATCTGAGGACTGGACCTACCAGAGACACAAACTGTAACAGGCCCTGATTTTATTCCATCTGTTTGGGAAAGCTGGGCAGTGTAAGGAATCTTCTCAGGTCCTTCCTTACACTAGTTTAAGAGCTGCTGGGAAGAGACAGCCAGCTAAAAAAAGCATCCCAACAAAGTCCCAGCCTCAGAAAACGTCTGTTGGATATAAGGCAGGACTTGTTCTGATTTATTAGGAAACCTTTTGACTGAAGTCTGTCAATTACCACTCTCAGGTTCCGTCAGCACTCTTCTCTGATGGCTTCCCAGATTAGCCAGTCATCTATGTAGGCCACCATTTAAATTCCTTCTTTCCTGAGCTCTTGGACAACAATTGCTACCAATTTTGTGAAGATTTTTGGGGCAACGTTTAACTTGAAAGGCATGATTTTGAATCTGTACATTTTCTTCCCTATCCGAAACCCTAGGAAGAGGTGGAAGGGAACAGCAATAGGGATGTGCCAGGATTGTCTTTCAGATTAAAGAGACGGTCTAAGTACCTTGTGGAGTGAATGAATGTATTTGGATAACAGTAGTCATCTGAAGCTTGTAGCAAACAATGTGTTTATTCAAACAGGTCAAGGATCACACTTCATCTGGAGGAATCCATCTTGGGGATGCTGAAGAGATGTGCTTGGTGGCAAATAAACAACTCTTTCCCTATGGGCCCCTGTCAGAGGGTCTAGCTTTTGAAAAAACTCCTTTAGAAGAGGGGGAGGGTGAGACCATCTCTACCCTAGCCCGTTGAAAATAATAATGTTCCCAAAGGGAGGATTTCCACTGCATGCGATACTGTAGAAGATGACCCCAACCAAGCAATTCCTATTGGGCTCTGCCTCTTCCCTTGCCTTTAATATGCAGTCCAAGAGTTGATTCTCTTTTTTCCTGGTAGAAGCACTGTGTTAGCTCCAAAACCAGTGCTGCTGCTATTGTTGTCCTTTCTTTGTTGTTGGAGGGATCTTTTAGTAATGACTGGAGGCTTGTATGGCTCCGAGTCATACCAAGCTTTCTTAGATTTAGGAAGAGGAAACTCTCAAGAGTATTGCTTCCAAATTCCCCTTTCCCAAGAAGAGCATATACTGTGCAATTCTGTTGTCAGGCTCATGCAGTGAGGTGTGTGACAACAGATTCTTCAAAAAGTTCCCAGCAGAAAGGGGAAGAATGTAATAGGGAGGTTATGCTGGGGAGCGACATCTTGGAGCCCACCAATGTTTCTTTTCAAGCCTTCATGTGACACTCCAGAAAGTCATAGAGTGCTCCCTATAGGGTCCACATTGGTGTTGTGGGTACTGCAGCAGACTCTGTTCTGGGAGACTCTGTCAGCTCTTTCATAGATACTTCCAGCATAATAGTAGAAGTTATAATATTAAGGAGGTGGTGCCTAGCATGAAATTCAACCACGGGTGTCCCATCTGAGATTTTTCTCACAGAGGTCCTGAACTGCTGGGTAGCCACGTCCAATGGGAGCTTTTTCCTCTTAAGGAAGGACAACTATTGCCCATTTCTTTGTAGAATTATCAGACATTGGGATGGCAGAGACAAATGACTTTATTTCTGCCATTAACTCTCATTTCCCAGTCACCACAAAATTCTGAAATTCTGTCTTCACATAAAACAAGTTTTGACGTAGGAAAAACCTATTTTTGGTAGTTGCTGTTGAGTCCTCAAGGAGTTACCTTCCATGGTCTACCAGAGCTCCATGGTGACCAAACTAATATCAAAGAATTCTCTTCTAGTTGGTCTTTTTGACTAGGTATTGTGTCATAATGATTAACATTATAACATGTGATGGAGTATATAATGGACTCAAAGATAAGAGGGCACTTTCCCTTATCTTCAGCGAAGCTGAACACAGTTTTTTCAACGTCAAAAGAACCTGCAAGAAAGAGAAGTGACTATTGCACATGCGCGTCCGCCCTCGTTTACAACCAGGCCGTTAAAGACGAAGGAGCCATTACTCTCTGTTGGTCAATGCAGGATGATCCCTTGTCCAATCCCATGCCTTTTCGTCAGGGAAGTGGCAGGGTTTTGAGGACTCAACAGCAACTACCAAAAATAGGTTTTTCCTATGCCAAACTTGTTTTTTGATAGCATAGTTGTTTGTTTCATCCTCAAGGAGCTTTGCAAAGAAATTGACAGGTGATGAAAAAAGCTTAAGCTCTCAGTTTTTAATCCCAACACCCCAAACCAAAAAATATTTCTGGTCCAAGGTCAAACCACAAATTTCAAGCCCCATTCTTTATTCCATATACTCTTCAGGTTTTGGTACCAAGGAACAAGAAACTACACAAACCTACATTTTACGATGTAGTTCTACGTGGCTCACCTAAGTATGCTGAGTTTGGTTGCAGTACTGTCACCTTTCTCCCAGTGAGTTAGCATACTCTCCATCAATAAGGCCCCTGGTTTTCTGCTGTAGCACCTACGGGTTAGGACTAACCATGCCACCTGCTGATACACAGTGTAATTGAATTTGTTCAAGCATGTGGCAATAACTTAACTGATGACCACCCTGTACAATCAGAGACTTCTTTGAAAGAGACATTGCTGAAGAAGGCCAACGACGTACTTACTTTCCTAATATCATGTTACCTATGAAAGGAGTGTGGATTTGCATTTTTAATGAGAGACACTACAATCATTCTCAGATCTTGTAGGGAAAGTGGTTAGTTTGTGCTAAGGTGTAGGAAAATAGGACCCTCTGGGATGTTTGCCTTGACTTCTAGGTAAACCTTAAGTGCTTGAACCAGGCATAATGTCTTGTCTGCTAAGCTGAGTTTTCTTATAAGAATAGATTTCCTTATTTAAAGGATCCTCATTCTTGGCCAGGAATGATGGGCCAAGGGACAATAATAATTGATGGTCACTTGTTTGCATGATGCACTGTCCTGTCTAAGAGAGCCCAGTTCACTAATACAAGCTCCTGATGCTAATGCAATCAAGATCGCCTTTTGTAGCATGTGCGTTGTGGTTGTACTGGATCCATTGGATTGAGGGGTTGATAGAAGTCTAAGCACCTTGTTCAGCGACAAAGTAATTGGAAGCCTTTCAGGAGTGGGCCTTTGTAGAGCAAAAGACTGCAGAAGGGAAGTGACAACTTCTATACTGATTCAATCCCGAAACCATAAAGCAAGGGTTCAGTTAATGCAGCCTTGTATGCTAAGACTAATGTAACCGCAAGGCATTTGTCTTCAAAAGGGTAAATAGGAAAAATAAAAAGTGTTTCTGTAGAAATCTCAACTGGGCTCTCAGTATGGATATAATCTAACCATATCTTCCATACGGACTGGTATTACCAGATAGATGACGTCCATAATTTTTGCACTAGGTACCCAGCAATGCTGGGTGAGTAATTTTCACGATAGATATTTTAAAAAATCCATATGTGAAGTTCTTGGCTCAGAAAGGAGGATGTTTGGCCAATTTGGCCCTATTAACCCTTAAACGCCGAGCCTCTATTTACAAAAACGTCTCCCGTATGCCGGCGGCGTTCGGGAGTTAGCGCCGAAGCGGAAAAAAAGTTTTTTTAAAAAAATCACAGCAAGCTTAGTTTTTAAGATTAAAGAGTTCATTTTTGGCTCCTTTTTTTATCATTGCCTGAAGTTTAGTATGCAACCATCAGAAATGAAAAAAATATCATTATCATATATAAATATTGAAATATATGACAGCGCAAAAAAAAATTTTCATATATAATTTTATACAAATCGCGCTGTGAGCAAAATGATTAAAGCTAACGGATTATTTTTTTTTTCTTTGTATTGTACACTAAATTGTGATGATTTTGGTATATAACAAATTGTAAAACAATCAAAGCAACACAGAGAAAATATCATCACAATATGATGCATGAATCCATAACGCGTGGACGTAAAAAAATGTTTTTTTCAAAAATTCACCATAAATCGAAATATTGTGCTAGAGACTTCCCGTTTGTTGAAAAATGAAGCTAATTGATTGAATATTACTAGACTGTAAGTGTTTTAGCTTCCAATTGCAGTTTTCGACCATTTCGGTCGAGTTAAAGTTGACCGAAAGTAGAATTTTTTCTATTTATCATAATTTATATGAAAATATTTCAAAACTGATAAAAGCTACAACCATGAGTTATTTTCTGTTGTATTCTACATGAAATTGCGCACATTTTCATATATAAAAGTTTATGTAACGACTAATATAAAACGGTGCAAACATTACAACGTGACGAAAGAATTTCTGAGATGTTCGGCCGAGTTACCGTGCGGACGTAAGGAAAATGTTTTTTTCAAAAATTCACCATAAATCAAAATATTGTGCTAGAGACTTCCAATTTATTGCAAAATAAAGGTAAATGATTGAATATTACTAGAATGTAAGAGTTTTAGCTTACAATTGCGTTTTTCGACCATTTCGGTCGAGTTAAAGTTGACCAAAGGTTGAAATTTTGGCAGTTATCGTGATTTATGTTAAAATATTTCAAAAGTGATAAAAGCTACAACCATGAATTATTTTCTGTTGTATTCTACATGAAATTGCGCACATTTTCATATATAAAACTTTATGGAATGACTAATGTAAAACGATGCAAACATTACGACAACGTGACAAAAGAATTTCCGAGATGTTCGGTCGAGTTACCGCGAGCAGACGTAAGGAAAAAGTTTTTTTTTTTTTCAGAAATTCACCATAAATCGAAATATTGTGCTAGATACTTCCAGTTTGTTGCAAAATGAAGGTACATGATTGAATATTACTAGAATGTAAGAATTTTAGCTTATAATTGCGTTTTTTTACCATTTTGGTCGAGTTAAAGTTGACCGAAGGTTGAAATTTTGGCAGTTATCGTGATTTATATGAAAATATTTCAAAACTGATAAAAGCTACAACCATGAGTTATTTTCTGTTGTATTCTACATGAAATTACACACACTTCCATATATAAAACTTTATGTAACGACTAATATAAAACGGTGCAAACATTACGACAACGTGACGAAAGAATTTCTGGCGCGGACGTAAGGAAAAAGTTTTTTTCAAAAATTCATCATAAATCGAAATTTTGTGCTAGAGACTTCCAATTTGTTGCAAAATGAAGGTAAATGATTGAATATTACTAGAATGTAAGAGTTTTAGCTTACAATTGCGTTTTTTTACCATTTTGGTCGAGTCAAATTTGACCGAAGGTTGAAATTTTGGCAGTTATCAAGATTTATATGTACTTGTTTTCCTCTAAAAGCTAATTTCCCTTGGGAGCCCTCTTGGGTTTATAGTTTATTGACTCTGTCCATTAGGGTTTTCAGCTGAAGGTTTAAAGAAAGAAAGATGGGTGGAAATTTGGTTAAGATAAAGCAAAAGCAAGGTATGAATGGCAGATCTTCACAGAGGCCCTTTGCTTCACAAGGTGTTTGAGGCAATGAAGATGATGCATGTACTTTAAATATTGCCAATATGTAAGTGCTTGAGTTGTGTGGAGCTAGGTGTTTGAGTAATTATTTCTTCTGTTTCTCTTTACACTTTTCTATTTACTTAATTTCTTTTCATTAAATAATTTTTTCCTATAAATTACAATCATTTACACATTTATTGCATACAGTTCTTGCATTTCAGTCAATCAGGGGGCCCTTTATCTATTATATTAATTTCCATGGCTGCATTTCTGCCTCTTGTTTGCATGTCCGGAGGCTTCTGGGAATTCTGAAGGCTTCTGGGAATTCTGAGGGCTTCTGGGAATTTCAAGGGCATCTGGGAATTCCAGAGGCTTCTGGTGGAGCTTCTGAAGGCTTCAAGACAATCTCCACACTCTTCAAAGCCTTTCGTCTCTGATTTCTTCTCCATAACACACTGTTCTTTAGTATTGTGCAAGAATAGGAGCCCACGTTCATGGAGATGAAGCCAAAAGGTCGAAGGCTTCTGGGAATTCCTGGAGATGAAAGGCTTCGAAGATTTCTTCAGGGGAAGCCAACGTTCTTAAAGGGAAGCGGATTTGACAAGAATCTGTTCAGGAGCTGAAGATGGCTTCACAGGATCCTGAAGTCTTTAGAATTTAAGAAGAATACGTTTTAATCCTTTGAAGTAGTCTTCAGCTCCTGAAGCATTCCTGGAGAAACACCCATTGGATTATAACATCTTCTTAAATTCTTAAAGATGCCAGGATCCTGTGAAGCTGTCTTCAGCTCTTAAATGGATTCCTGTCAGATTCACTTCCCTTCAAGAACGTGGGGTTCCCCTGAAGAAATCTTCGAAGCCTTTCGTCCCTTCAAGAATCTCCAAGAATGTGGGCTTCCCCCATTCTTGCACAATACTAAGTGGATCCGACAGGAATCCGTTCAGGATCTGAAGACGGCTTCACAGGATCCTGGAGTCTTTAAGGGGATCGGCTGCCTAAAAAACCCAAAAAATCTTCAAAAAATTCGATTTGCTGAAAAAATTCTATGGCTTCGTATAGGGTTCAAGAATGTGTCCACGAAGTATTATGCTAAAATTTGCCTATTTCTCTAGTTATGGCCTCCAATGTAACAATAACTATATACCCATAAAACACCAGTAGGGCAAATGATTTAGTCTGGTATAGCTTTTGCAATATATGTTATGAAAACTTCCTTTGAAATGAAATGTATAACGTCAATAATATCCTACTTGGCACCTTTTTAGTTATTCCTAGCCATGACAAAGCATGCGTCATGCCATGACGCCGACTATGGCTGACAGTTGTCTATAAACTTCCAAGTTAGAAGGTCACGTTTTTCGTGCTCGCTAGCCTTGACTGAACTCTGTATTTTCTGCAGTGTTTTTGTTTTTTCACCATGCCTAAAAGGTCCAAGAGTTCACTTCATGCTTCTAGAATGCAGAAAAGCCAAGTGGATAAGTCCAGGCGAGAAGTAGAAGAAAGAATTAAAAAAATTAGTAACATAGAGGGGAATGGAGCGACGGAGAGAGAGAGAGAGCTGTCGCCCAGCAAATGGCGCAGGCTGCGATCTCTGCTGACCAGAGACCAACCACATCCACCCCTAAACATCTCTTTATTCGTTTGTCACTACTAAAGGGCAAAGATATTTTAGAAGAAGAAAGTAGTAGCTTGGAGGCTGATATTATAGACGATCCTGAAAATAAAATGATCATAATAACCCTTAAACGCCGAGCCTCTATTTACATAAGTGTCTACCATATGCCGGCGGCGTTCGGGAGTTAGCGCCAAAGCGGAAAAAAAGTTTTTTTCATTAAGATTGAGTTCATTTTTGGCTCCTTTTTTGTCATTGCCTGAAGTTTAGTGTCCAACCATCAGAAATGAAAAAAAATATCATTATCATATATAAATATTGAAATATATGACAGCGTGAAAAAAAATTTAATATACAGTATAATTGTATACAAACTGCGCTGTGAGCAAAACGGTTAAAGCTAATGAGTTTTTTTTCGTTGTATTGTATACTAAATTACGATGATTTTGGTATATAACAAATTTTAAAATGATCAAAGCAACACAGAGAAAATATTATCACAAAATGATCCATGAATTCGTAACTTGCGGACGTAAAAAAATTTTTTTTTCAAAAATTCACCATAAATCGAAATATTGTGCTAGAGACTTCACATTTGTTGCAAAATGAAGGTAATTGATTGAATATTACTAGACTGTAAGTTTTTTTAGCTTACAATTGCAGTTTTCGACCATTTCAGTTGAGTTAAAGTTGACCGAAGGTCAAATTTTTTATATTTATTGTGATTTATATGAAAATATTTCAAAACTGATAAAAGCTACAACCATGAGTTATTTTTTGTTGTATTCTACATGAAATTGCGCACATTTTCATGTATAAAACTTTATGTAATGCCTAATAGAAAACAGTGCGAAAATTACGACAAGGTGACTAAAGAAATTCTGAGATTTTCAGCAGAGTTACTGCGTGCGGAGGTAAGGAAAATTTTTTTTCAAAAATTCACCATAAATCAAAATATTGTGCTAGAGACTTCCTGTTTGTTGCAAAATTAAGGTAAATTATTGAATGTTACTAGACTGTAAGAGTTTTAGCTTACAATTGCATTTTTCAACCATTTCGGTTGAGTCAAAGTTGACTGTAGATTTAAATTTTGGCACTTATCGTGATTTATGTGAAAATACTTCAAAACTGATAAAAATTACAACCATGAGTTATTTTTTGTTGTATTCTACATGACATTGCACACATTTTCATATATAAAACTTTATGTAACGCCTAATATAAAATGGTGCAAAATTACGACAAAGGTGACTAAAGAATTCTGAGATTTTCAGCAGAGTTACTGCGCATGGAGGTAAGAAAAAAGTTTTTTTAAAATTCACCATAAATCAAAATATTGTGCTAGAGACTTCCCGTTCGTTGCAAAATGAAGTTAAATGATTGAATGTTACTAGAATGTAAGAGTTTTAGCTTACAATTGCGTTTTTCGACCATTTCAGTCGAGTCAAAGTTGACCGAAGGTTGAAATTTTGGCACATAGTGATTTATATGAAAATATTTCAAAACTGATGAAAGCTACAACCATGAGTTATTTTTTGTTGTATTCTACATAAAATTGTGTACATTTTCATATATAAAACTTTATGTAACGGCTAATATAAACCCAAATGGCAAAATAATCATAACAAAGTGATGAAAGAAAACTATAATGAGATTTTCAGCCGTTTACAATGCACCCAGAGCATTAAAAAAAAGGTTTTTTTTAATTTTTACCACAATTTTCGAAATATTGTGCTAGAGACTTCCAATTTGTTGCAAAATGAAGGTAAATGATTGAATATTACTAGAATGTAATATTTTAGCTTACAATTGCGTTTTTCGACCATTTCGGTCAAGTCAAAGTTGACAGAAGGTTGAAATTTTGGCACTTATCATGATTTATATGAAAATATTTCAAAACTGATAAAAGCTACAACCATGGGTTGTTTTTTGTTGTATTTTACATGAAACTGCGCACATTTTCATATATAAAACTTTATGTAAGGCTAATATACAACGGTAGAAACACTACGACAAAGTGACGAAAGAATTTCTGAGATTTTCAGCCGAGTTAACGCGTGCAGATGTAAGGAAAAAGTTTTTTCAAAAATTCACCATAAATCAAAATATTGTGCTAGAGACTTCCAATTTGTTGCAAAATGAAGGTAAATGATTGAATATTACTAGAATGTAAGAGTTTTAGCTTACAATTGCGTTTTTCGACCATTTCGGTCAAGTCAAAGTTGACCGAAGTTTGAAATTTTGGCACATTGATTTATATGAAAATATTTAAAAACTTATAAAGGCTACAACCATGCGTTGTTTTTTGTTGTATTCTACATGAAATTGCGCACATTTTCATATATAAAACTTTATGTAACGGCTAATATAAAACGGTGCAAACATTACGACAAAGTGATGAAAGAATATCTGAGATTTTCAGCCGAGTTACCGCGCGCAAACGTAAGGAAAAAGTTTTTTTCAAAAATTCACCATAAATCGAAATATTGTGCTAGAGACTTCCAATTTGTTGCAAAATGAAGGTAAATGATTGAATATTACTAGAATGTAATATTTTAGCTTACAATTGTGTTTTTCGACCATTTCGGTCAAGTCAAAGTTGACAGAAGGTTGAAATTTTGGCACTTATCGTGATTTATATGAAAATATTTCAAAACTGATAAAAGCTACAACCATGGGTTGTTTTTAGTTGTATTTTACATGAAACTGCGCACATTTTCATATATAAAACTTTATGTAAGGCTAATATACAACGGTAGAAACACTACGACAAAGTGACGAAAGAATTTCTGAGATTTTCAGCAGAGTTAACGTGTGCAGATGTAAGGAAAAAGTTTTTTCAAAAATTCACCATAAATCAAAATATTGTGCTAGAGACTTCCAATTTGTTGCAAAATGAAGGTAAATGATTGAATATTACTAGAATGTAAGAGTTTTAGCTTACAATTGCGTTTTTCGACCATTTCGGTCGAGTCAAATTTGACCGAAGTTTGAAATTTTGGCACTTATTGTGATTTATATGAAAATATGTAAAAACTTATAAAGGCTACAACCATGCGTTGTTTTTTGTTGTATTCTACATGAAATTGCGCACATTTTCATATATAAAACTTTATGTAACGGCTAATATAAAACGGTGCAAAAATTACGACAAAGTGACGAAAGAATTTCTGAGATGCGTCGCTGATGATGGGAGAAGAAAGAAATTCGTGCATGCGCAGCTGGATTGCGCTTGCAAACAAAACAACAGCGTGATCTGTGAACTCCCAGCATCCTTCAAGGCACGTGATTTAAAATTTTTCATAAATTAGGCCTATAAGTATTTTTCCGCAAATATTTAAAAAAAACTTTTTGTACTTGATGTATTTTACGTCCACTTGGCACCTGACAGACAATTTTCGTCGACGTAAAATACGTCCAGTCGGTGTTAAAGGGTTAAGTGAAGCAAGACTTGATGAATTACTTGAATCACGAATCCATAACTGTGAATGTCAAGTAATTCCAGGATCCATTTGGCAAGGGATGGATTCGAGACACTAATAAAAAAGTGTAGGCAACTATGATACCCTAGAGTAATACCTTGCAACAAGATCAGACAGAGGGGGGGACCAGGAGCCTAAAATGTATAATAATGTGTCTTAGGCACATAAATAATCAATTAATATTCTTATTTATAATCATTTTGCATTAATTAATAGCCAAAAATAAAAATTAAAACCATAAAATTAATTATAACACAGTCTTTTACTTTTTTTATGTAACTAAAACTTTGAAGGCCCTTTTACTTTTTATATGTAACTAAAACCTTGAAGGCCCGTTTAACAAAACATAAGTTTTTCGCCTTTAAAATGCATCTCCTCCCTTAGTATTGGACCAATCTAAACGAAATTTTATATATAACATGGGGAAACATGGTAGATTAAAAAAATGCCGGGATTTTTAATATTTTGAGTTGCTGATTTTTGGTCATTTTTCTGGGAAAATTTCATAAAAAAGAAAAAAATTCATATCTCGAAGAAGAATTGAAAAATAAAAAATCCCTGGCATTTTACTGAAGGTCCATATGTGTTTTATACATAGTTCAAATCCTATCCCTTAAAAACTAAAAGCAAAGGAGAAGATGCATTTTGAAAATGGCCATTTTTGGCCGAAAAACGCTCTGGCGTCACAAAATCTAAGGTCATTGACCAAAAATTTTTTCCCCAGAAGTTCCACATAATGTCCTTAAACAAACCCCCTATATATCAGCAACCTGTCATTAAAAAAGTGGGAAACCGGCCGATCCCCTTAAGAATTTAAGAATGAGTGTTTGTCCAGGAATCCTTCAGGAGCTGAAAAATGCTTCAAAGGATTAAAACATATTCTTGAAGACATCTTCACAGCTCCAAGATCCTTTTAAGCAGTCTTCAGCTCCTGAAGCATTCCTGGAGAAACGCCCATTGGACTATGATGTCTTCTTAAATTCTTAAAGACTCCAGGATCCTGTGAAGCCGTCAAAACTGTTTATAGATTCGTAAGGACATAATTTTTTTTTATAAAGTAATATCCAGGTAAGAAATCCTATTAAAATCAACATATAACTTGCTTGATCTTTAGAATTTATGAAAAGGTTTAATCAACCTCATGTGGTAACTATGAACCAGCTGCATTATAAGGATCACAGTACTGTATATACTACTCATGTTATACAACGTCAATATTAACTACATCAGAACCATTAACCCTTAAACGCCGAGCCTCTATTTACAAAAATGTCTCCCGTATGCCGGCGGCGTTCGGTGAGTTAGCGCCGAAGCGGAAAAAAAGTTTTTTTCAAAAAATCACAGCACGCTTAGTTTTTAAAATTAAGAGTTCATTTTGGCTCCTTTTTTGTCATTGCCTGAAGTTTAGTATGCAACCATCAGAAATGAAAAAATATCATTATCATATATAAATATTGGAATATGACAGCGAAAAAAAAAACTCTTATATAATTGTATACAAATCGCGCTGTAAGCACAACAGTTAAAGCTAATGAGTTAATTTTTTTTAGTTGTATTGTACACTAAATTGTGATGATTTTGGTATATAACAAATTGTAAAACAATCAAAGCAACACAGAAAATATTATCACAAAATGATGCATGAATTAGTAACGCGAGGACGTAAAAAAATGTTTTTTTCAAAAATTCACCATAAATCGAAATATCGTGCTAGAGACTTCCCGTTTGTTGAAAAATGAAGCTAATTGATTGAATATTACTAGACTGTAAGTGTTTTAGCTTACAATTGCAGTTTTCGACCATTTCGTCGAGTTAAAGTTGACCGAAAGTCGAATTTTTCTATTTATCGTGATTTATATGAAAATATTTCAAATCTGATAAAAGCTACAACCATGAGTTATTTTCTGTTGTACTGTACATGAAATTGCACACATTTTCATATATAAAACGGTGCAAATATTACGACAACGAGACGAAAGAATTTCCGAGATGTTCGGCCGAGTTACCGCTCAGACGTAAGGAAAATGTTTTTTTCAAAAATTCACCATAAATCGAAATATTGTGCTAGAGACTTCCAATTTATTGAAAAATGAAGGTAAACGATTGAATATTACTAGAGTGTAAGAGTTTTAGCTTACAATTGCGTTTTTTTACCATTTCGGTCGAGTTAAAGTTGACCGAAGGTTGAAATTTTGGCAGTTATCGTGATTTATGTGAAAATATTTCAAAACTGATAAAAGCTACAACCATGAGCTATCTTCTGTTGTATTCTACATGAAATTGCACACATTTTCATATATAAAAGTTTATGTAACGACTAATGTAAAACGATGCAAACATTACGACAACATGATGAAAGAATTTCTGACATGTTCGGCCGAGTTACACAGCGCAGACGTAAGGAAAAAGTTTTTTTCAGAAATTCACCATAAATCGAAATATTGTGCTAGAGACTTCCAGTTTGTTGCAAAATGAAGGTACATGATTGAATATTACTAGAATGTAAGAGTTTTAGCTTATAATTGCGTTTTTTTACCATTTCGGTCGAGTTAAAGTTGACCGAAGGTTGAAATTTTGGCAGATATCGTGATTTATATGAAAATATTTCAAAACTGATAAAAGCTACAACCATGAGTTATTTTCTGTTGTATTCTACATGAAATTGCGCACATTTTCATATATAAAACTTTATGTAACGACTAATATAAAACAGTGCAAACATTACGACAACGTGATGAAAGAATTTCTGGCGCGGACATAAGGAAAAAGTTTTTTTCAAAAATTCACCATAAATCGAAATATTGTGCTAGAGACTTCCAATTGGTTGCAAAATGAAGGTAAATGATTGAATGTTACTAGAATGTAAGAGTTTTAGCTTACAATTGCGATTTTTGACCATTTTGGTCGAGTCAAACTTGACCGAAGGTTGAAATTTTGGCAGTTATCGTGATTTATATGAAAATATTTCCAAACTGATAAAAGCTACAACCATGAGTTATTTTCTGTTGTATTGTACATGAAATTGCACACACTTTCATATATAAAACTTTATGTAACGGCTAATATAGAACAGTGCAAAAATTACAACAAAATGACGAAAGAATTTATGAAATTTTCGGCCGAGTTACCATGCTGGGCGTAAGAAAAAGTTTTTTCAAAAATTCACCATAAATCGAAATATTGTGCTAGAGACTTCCAATTTGTTGCAAAATGAAGGTACATGATTGAATATTACTAAAATGTAAGAGTTTTAGCTTACAATTGCGTTTTTCGACCATTTCGGTCGAGTCAAAGTTGACCGAAGGTTGAAATTTTTTGTAGTCGACGTACGGTACGTCCACTTGGCACCCAACAGACAATTTTAGTCGACGTATGATACGTCCAGTAGGCGTTTAAGGGTTAACAAGAAAATAGCAAATGCAAGCGATAGGGAGCAACTGCTAGTGATTAATTGCCTTTGAATGGCTACAAACATATCCTCAATAAATTCATGCTTTGATTGGATCATTATCTGATCATTCACCTAATGTTATATTTGTGAGGAACCTAACCTAATAATGAAGCAATAGTTGTTTGTTCCTAACTGAAATGAAAAAAGGGAGAGCTGTTTAACTGTAACTAAACAGACGACAATATACTAGAAAGAGTAATTAAAGAGAAATAAATTTACAAATTTTCAAACCGAACAGAAGCAGTAACTGGCAAAATACCTTAACAGAGGTGTTATACCCTATAAGGTACATAAAAGAATGAACTATGAGACATGTCACTCAAGAAAAAATGAAAAATGCTCCTCCAAATTGGTAAAAAATGTGTACAGTATGTGTCTATACAATCAGCAGTCAATTTCCTAGCTATTCTCCTTCTATCTTTAAGACTGCAGAAGCTGCATGTCTAGGGAAATTTGACACTGTAAATAAAGGTTAATTATGACTTATAGGTTTGTTATGAAATAATTACTACAACAAATAATGAATACCTATGAAACAGAACTATAGGTGCTGAGCACTCACTGTGACATAATCAAGAAAGCAGTATAACCATGAAGCTTATACGTACTAACCCTGAGAATTGGAGGGAGCATGGCTTCAAGTTTTGGCCCTTTAATAATTGAAAACATCTGATTAACGAGCTCTTCTTGATCAGATATATAGTGGGCAAGTGAATACATTTCTTGATTCAAATCCAAATTGCCTGCATCACTCTCATTACCATCATCCTGAGGAAATATATTCAGTTAAATGATTGGAATACTATGTTCTGCAATATGCATTAAGTAACAGCTTATTAGGACAAAACAGTATGGTAAACAAAAATCTGCAAACAACACACATCACTATTACAATTAATTTTTTTAAGATTTTAAATCCATGTGGAAAATATACTGGAAAAACATCTAATGCTGCAGTAATCGGCTTTAAAGCAATAGTGCAACAACGGACAAGAACTTATCCATAAAACAATTTCTTTCAAAGGAACTTTTCTGGTAGTCACTGAAATGTTAACTACACCCACTGTTACACAACTTCATTGATTTAGGAAGCCATGTCTGCAACTTGGTACAGTCATGCCTCCACTTATGTTCCTTTGTGTTATGGAGTTTTCAACTTTATGGTAGTTTTTTAAATCAAATATTAAGGAAAAATAAAAATCAACATATATATCATTTATGTAACTTTACATCAATAAGCAACAAATGTTAAAAGCCACATAAACAAAAATGAATAAATGATGCAAAATTACAAAAAAAAAAAAAAAAATGTTAAAACATGAAATTACTAGCTGACCAACCCAGCACTGCCTGGGAAAACTCCAAAGAACCCAGAAAAATTTTTCTGCATCTCCTTGTACTGACTGTCCCTTTTATCCAGGAATTACTGTGCTGACTGTCCCCTTTATCCAAATATTACTATACTGATGGTCCCTTTTATCCAAATATTATGGTGCTGACTGTCCCATCTATCCAGATATTAGTGTAGTAACTGTCCCATTTATCCAGGTACTGCTGTGGTGACTGTACATTCTATCTAGGTATTGCTTTTCTGACTGTCCCTTTTATCCATGTATTACTGTACTGACTGTCAATTTTATCCAGATATTACTGCAGTGACTGCTCCAATTATCCAGGTATTACTGTGGTGACTGTCCCATTTATCCAAGTATTACTTTGCTGACTGTCAATTTTATCCAGATATTACTGCAGTGACTGCCCCAATTATCCAGGTATTACTGTTCTAACTGTCCCTTCTATCCAGGTGTTATTGTAGTGACTGTCCCACTTATCCATGTATTACTATTCTGACTGTCCCATTTATCCAGGTATTACTGTGCTGACTGTCCCTTTTATCCTGGTATTACTGTGGTGACTGTCCAATTTATCCAAATATGACTGTGGTGGCTGTCCCTCTTATCCAGGTATTACTGTGGTGACTGTCCTATTTATCCATGTATTATTGCACTATACTGTCTGTCCCTTTTTTCCAGATATTACTGTGCTACTGTCCCTTTTATCCAAGTGTTACTGTGGTGACTGTCCATTTTATCCAATTATTACTGTGGTGAATGTCTAATTTATCCATATATTACTATGATGGCTAACCCAATTACAGTACTAATGTATTACTGTGCTGACTGTCTCTTTTATCCAGGTGGTATTACTGTGGTGACTGTCCCATTTATCCAAATATTATTGTGATGTCTGTCCCTTTTGTCCACAAATTACAGTACTATGCTAACTGTCCATTTTATCCAGGTATTACTGTGGTGACTGTCCAATTTATCCAGATATTACTGTGGTGACTGTCCCCCAGGTATCACTATGCTGACTGTCCCTTTTATCCAGATATTACTGTGGTTACTGTCCATTTTATCCAGACATTACCATGGTGATTGTCCCATTTACCCCCCCAACTAAACCCAATCACACCCCCTTTTAACTAAAACACCCCCACTAAACCTAAGCACACCCCACTAAACCTATACACACCCCCAATAAACCTATACACACCACCTACTAAACCTAAACACACCCCCCTACTAAACCTAAATACATCCCCTACTAAACCTAAATACATCCCCACTAAACTTAAACACATCCCCACTAAACCTAAACACAGGGAAAAAAGGCATTTTTCAACAATATACTTCTATGGTATTGAGTAAATGAAATGAGATATGATAAACCTGTAGAATTTACTTACCACACTAGTTACTAAGTCTATGGGCAGCACCAGCCCGTTTCAGGGAAAGGGAAGGGGGATGGGGGGAAGAGGAAGGGGGTATGGGTTTGAAACCTACCCTTTTCTGAGCTCCAGACCTGTATCAGCCGGTGAAATGTCCCTTAGAGCACACATTTCTAGGTATAAATATTGCAAAATATAACAGAGAAAAAAACCAACAGGAATGCTGAGGTTACTACCCTCAGAGCGATCACCTATTATGTAACAGGTGTCGGTATAGGGCAGGGTGAGTGAATTTGTCCACTACCACGGGACCTAACTCTGTAGAACGTCCCAATGTCAAAACCCCCGGTACGAGAAGAGCTGTTCCAGCGGCAACTCACCCGGACCTGTGACTGACGACCTGAGCGCCATCCACCCTCATTCCATCTTAGCACGCGTTTCTGTGATCACGCTTTTGCTTGTGCTCTGTGTTCTTTTTGCTTAATTTGGAATACCATGTCTTCTGTCACTGAAATCACCGCCACTAAGTTAAGTACCATCTTCTTGCGGGGTTTTAGTTGTATCGAGGCTGTATTTGGCCCTTAATTTAATAATTAATGGGTCAAATATCGGGCGTTCCTCTGCGTCGCCCGGCCCGCCATGATGACCTAGCGGCACGCCTCTATAGACCAGTTCAGTAGAGGTTTCACTGGGTCATTTACATTAATGTTTTGTCTTACAATTGACGTTACCCCTTCAGGAAGTTCATTTTGGGGAATTTTATCTACATTGAGCGGGCCAGTGTGCTGGTATTAATACTGGTGTTAGTATCAATTCTTTAGGGAGCGTCCTCCCACGGTTTTATGCTTTAACCCTTCATAAAGAATTTTTGGCTCTCGCTCGAGTAGATTTTGTTCCCCAAGCTGGTGCTATCTTACAGTCGGTTTTTCTGAATTGTGGTACAATGGATGACATGGATATTTATGGATTAATATTACCTTAGCTTACGTCAGGAGCGCCATTTTGGTTGCCCACTTCCTGTTAAACGCCTCGGGTAGAACATACCCCTAGCACAAGCGTTTATTATTTTATATTTTTGAGTTGTTTATGTATTGATGTATTGTTGTTGGTTAAATTTTAGCAGTATATATTTGTGTTTTGTGGTACTAGCCTAACCCTCTCGTATTAATCGGTGAGTTAGGCTACGTAGGTTAGCTTTGCTCATTGACTCTGCTCCCTTCTCTCCCGACTGTGTCGCTTGAGTTGTGGAAGGAGGTGTGGGCCGGTGAAGGGAGCGCCACGTTCGTTGTTCCATCCGCTGTTCCGTGTGTTTTGGGTATGCTTGGGTTCTCTGTTAATCCTCCTCCCCTTCTAATGAAGGGAGAAAAGTGATTCGCAATGCATAGCCCTATGCCCTACATGTCGGTCTTCAGTTGGCCTTCTGAGTGGAAATTTTCTCCCCTTCACAGTTTCCCCCCTACCTCCCCCTTCCTCCACTCTCTCCCTTTTTTCCCTTTATAGGCTTCGTCTTCAGGGAAAAGATGTGAGTTGGGTTGCAGTAATCCAATGTGCTTAGCCTAACCTCTTTTCGTAACTTCTGGCTAGTGTCTTCTTCTCCCTGCGGGGGGAGGCTCGGTACATTTCAACACCCGGTAAGGGGGTTGCAGTCAGTGTCTGGGGGTTTCCCCCACTCAGTCGACCTTGGTATCGTGACACAGCCATGTCATTACTCCCCCACCTTTCCCCTGTATAGCAGGTGATGTGTTATCCCTCCCCGTGTGTGGAGCGTCGTCCTCTCGGGGCCATCACTCTCTGGGGGGGGGACCTAGACGGGTCTCCAATCGGAGGTTATCCACCCTCCTGGTATCCGTTTTAACGTCACACACCTCGCTAGTGTTTCGTTTGTTCGCTTCCTCATTGGTTCGCGGAACTCCGGACACTTTCAGGGCTTCCACAACCTTAGGTGACTCCGTTCCTCTGATCTTCGGTCCCCCCGTTACCGCTAGCCTTTTCCACTCCAGTGGTCTTTGGTTTTAGTAGGTTGGCTTTACTCACTTTTGTTCTCCTATGAACGTACGAGAACTGCTCTAATAGTGAACCACTCCGCCCCTACATCGTAACCAATGGCGGGGGTAGCAGGGTTTCCGGGGTCTCAGTACTGGAATGACTGTCCAGCATTAAAAAACTGCTATTCCATGTATTTAACCAGCGATTTTTCTGCCGGTCTCCGGCACTCACAGCAATTTATATTTAATATTAAGTGTGCATGACCTTAGGTTAAGGTATATATCATTCACGTCGGATCATATCCGGCGTCACTTAACTTACTCTGTCATGTTGCATGATTTTAGGTTAAGGTATATATTATTCCCGTCGGTTTAACTCCGGCGTTCCTTAACTTATTTGCCATGTATAATATATTTGTTTTGCTTCACCGGACTACTCCGGTAGGACTAATAATCTGCTAATTGCATGTCCTGTTATCTGCTCGAGCATAAGGCCCCTATCTCCGCCGGATTTACTCCAGCGTGCCTTCAGATAAGCATACTCATATACAGTTTATCCATACAAATGGTACGCTGCCTGGAGTCCGGGTGCACCGCGGTGCTGCACCAGCCCTGCGGCCATGTTGTCTGCCGCTCCCACTCCGGCTGCGCAGTCAGGGTGGGAGACTTGATCGTTTGGCACCCGCATGGATGTGAAGTGTGCTACGCTTTGTTTGAGCAGTTCCAGGACGAGTCGGTAAGCCTAAAGTTACGGCCTTTAGTTTAACTGGTTCCTTGACTTATTTGATAGTTTATAAGGTTCTTGTTATATCCCTTATATATATTTTAAGTCCTTGATGTGCAATTAGTTAGTCCTTATTATTTTCAGGACAAACAAGCTTCTCATGCGCTTCCTTGGCCACCCTTAGGGGTTGGGTGGCTGGCTTTGGGAGGAACGTCTCGTCGGGGAGGCCATATGTTCTATCGGAGGCCATTTGTAACCTCCTCTTCCCCGGCGCCCGGTTTGCTGCGGCTGTCCCAGCAGAAGTGGCAGCCCCTTTGATCGAGCATATCCGGGAAGCGACGCAGCCCTCCCAGGATGTCAACATAGCAGTGGAAGTGTCAAGAGAAGTGGCGGCCATTAACTTGGACCTGGAGCCCATGAATGTGGAACCGGACCAGGAGGTAGGTAGGGAAGTAAGTGAGGCAGGGGGAGCGGACTCCCTTTTTAATTCCCCTTCATCCTCTGTATCTTCTTTTCAGGGTTTCCAGAAGTCCTCCTACCTTGGGGATAGGTTGACATCGACCATCCCCAAGGTAAAAAAGTCACTAAAAGGTAAGGGATATAAGTCCTCTTCCTCCCGCAAGGCAACTCCCTTTCCCCCGGGGAAGTCACGGGCTTCTAGCCCGGCGGCTTCCATAGCTAGTGACACTCCCTCTGTAAAGGGGTCGAGATCAAGGGCAGCCAAAGCCAGCCCTCCTCGTCAACCTGCTTCCAATTTCCAAGAATTGGCAAGCATGCAGCTTGATACAATCAACAAGCAGATGGACGAGAGGTGGAAGACAGTATTGGAAAAGCTGCAGAGCCAGGAGACCAAGATCTCCGGGCTCGTGCGCTCCGGCGGGTCAGCTCCGTCCTACACCATTCCGGACGCCTCCGCCCTTCCTCCTTTCGATAAGGGGAACCCTTGGCGCTTGGCTCTTCATGCTCCCCAGCATGAGGATACTTTAACCATTGAAGGCCTAGGGACACGCAGACTTCAGGAGCTGGAGTTCTTTCCTCCAGGTCTGCTTCCCCCCTACCCAGGCTTCGCTAGATTGACAGAGGAAGCGTGGGTGAGAACAGATAAGGTCCTTAAGGAGACAGTCATCTTTCCTAGGGATCAGGCTCAATCAGCTCTGCTTCGCACCCTTGCGGAGTGGGAAGCAGAGAACACAAAGTTGACCCCCTTCAAAGGAAATTTTACTATGTTTTCTTTGGGGGATAGGATCGCAACTCCTTGCATGTCAAAAGTGGCTCAGGCAACTGTTCAGGCATGCATGGAGGGTAAGTCGATGCCGCAGCTCCGGGAGACCGATCCCACCTCTTTGGTCCTCCCCGGTGACTCCGAATTCTGGAACGATGTCCCGTCCACCTTTACGGTGGGCAAGCTGGACCCAGACTGTGCGTCCATTCTCTTCAGTGAGCAGCTTCCCAAAACTCCGGAGGCTCTCCTGAAACCGGAGTTTGACGCTAGGTGTCGGCTGAGCCGTGCAATGAACTCCTTGTGCATAGCAGAGGCGACAGCTGTGTTGTATTCAGATGAACCCTTTTTCCAGGTCTTAACTAAATCTCTGCTGGCGGGATTCCAAGCAGACCTGTTTGATTTTACAGTGGCAAGGATGAACTGTCGCAAACATATTTTTGCGGACGCCACTATTAGGCACGAGCCTAATAAACTGATGAAAAGCTCGATTTGGGGGGCTAATTTATTCCCTGAGGACGAGGTGAATAATGTCCTGGCGGAAGCAACCAGGGCTAACCAGAGCCTCCGCTCTCGGTGGGGTATTCCTGCCAAACGCAAAATCTCCGGGTCCTCCGGTTCCCATAGCAGGTCGGGGAAAAGATATAAGACGTTTAGGAGGCCACAAACCCCAACTGTAGTTCAGGCTGTACCGGTCTCTCCGGTCGGTCAGCCTTCCACCTCAAAGGCCCAACCCCAACAGTTTGTGCTGGTGCAGCCGGCACAGCATTCCTGCCTCCCCCACCTTTGTGACGTCTCCGCGTACAACCCAGCCTATGAAAGCCATGGTTCCTTTCGTGGCTTCAATAAAAACGCAAGGGGAAGCAGAGCAAGAGCTGCCTTCAGAGGCAAGGCTGCATTGCGGTCCCTCTCCTGGGGAAGAGGCAGCCAGGGCAGAGGAAGTAAACCTTCCACTTCCCAATGAGAAGATTCAGGTAGGCGGGAGGCTTTACCTGTTTCGGAATCAGTGGACCTTCAGCCCGTGGGCCCACAGTATAGTCTCCAAGGGACTGGGATGGAGTTGGGTCAAGGACCCACCACCTCGGGTCAGGTTCCATCAACCCCCTTCACAAACCCTGTGGGACTTCGCGAAGGAACTACTCCAAAAACGGGCCATAAAGAAAGTGAGGCACCTGAAATTCCAAGGCAGACTGTTCAGCGTCACCAAAAAAGGCTCAGCTCAACAAAGAGTAATCTTGGATCTGTCTCGTCTCAACCTTTACATACAATGCGACAAATTTCGCATGCTTACAATCTCTCAGGTACGGACTCTACTTCCTCGTGGAGCCGTCACCACGTCTATAGATCTTTCAGACGCATACTATCACGTCCTGATTGCGAGAAACTTCTCTCCTTACCTAGGATTCAGACTGGGAAGGCAAGCTTATGCATTCAGAGCATGCCATTCGGGCTCAACATAGCGCCCCGAATATTCACCAAGCTGGCAGAGACAGTAGTACAGCAGTTACGGTCCCGGGGGATCATGCTAGCCGCATACCTAGACGACTGGATAATCTGGGCATCCACCGTCGGGGAATGCCGGAGAGCTACAGCCATAGTGATCGAGTTTCTGGAGTCCCTAGGCTTTCAGATAAACAGGGAGAAATCCCGTCTAACTCCGGAGGCTCGGTTTCGGTGGCTAGGTATCCAGTGGGACCTAGACTCACACAGACTGTCTCTTCCGCCAGCCAAAAGGAGAGAGATAGCCAAGGCCACCAGGCAGTTCCTCAAGTGCAGGAAAGCTTCTCGCAGGACTCAGGAGAGGATCCTGGGTTCTCTTCAGTTCGCATCTGTCAGAGATCTGCTGCTGAAGGCAAAACTGAAAGACATAAACAGAGTGTGGCGGAGACGAGCCAATATCAAACTCAGGGACAAGGTGTCTCTAGTCCCTCCAGTTTTGAGAAAAAGACTCCGGCCATGGTCAACAGTCAAGGGTCTGTCAAAATCAGTGCCCCTTCAATTTCCTCCTCCATCACTAGTAATCCACACAGACGCTTCATTAAGCGGCTGGGGAGGATATTCTCAATACGAAAAAGTACAAGGAACATGGTCCACAATGTTCCGCCAGTTCCATATCAACATCCTGGAAGCAATGGCAGTGTTTCTGACTCTGAAAAGGCTTCGCCCTCTCAAACAGATCCATATCAGACTGGTTTTGGACAGTGCAGTGGTGGTACACTGTATAAACAGGGGAGGCTCCAAGTCGAGTCGTATCAATCAAGTGTTGATAGTCATCTTCTCTCTGGCGGAAAAGCACAAATGGCACCTATCTGCCACTCATCTTGCAGGGGTCCGGAATGTCATTATGGACTCTCTGTCCAAGTCAACTCCGCTGGAGTCGGAGTGGTCTCTGGACAGAGCCTCGTTCGATTGGATTTGCCTTCAGGTTCCAGGTCTCCAGGTAGACTTGTTTGCCACGGAGAGCAACCACAAACTCCCTTGTTATGTGGCCCCCAACCTGGACCCTCAAGCTCATGCCACAGATGCAATGACATTAGACTGGAACAAGTGGCAGAGGATTTACCTGTTCCCTCCGGTAAACCTGCTGCTGAAAGTGCTGCACAAACTCAGGTCTTTCAAGGGGCAGGTGGCTCTGGTAGCTCCCAATTGGCCGAAGAGCAACTGGTACCCTCTTCTGCTGGAGCTGAAATTCAATTGTCATCTGTTACCCAGACCCAAACTGACACAAGTAGTACAAACGCGGACTGTGTCAGCTTCCTCAAGAATTCTGAATGCCCTGGCTTTGTGGACTTTATGAAATTCGCCGCTCAGAGAGGGGCGGATATAGACCCAGTTAACACTCTGTTCTTGGAATCAGATAAAAGAGAATCTACTCTCAGGCAGTACGATTCAGCAATTAAAAAACTGGCGTCTTTCCTTAAACATTCTGAAGCTCAGGTTATGACCACGAATTTGGCAATCTCTTTCTTTAGGTCACTGTTTGAAAAAGGTCTAGCTGCAGCTACAATTACCACAGCTAAGTCAGCCTTGAAGAAAGTGTTTTTGCATGGCTTTAACATTGACCTAACAGACTCATACTTTTCATCAATCTCAAAGGCATGTGCTCGTCTGAGACCAGCAACCCGTCCTCACACGGTTTCTTGGTTTCTTAACGATGTTTTGAAACTAGCATCAGAAACCGATAATGATAACTGTTCATATTTGAGTCTGTTAAGGAAGACATTGTTCCTAATTAGCCTAGCTTCAGGTGCTAGGATATCGGAACTGTCTGCTCTCTCTAAAGGTGTTAATCATGTAGATTTCCTCCCGTCAGGAGAAGTTCTTCTTTCCCCAGACCAAAGTTTCCTAGCAAAGAATGAAGACCCTCAGGATAGGTGGTCTCCTTGGAAGGTTGTTCCTCTTCCACAGGATCCATCCTTGTGCCCAGTCACTACACTGAGGGCTTACTTAACCCTTAAACGCCTATTGGACGTATCATACGTCGAATAAATTGTCTGTTGGGTGCCGAGTGGACATACCGTACGTCGACTACAAAAAATTTCAACCTTCGGTCAACTTTGACTAACCTTGTCAGTCACAAAGCAATTATCTATAAGCTAAGATTATTGGGAACTGGTGGATCTTTAATTAATATTTTAAATGGATTTTTAATAGACAGAACCCAAAGGGTCTGTACTGATGGTCAGTCTGTGGTTACAGAAT
Source organism: Macrobrachium rosenbergii (assembly GCF_040412425.1). Lineage (NCBI taxonomy): Eukaryota > Metazoa > Arthropoda > Malacostraca > Decapoda > Palaemonidae > Macrobrachium > Macrobrachium rosenbergii. The sequence continues at coordinate 98,305,986 of NC_089752.1, forward strand.
CCTTGAACAGATATCTGGCATGTACTCATGAGTGGTGCAATGGCATGGTTTTAGGTGTAACTTTTGATAAGAAATTGACTTTTGAGAAACATATATATATTACTGTTTCCTCTTTCAAAAAATTGGTATCTTGCAGAAATGTTTGGAATGTTTCAAGATGAAGCTATTATATGTAAGTGTTTTAACTCTCTTCTGTGTCTGGAGTATAGTACTGTTCCCCAATGTGGTCTTCTAGTACTGACTCTCATCTCAACTTTCTGGTTAGTTATGTCATCATTCCAGTTTATTTTACCAACTCTTAATGTTGGCTTGTGGCATAGACATAAAAGTGGGTTCATTATGCTTGCTGCATAAAATGTACTACGTGACATAGCTGTTTTTGTTCACAACACCAGACAGGCAAATGCTGCAAGCAATGTGTCGTCTTCTAGTATCAGGTTTAATACTACTTAGTTTGCTATGAGTTTTATCTTGGCTACAACTAAAATGTGGAATAGTTTGACTACTGTACTGCAACTGTGGAATAATTCATTCCTGATCTCTACTTATGTCTCCTGAATTCAGGTCTATTGGTTATATTTTCTAGTCTCTCATATTTATTTATCTATCACCTTTTCCTATAACTTTTTTCTCTCATCAGGCTGATTTTCCTTTGGAGCCCTCTTGAGTTAATAGTCCACTGACTCTGTCCATAAGGATCTTCAGCTGAAGATTGAAAGATAGAAAGATAAGGCTCCTTCCTCCTGCTTATCAAGAATATAGTCACCCATCAAGTACAGTACATGTAAAATTGTTTGGTTTTTCTTTACTTTCCTTACAATTAAAATGTAAAAAGTTATTAAAAAGGCTGAAAAAATGTAAACTATCAAACAACTTCTTGCATTGGCAACATCATAGGGCTGCTTATTGGGGCTTATAGGGTGTCTAGGTTGCCTTTTTACAGGGTATATTTCATTTAGGTAATTATTCTGTGTAAGTTGTGAGTCTTGGAATGAATTAACAACATAAGGTAAGGTATCACACTATAGACTCTCTGATCCTTTTGGTTCTTCCTTAAGATTTGAAGTGGTAACTAGATGCCTGTTTATAAAATCAGATGCTTATAGGACATCAATACTCGCAAACAGCAGATTATGCAGTTTGCAGTCACGCAAGGAAGGTTAGGGTTTAGCTTATTAGAAGCCCTGCAGTAAGATAAAAACAAAAACCCATCGGATAAACAGAATGTGTACCAGTACATAACAGACTGACACTGTTATAGGTACAGTACATGGCCATGACAACCTGGTAAGAGACAAACTTCATCTGTGACATTCTTTTAGTGATTTTATATAATTATTTATGTCATCCTTCTGAATTATGATTAAAGGTATCATTACAAGATTCAAATAAGTTAATATATCAACAAATACAGAAAAGAAATCTCTATCCCACCAAGAAGAAACCATGAACATAACAAGTGATTTTTAGAATTGTAATATCTAGACATTCGATTAAGCAACAATCACAATAATGGGTGATATATGTGAACCTAGAGGTATTAAAATACCAAAATAACCTTTTTAGGCTATGGTTTTCTATTAAGAGCTGGCCTAGCAAATCTGATTTACAACACATTTATAAATTTATATTGGGTGGTACTGGATTGTAAATTATTACCCCTTATCAGCACTCTTGCATTATTTACAGGAGCACGTCCACACTTGTATGCTTGGGTATCTAAATGAAAGTACCACATACATATATCATATTGGGTGTTGTCATATCATAAATTATTATTAACTATAAGTATTGTACAATTTTGGGTGACAGGAGTACAGTATCTCTGACTTTTTTGGCCTAACATATTTTATAATGAAGGCTATCATAACAAAGCTAAACTAAAATACCATACATTTTAACAATGAAATGGAATATAAAATCTAGGTCAAAGGCCAAGTGCTGGGATCTATGAGGTCATTCAGCAATGAAAGGGATATTAAGAGTAAAAAGGTTTTAAAGGTGTAACAGGAGGAAAACTTCACAGTTGCACTATGAAACAATTGTTAGGAGAGTGTGGAAAGTAAGATGGAAGAAAGAAAAGAGAATATGAAAAGAGGTACAGTAAAAAGAATGAAAGGGGTTGCATACTCAGTTCCTAGGCAACTGAAATGTGCCCAACAAACCAACATTAAAATATCATTCATATAAGCTATATTAGTGGTACTGCACTATATTTCAATTTATCATTAACTATAGCACAGATTAGAGGATTATGGCTCCTCTTTTAAACTTGTGACTAATATACTATTGAAACCATTAGTTTAATAACAATAACAAGTATAAGAAAGTATTTACTACATCCTGTTGAGAAGGAGCCATAAAAGATTAGTATAACTGGGGTTGTAACATCACTACCCTGTGGAGTAATATATACTAAAAGTAGATATGCCAGAACACATTAAAGATAACTGGGGGATTGTCATAATACAAAACTCTGTATAATATTTAATAAGAAATAAGAAGAAAAAGTGTGCTTGGTTTAAAACTAAGTCATGAAATTAGGTACATAAGAAGACAGCAAGTCAAGGTTACAGCTCCCTCACCAGGCAGAAATGTTAGTCTACAACACATTCTTACACTGTCAACTAAAATTTATCTATGTAAGAGAAACTGACTAATTATTTTAAATAACAAATTTATAATTAGTTACTGTGATTCAAAAAAGGAAGTCAAGGCCAAGAGAAGTGTGGAACAAATGACCTGGCCTAGTGGCCTAATCCAAAGTCCCACCTTGATGGATACACTGGCCAGCAAATTTAAAAAATATGCATAACTGCTGAAAACTTAAGGAATTAAATTTTTTACAAGGGCTTATAACTAAGAACTTAAATTTCCTCAGCAATAGCTATAAGTAGGTTATTCAGCACAACAACTTGGCCTTTTCCCACTGGTACACCTAGAAGTAATGGTGAATACAGCCAACTTGTGCACAGTTGCCATGAGAAAGGTGAATGGAAAAACCAAGGTAATCACTATAGGCAGAGGGTAGAGGCCTCATACCTTGCATCCATTTATACTCTATCACTGAGTCAACAGGCACCATTCTGGCCAAGACCTGCTATGAGAGAGTTCCTTGATATTGGTTGACCTGCCTTTTGAAGCCCTCCAGGACCACAAGGGACACTCCTGATGGGATGAATGGCAGCTACACTATCAAAATGTTTTTCCTTACTATTGAACATAGAGGTTGGTTCTAAATGTTTCCAACTAACCTCAAAACCTGCAGATTACAGGTCCAAGCCAACCAGATTATAGCTAGATAGTTGAAAATGGATTTGCATGTACTGTACACACATACATATTATTGTTATACTTAGCTTGTACTGTAATCATAATAAAAACATCTTTCAAGCTGCAGGTCAAGTAACCAAAAGACTACTACTGCTCATAAACAGCTTAATGTCCAGCCAAAAGTAGTTAATTTGGTTCAAAATCTGCTACAAATCAGAAACTGGTAGTGCTGCAAAGATGATGGTAAACCTGGCTACTACTACCAGGTACTTGGTGAAATTAGTTCTGCCTGACATAATCAGCTGTAAATATGTCCATTCTTGCTCTAGAATAACAGTATGCTGGAAGAGTCTTGTTTTAATTCAAAACTGAAAGTTATAGAAAATGTGGTTTTCTGAAAATGAGGAAAAAATAGAAAACACGTATACTTGTGATAATCATTATTGGGGTTAAGCACACAAGCTACATCAAACAACAATGCAATGTTCATATACTGATACATACTATAAGTAACCCCACTGCTTGAAATGCATTCAAATTATACTTTACCTTACTAGATTTTTTCTTCTTTTTCTTCTCCTTTATTTTTGTAATTTCTTGAGCTTTCACATTTTCTTCTGTGAGAGGATAGTCAGCGCCAAATTTTCCTGGAGCCCTGGAATTAAGATCTTACATAAAAAATATCCCAGTTAATTTTCAATGCACAGGTTTCTAAATGCTGAAACATTCTTTTTTCCATATCTCAATCAGTACAAGGCAAACAAATGAGTTTTTAAATGTTATGCGACCTAGACATGACCCTATTACTTTTAAAAGCCATCTGGGCAGCACTGAATCATGAGTTCAAATTGAAGCAGATAACAGTGAATGAATGAGTTGTTCCCTTGCAAGGGAAGCCTCACTTCAATGGCTAAATGTTTCCACTGTTTCAAGATAATCCCATCAATCATATTTACCCTTAATTAGCAATGTTAAATTTCAAAGACATATAACTTCTGAAGTGTTACATACAAAAAAAGAAGAATAACCAGAAAACCAATTACTGACTGTATACACTTATACACCTTTAACTCACAGGTAGGAAGGAACTGCCAGAGCTTCCAAACATGAAAGATGGGTGGATGGAAAAGACTATGTACCAAATAGCTGTGTTTTTTATGGATTGGCAGGAGTGACAAATGATTCTGGCTTTAGTAATGAGTGAGGAATCAGGTCATTTCAGGCTACAGTATTCATAAATGACATACTTCAAGTCATGGTCAATAAAATAACCTACTACCACAGGCAGCATTAAGCTGGTCGGCCACAAGGCTTGGGTAATATGAAAAAATTAATAGAAGTTTGCTTCAGGGAAATGATAGTATTCCTTGCGATAACATTACTCATGCCCCATGTATTAAAGCTTTGTGTCATGTATTATTGGTTGATGGATACTTTTATTCATATCCCAATATTTCCAAAGCTCATGCCTTATGACTGGTACCAATAATGATATCTGCGAACCGACAGACTGCAGAAAACAAGAAATGTTATGACACAAGTACGAGAACAATTTTCAAGATTTTTCAGCCATTCCAAAAACTTGTAGCTGATGAAAGTCCTGTGTTGATCAAAGGTTGCCTTATTTTCAAGCAGTGTATTAGACTGAAAAAGTTAAGTATATCTTAGTTTAACAAGACCACTGAGCTGATTAACAGCTCTCCTAGGGCTGGCCCGAAGGATTAGATTCATTTTACATGGCTAAGAACCAACTGGTTACCTAGCAACGGGACCTACAGCTTATTGTGGAATCCGAACCACATTATGACGAGAAATGAATTTCTATCACCAGAAATAAATTCTTCTAATTCTTCATTGGCTGGTTGGAGAGTCGAACGCTGGGCCAACAGCGTGCTAGCCAAGAGCTCTACCCACCCCTCCAATGAAGAACTGTATTAGACTGAAGAGATACTGGTAAGGTATAAAAATATATGCTATCTGTGGCTTTAAAACTGGATACATAATGAATGTTGTTACAGTAAACCCCCATATTCACAAGGGATGCGTTCCAGACACCACCCCCTTCCCGCCAAATAGTTAATATCCGCAAATACTTAGAACACCCCTCTAAAAATGCTTATAACTGCCTGTCTTGAAAGTTCAAATACCAAATGTATACTTAAATTATCATCCCTTACTATTGTATTACTGTATTAATCTTTGAAATTATATTATTAATATAATTTCAAAGTCATCTTAAACATTAGTACCCTTAAAAACATATAAATCCACACTTCTAACCCTTCCAGCCAAATCAGAAAGAGAAAGTTACCACTAATTTATATTCAGCCAGCTGTGCTGGCACAGGCAAAAGAGAGAGTTACAAGGAGTTACAAGGATTAGGATGTCTCAAAGACTTATTAATCCATCCGAGGAGACATCATGTGCTCACTTATCTCTAGGAGCAGGTTTTACTGTTCATTCACAGTGTTCTAATGATTTTGTCTAGCTATCTTTTAAACTCTTCCACAATGTTGCTGTTTACAACTTCTGGTGGCAGTTTATTCCATGTGTCACATATCTTGTATGTGAAGAAGTTGCCTCAATGTGTTGTATCTCTTCAGTTCTAGTTTCCATCCATTGTTTCTTTTCTGGTTTTTGTTTCTGTATTTAAACTGCCTCTTTATGTATCCAACTAGTTTTTGTGCCTTCTTTTCTGCTTTTATGCACTGTTTTGTGGAATTTGAGTTCTTGGTAATAATGACTCCAAGGTCCTCTTCTTGTTCTACACTATTTATGTCATTCCCAAGCAGCATGTAGTTGGCATAAGGGTTGTTTGTTCCTATTTGTAACACTTTACACTTATCCAAGTTAAAAGGCATTTGCCATCTTTTTGACCACTCTCCTATTTTTCTTAGATAATTTCTTAAACTTTCCACTGTAACTGGATCTGCTGCATTTACACCTAGTTTGCTGTCCTCTGCAAATTTGGTTATTCTGCTAGTTAAGCCTACATCAATGTCAAAAATGAGAGAGAGAGAGAGAGAGAGAGAGAGAGAGAGAGAGAGAGAGAGAGAGAGAGAGAGAGAGAGAGATTTATCTCTTTAATCTCTTAGGGAATGTTAATCCATTTCTCTTTAACTGGCTGACAACAAAATAATTTATATGTTTGCTGTTTGTCTTCCAAAGATGTATTACCTTTACGTACTACGCATTTTTAAAACACTATGAACACACACACAAACAGTGTGCATATGTGTTAATACCAATTGTTTAAAGAGACTCAAATTAGCAGTATCTTTTCTTGAGAGAGAGAGAGAGAGAGAGAGAGAGAGAGAGAGAGAGAGAGAGAGAGAGAGAGAGAGAGAGAGAGAGAGAGAGAGAAGGACTGAACTAAGTATTTATTTATCTATTTATTTCTCACATTCTACCCTTTCTAGAGAGAGAGAGAGAGAGAGAGAGAGAGAGAGAGAGAGAGAGAGAGAGAGAAACTGATTTGATCACCTTGTGGCAACATCTATCTACCCTTGGTCAGAAATATAGTAATTTGACATATTTTACAGGTTCACCCTCCCCAGTGAGCTCCAAGACCCAGGAAAAGATCAGGGTTGAAATTTGTTTGTTTAAAATTTTCCATAACTTACTATAGAAATGTGTACATGTAATTACATTGCATTTATTATTTCTGGGCTCGACCTGTGTCACCCGGTGAAATATCCTTTTAGCACTATTTCTAGGTATAAGTATTGCTAAATATACCAGAGAAAAAGCTAAACACAATGCCAGGGTTACGACCCCCGGATCGAACGCCATTATATGGTGTCGGTATACACAAAGGGTGAGTGGTGCCACTGCCACAGGCCTCTGCCCTATAGAGCTCTCCAATCTCAAAACCCTGAAAAGTGAGGAGTCGTTACATACCTCACCCTCTTCACCCAGCCAACCACCACCTCAGCCGCCATCTTGTAAATATTCCAATTTAGCACGCTTCCAGACAACACCGTGTTTTTTCCTTGGTGCTGTGTTTCTTTGGATTTTAACTAATTCATCATGTCATCTCTTCCTGAATTCCCAACTAAGTTGAGTACCATCTCCTTCTGGTTTTTTCTTACAGAGGCATCTTATTTGACCTTTAAAATATTGTTTACCAGGTAAATAACGCGACGCAGCCGGACGTGGCTGCGTCGGCCTCTACCATGCTGTGTTAGGTTAGCCTAGGAGTTAGGCTATGGCGTTCTGTTCCCTTCCTCGGTAGGGAAGTTTAGGTGTGTAGGAGGGCCTCATGGTTGGTGCTTCCCTTCGGTTTGTGTTATGGGTAGAGGTGTTGGGCCTGCGTTATCTCCCTCTCCCTGTTTCGGCCTTTCCGTTTGGACTGTTGAGTCCTAGTAAGGTTAAGCTGGAATAGCGAGGGTATCTTGCGTAGCCTACCCTTGTCCGATCCACACCTTCGGGTTAGCTTTCCAACTTCATGTATATCCCCCTCTCCTACCTCCTTTCCCCCCCCTCCTTGCTCTCTCCCCCCTTGGTTCGCTTTCATGTACTTTGTTAACTTACCAAGGCTTGAGAGCTTTTACCCTGTTCCTTACGCTATAGCCTACATCCCCTTCCTCTGCATTGATTGGGTTTTGTCCTCTCGGTACTGGGTTTCCGACCTTACCCGGTCGGCACCCTGTCGAGGTTTTGTTTGGTGACCGGGGGTGCTCCCACACTCCTGTTCACCATTCCTTTTACCTTTCCTTGCTCATTTGGCCTTTGAGGGTTCCCCATTCTCTCCTCTCTCATTAATCGTTCGTACATGTTCGACCGATCGAGAGGGAGAAAGGTGGATCTCATGGCGCCCGGGGAGTGCTCACTCACCCCCTGGTCGCTGCTACTGGTCCCCCTCTCCTGGCCTGTCCCAACTCTCCCCCCTCCCTCTAGCGTCAGTGCGTTGTTTTTCCCCAACCAGGGTGTCGTTCTCCCAGACCGTCACCTCGGGGAAAAAATTGTGTACATGTAGCCAGTTAGAGTTTCCCACCTGACTGTCTTCTGTCTTATTCACACGCCATTGACGCGTTTATTTCGTTCTATTCATTTAGAACTCCATCGCCCCCAGTATCTACCCTCCGCCGACTAGCTAATTTTGTATTTTCCGCTAGGTAGTCGGGCTTCTCCGCTACCACTCCGGTGGGTATGGTGTATGGTCGGGTCGGTGCTCACCACACCTCCTCCGCTGTCACTGTATTAGAGTAACAGGACTCCCCGCCCAAGCAGAAACACCCAACTCTTACTTATAGTTGACCTTTCACTATAGTATGACCTTTCATATATATATATATAGCATGTATATACTATATATATATTTATTCCATATATATATATATATATTTTTTGAAATTTTGAATTTTACATGTCTCTTTTCGGACCTTCCTGTTGCTCGGATTAACTCCGCGGTCCCTTTATGTTGTTTTTGATCTTGCATGATCTAGTAGACCCCTTTATCCTTCCGGTTATGCTCCGGTGGGGTCTATCTGGTCTAATTTTCTATTATCCTAAGACACTGCTCCGCACCCTACTCCGGCGGCCTTATCAGCATACTCATGTACCCGTCCACTTACAGATGGTGCGTTGTCAGGAGCAGGGGTGCACGGCAGTCCTGCAGCAAGCTAGTGGACATGAAGTTTGCAGGTCCCACTCCGGGTGCGCAGTTCACGTGGGGACCTGGTCGTCTGGCACCCTGATGGCTGTGAGGTGTGCTACGCTCTCTATGAGCAAGGTTCTGGATGAGTCGGTAAGTTAGTTATTTCCTTTCCGATTCATGCTTTTCTTTGAGTTTTGTCTCTTATGGATAATTGGAAGATATTGGAGATTTTAGGAGGTTTGGTCACCTGACTTTCTCCTTCTTTCAGATTGACCGCAGCTCGTGACTCTTCGCTTATGACCCTCAAGACCTGGGTCAGCGGCCGGGGAGGAACGCCGGGCAGGGAAACCCTACGCCCTTTCTAAGGACATCTGCAGCGTTCTCTTCCCCGGCGCCTGGATCTCAGCGTCAGTTGCTGACGAGGTAGCCGCCCCCTTGATCGCTGGGATCCAGGAGATGACTCAGCCCTCCCAGGAAGACGGCCGCATGCGGAGAGGTCACTGAAGATGTTATGGCTCTTAATTTGAATCTGGAGCCCATGAACGTGGACCTGGATCTCCAAGCAGGTAAGGGGGTAAGTGAGGCAGGTGAATATCTGTTTAGCTCTCCTTCTTCTTCTGCTTCTTCTTTCCGGGGTTTGGAAAATCCTCTTGCCTTATGGACGGTGCAAGGTCTACTGTCCCTAAGGTTAAATCTATTAAGAAAAAGACCTTGAAGACCCAGAAAGTCCGCTCCGGGGTTCCCTCGAAGACGTCACGGGCTCCTAGCCCCGTGCCGTCTACGAGCAAGGCCTCTACCTCTGGGAAGGGAGCATGACCCAAGCAAAGTAAGGAGGTTCCCCCCCCTCCTTCCTTTGATGCAGAAGTCATTTGCCGAGCTTCTTATGCAGAAGTTCGACAAAAGAGTTGACGACAAGCTGTCGCAACTCTCTCTCCCAGTTGTCATCCTCTAATGCTTCCGTGCTTTCCCTATCGCAGAGAGGTTAAGTCCCAAGGGACCTTGATCTCTGGGTTTATGCGTGGCGGAGCGGCCAACAGATCTTTTCTCCGTTCCGGACCTCCAGCCTTCCTCCCTTTGATAAGGGGAACCCTTGGCGCCTGACCCTTTATGCTCCCCAGCATGAGGGTACCCTTACTATCGAGGGCCTAGGCACCCGTAGGTTGGAGGAACTCGAATTCTTCCCTCCTGGTCTGGAATCTCCTTACCCAGGTTTTGCCAGACTCACTGAGGAGGCATGGATTCGGTCCGATAAGGTCCCCAAGGAGACTGTCATCTTCCCGAGGGACCAGGCCCAGTCGTCTCTGCTAAGGACTCTATCGGAGTGGCAGGCGGAGAACACCAAACTCACCCCGGCCAAGGGTGCGTTTACGATGTTCTCTTTGGGAGAGGTTCTTCCCACCCCTTGCACCTCAAAAGTGGCTTCCCTCACCAGCCAAGCTTGCATGGAGGGTAAGCCCTTCCTCATCTCTCCGGGAGACAGATCCCACCTCTCTTGTCTTCCCCAGAGATTCTGAGTTTTGGGAAGGAGCCCCAGCCACTTTCACGGGGTACACGACTTGACCCTGACTGCGCTTCTAACTTGTTCAGTGAGCAACTTCCTAAGATCCCGGAGTCGCTCCTGAAAGCTGAAGCTGAGACTAAGGACAGGCTTAGCAGGTCCTTAAACTCTCTGACTTTGGCGGAAGGCAACGCCAGTGGTCTACAGCGAAGACACTTTTTCCAGGTACTGACGAAATCTCTCTTAGCGAGTTTTCAGCAGGACCTGTATGACTTCATCAAGGCCGGATGAACTGCCGAAACACATCTTTTCGGCAGCCACCATCCGTCATGAGCCTAACAGGCTTATGAAAAGTTCCATCTGGGGAGCTAATCTCTTCCCAGGAAGAGGTTGATGCAGTCCTGCTGAGGCAACTAGGGCCAATCAAAGTCTCCGCTCCCGCTGGGGTCTGTCATTTAAGAGGAAACAGTCTGAGCCCGCCGGAACCCACCCTAAGTCTGGGAAGAAATTCAAGAAGTTCAAACGGCTTCCTGCTCAGACTGTCTTGCAGGCTGTCCAGGTTCCCAGCCCCTGGTCATCCTTCAACCTCCCAGTCCCAACCTCAACCTCAGTATGTGCTGGTTCAACCAGCCCATCAGCCTCTCGCTGCCCCTTCATATGTCTCTTCCCCGGCTTTCAATGCTTCATATGAAAGCCAGGGGGCATTTCGGTCAATACAGAATGCAAGGGGAACTAGAGCCAGAGGATACTTTAGAGGTAGGGGAACACCTCGCTCCTCCTCCAGAGGAAGGGGAGGCAGAGGCTCCAGAGGAGGCAGACCCTCTCCCGCCCAGTGAGATATCTCAGGTAGGCGGGAGGTTGTATCATTTTCGGGACCAGTGGACCTTCAGTCCCTGGGCCCAGAGCATAGTCTCCAAAGGACTGGGGTGGAGTTGGTGCAGGGTCCTCTCCCCAGTCAGGTTCCATCAATCACCATCCAAGGCTCTGAAGGACTTTGTGAAAGATCTATTACAAAAGAGGGCAATAAAGAAAGCGAGACACCTGAAATTTCAAGGCAGACTGTTCAGTGTTCCAAAGAAAGGTTCCAGTCAGCAAAGAGTAATTCTAGACTTGTCTCGTCTAAATTTATACATTCAATGCGACAAGTTTCAATGCTTACAATCTCGCAGGTTCGGACCCTACTGCCCCGTGGAGCCGTAACCACCTCTATAGATCTTTCAGACGCTTATTATCACGTCCCGATTGCAAGAAGGTTCTCTCCTTATCTGGGATTCAGACTGGGAAATCAAGCATACTCGTTCAGAGTCATGCCATTTGGTCTCAATATAGCCCCCAGAATCTTCACCAAACTGGCAGATACGGTAGTTCAGCAACTCGGTCTCAGGGGATCATGCTAGCCGCATACCTGGGACGATTGGATCGCTTTGGGCATCCAACGCCAACGAATGCCGGAGAGCAACAGCCATAGTAATCGGTTTTCTGGAATCTCTAGGCTTTCAAATAAACAGGGAGAAATCCCGCCTAGTTCCGGAGAGTCGCTTTCAATGGTTAGGAATCCAGTGGGACCTGTGTTCACACAAACTATCTCTTCCGCCAGCCAAACGGAGAGAAATAGCCAAAGCAACCAGGCAGTTCCTCAAGAACAAGAAAGCTTCCCGCTGTACCCAAGAAAGAGTCTTAGGTTCTCTTCAGTTTGCTTCAGTGACGGATCTACTTCTGAAATCCAAACTGAAAGATATAAACAGGGTATGGCGGAGCCGAGCCAATGTCAGGTTCAGAGACAAGGTGTCCCTGATTCCGCCGATTCTGAAAAAAGAGACTCCAGCCTTGGACAACAGTCAAGAGCTTATCAAATTCAGTACCTCTTCAGTTCCCCTCCGGCATTAGTGATTCACACCGATGCTTCCCTGAGCGGGTGGGGAGGATACTCTCAACACAAGAAAGTGCAGGGACTTGGTCCACTATGTTCCGCCAGTTCCATATCAATGTCCTGGAAGCTATGGCAGTCTTTCTAACCCTGAAGAAGCTGCGTCCAAACAATCTGATTCATATAAGACTGGTCTTGGACAGCGCGTAGTGGTACATTGTATAAACAGGGAGGTTCCAAGTCGAGTCGGATCAACCAGGTTATGATAGCAATATTCTCCCTAGCAAACAAACACCGTGTGGCATCTGTCTGCTACCCATCTTGCAGGGGTCCGAAATGTCATTGCAGATTCCTATCCAGGACAACTCCGCTGGAGTCGGAATGGTCCCTGGACAAAACATCATTCAGGTGGATTTGCAGTCAAGTCCCAGGTCTCAAGGTAGATCTGTTTGCAACAGAATGCAACCACAAACTACCTTGTTATGTTGCTCCCAACCTGGACCTCTAGCTCACTCCACAGATGCAATGTCAATAGATTGGAACAAGTGGCAAAGGATCTATCCTGTTTCCTCCAGTAAACCTGTTATGAAAGTCCTTCACAAGCTCAGGACATTCAAAGGTCAGATAGCCCTAGTGGCTCCCAACTGGCTGAAGAGCAACTGGTTTCCACTTCTTCTAGAACTGAAGCTTTTTATGCATAAATTCCCAACCCAAAACTGACGCAAATAGTACAAACTCAGACTGTGTCAGCTTCCTCAAGAATTCAGAATGCCCTGGCTTTGTGGATTTCATGAAATTTGCAGCTCAGAAAGATGCTAATATTGATCCCTATTAACACTTTGTTCCTAGAATCAGACAAAAGGGAATCCACCCTCAGACAATATGACTCAGCAGTTAAGAAATTAGCACTCTTCCTAAAAGAATCTGAAGCAACTGTAATGACCACAAATTTAGCAATTTCATTTTTTAGGTCATTATTTGAAAAGGTCTTGCCTCAAGTACCATTACTACAGCCAAATCAGCTTTGAAAAAGATATTTTTACACAGGTTTAAAATTAACTTAACAGATTCTTATTTTTCATCAATCCCTAAAGCCTGTGCTCGTTTGAAGACCAATAACCCGCCCACATACGGTTTCCTGGTTCTTAAATGATGTTCTTAAATTAGCTTCAGAAATGATAATCAAAATTGTTCTTTCATAAATTTATTGAGGAAGACCTTATTTTTAATTAGTTTAGCTTCAGGTGCTAGAATTTCTGAGCTGTCTGCCCTGTCTAGAGAACCCAATCATATTGATTTCCTTCCATCAGGTGAAGTTTGCTAGCTCCTCACCCTAAGTTTCTAGCTAAGAATGAAGATCCACGAGATAGGTGGTCTCCCATGGAAGGTCATCCCCTCCCACAAGACCTGTCTTTATGCCCAGTCTTTACTTTAAAGGCCTATTTAGACAGGACCTCAATATAACTTCAGGGCCTCTGTTTGTAAGGGGAAGGGGAGGAACTATTTCTCTGAAAGCCATCAGACAACAGATCTTGTATTTTATTAAACAAGCAAACCCAGATTCAGTTCCAAAAGTACATGACATTAGGGCGGTGGCCACCTCCACTAACTATTTCCATTATATGAATTTTGAGGATCTTAAAAATATACAGGGTGAAAATCTCCTTTGAGTTTTCAAACGCCACTACCTGAAATCCTAGAAGCTCTGAAATTCACCACAGTGGCGGCAGGAAACATTGTTCCTTCCTCTGTTTAATTCTTTTCTTCCTACTGTTCAGTCACTTTCCTCCCTCCTACCTGCCTCATTTATTCCCCTTTCATCACCTTCCAGGTCAGGCATACTTCACAGCCTGTCTCCTGACCATGTTATAGTGTTGTATTGTCTCTATATGTTTATTTTAAATACGTTTTTGTGTTCTTTTTGTCTTGTGGAAACATAGTTCCCCACCTTAATCCTATGTTCCCCATTTAAGTATATTATATATTTATTTAGTACCATATTATATCTTATTTTGCTACCTGGATAATTAAAACTCTTGTGGATTTATAGTTTTATTTCTTTCCATCTACAAGTTTCTTTTATTGTTTCAGGATGGTATTTTGTTTCTCTGTTATTATTTCACCGGCTGACACAGGTCATAACCCAGAAAAAGGATTTTGACAAAGGAAAAATCTATTTCTGGGAGAGACCTGTGTCACCCGGTGACCCACCTCTGATTCTTCTTTTCCCCTTGATAAAAATACCATTCCAGGATGGGGGTGCTAACATGGAATGTAATAGTGGCGCTGGTTTGTTTACAGTCCGGGAGCTGGTGCGGGGTTTGTAACGGCACCTCACTCGGTGGGACTTTTGACATTGGGAATGTTTACAGGGCGGAGGCCTGTGATTGTGACAATCTCACCCTTTCTCATACACAACTCCATTTCATGGAGCTCGCACTGGGGTAGTAACTCCAGCATTGCATTTAGCTTTTCTCTGGTATGTTTAGCAATAGCTTTACCTATAAAATGTAAGTGCTGAATGGTTATTTCACCAGGTGACACAGGTCTTCCCCAGAAATAGATTTTTACCTTTGTCAAAATCCTTTATTCTTGGACAAAAATATCTGATTCGACGTCAGGGTCGCATCTTGGGTAACCCCGAATTGGAACTGTGGTGGTTGTTTGACCTTCTCAAACGCATGTCTTTTAAAAATTTATAGTATATAATTCTATGAAATATCTGTATATATATGTTTTTATGTTTCATTAACATCGTATTCTTAACATTTATCTTAGTACTCTTGAAGTCAGGCAGTTTTATTCGATTAGGTATTTTTTTAGCCTAGCTACTTAACCTGAGCTTCCTGTAAACCATTTCGAGAAGTTAGGCTGGACAGGTTAGGCTCTTTAATTGCTTATGCTTGTAATAGCTCTCTGACCAGGCTGTTTTGAGGTTTTGTGAGGAGATGTTAGGTTGTTGAGGGAGTTCCTCGTTTGTCTTGGCCCACCTGACCATGCTGTCACGTTTTTGGAAGGTGAGGTTAGGCTGGCAGAGGTAGTTGATTCCCCACATTACTGACCCATTTTTAGCCCACCTGACCAGGCCTTGAGGTTTTTGGAGGGTGAGGTTAGAATAGTGAAGGGTCTCCTCAATTCATAGTCTTCCACCTGACCAGACTGTTGGTCGGTTTTGGAGGGTGTGTGCTAGGCTTGAATGGTTCCCCTCTTGAATTTCAGCCAAGTGCAGCCTATTCTGGCCTTCCTGACCAAACCCAAAAAAGTTTTCCTTTCTGTTTGGAGGGTGATCTGGGAACCTCGAAGGTTGCACTGATCATTTCCAATTTTAGCCTGTCCTTCTTTACCTGAACAGTTAGCTTTTGGCAGCAAACTAGACATCTCCCATATCATGGGACTCCGATCGCATGAGCACCCTGTGGGGATTTTCTTTCGGTTCCAGAGGGTGTTACCCAACCGTCTGGCCACCGCTGTATGATGAAGTTTCCTTTAACTCTGCTAACTTTTCCCCTATCGGCTGGTGTTCTCGTTTGTTCCAAGCTTTCCAAAAGTGTTATTTGGAGCATCGAACACAGTCCCAGGGATGCTATCAAACCACTTTCAGTATGTTCAGTTCTCCAGGTTAGTCAGATCTTGTCTCAATCGTTTCCTTTTCCACTCCGGTGGGTATGGTATTCACTAGTTGGCGTTTTCCACTATCTGGTTCCCGCCTGTGCGTTGAGAGTTGAGCCATATGCCTCCCAGACAGTCTCGCCTCTTCCAGCCCGTTACCATAATGTGTGACATAACAAGATTTCCGTGGCAAATCAGGGCAGAGTACCATAACACCAGCGTTTCTTAGAGTTTTATGTTTACATAATTAGTAGTTGACCATTCCGTGAGCATAACTTATATCTATTTCTTCTGCCGGATTCCTTTCCATGTGTGTTTTATCATATGATAAACCATCACCCATAATTTAGGTTAAGGTATCCTATTATCGCGGACCTACTCCGGTGCCTTAACTCGGGTTACTCATGCAATCGTATTTTCTTAATAGAAGAAAGAACCGGATTTAATTCTGCGGGTTTTGCCTGATGATAAGCATGTTCCATCACCCATAATTAGGTTAAGGTATCCTATTACCATGGACCTACTTGTTGGCAGACATTAAAATTAACTCGAAGGTACTCATGTATCATCTTTCCACCTTACAGATGGTATCGCTGTCAGGAGCCTGGGTGCACAGCCACTCTCCAACAACCCTGTGGCCATGAGGTGTGCCATTCACACTCCGCTGCTCAGTTCGGTCCAAAGGACTTGGTCGTCTGGCACCCAGATGGGCTGTGAGATTTGCTACGCTCTGAGCTTAGTGGTGGATGAGTCGGTAAGCTTTAGAGACTGCTAACCTTTAGTCTCCTTTTTGCCTTTAATGTCTTATATTGACAGATTTTATTTAAGGCAGTTGGAGAATATTTTCAGTAAATCCTTCCCTTTCTTTCAGTCTGACCGTAATATCCGTGCTCTTACCAAGCTCTTCGACCCTGAAGACCTGGGTCTGCTGGGTTTTGGGGAATGTTGCGTCAGGAAGCCTTACGTCCTGTCAGAGGAATATGTGGAATCTCCTCTACCCCGAGCCCGGATCTCAGCTGCAGTGCCTGATAAAGTAGCCACCCCCTCATCGCAACGGATCCGGGAGGAGAGGCAACCCTCCCAAGAAGACAACCTGTGTGCGGAAGAGGTGGCGGCCATCAACATCCACCTCGAACCAATGAAATTCGATCCGGACCACCAGGTAGAAGGTAAAAGGTAAAGTGAGGCAGGGGGAAAGAGGTTGGTAGTCCCTTTTTTGTTTCCTTCTTCCTCTTCTTCTTCCTTTCAGGGTTTCAAAATCAGCTATCCTTGAGGACACGTCGAGGTCTGTTGTCCCCAAGGTGAAATCTCTGAAAAGAAGGACTTACCTAAGTCCTCTAGACCTCAAAGGTCTAATCTGTCCAGAGCTCCTCAAGGTCGTCACTGGCTCTTAATCCAGTGGCGTCCTCTAGTGAGCAAGTCCCCAGAAAAGGGGAAGGGTCGAGATCCAGGGCATCTAAGGCTGATCCCCACAGCCTATCTTTGACCCTGAGGTTTTGAACTTCTGATGCAGAAGTTAGATAAAGGTTGAAATCCAGGATTCATGACCTTTCCTCCCAGCTTGCTTGTCACATCTTACAGACCTCCTGGTCATTCTGTAAATCACTGGCAGAGAGGATGCAGACCCAGGAAAAACTCTCCGGGTTTATCTTGCGCTCCGGAGTAGCAGGACAATCTTACGTTGTTCCGGATGCCTCCAGACTGCCCCCCTTTGATAAGGGAAACCCATGGCTTTGGCTCTTCATGCTCCTCTTCTGCATGAATGATACCCTGACCATCGAGGGACTTGGGAAATCATCGGTTGGAAGAACTGGAGTTCTTTCCACCACCCGACCTGGTGCCTCCCTACCCAGGCTATGCCAGGCTTTACAGAGGAAGCCTGGATCAGATCAACAAGGTCCCTAGGAGACAGTTATCTTCCCCAGGGACCAAGCCCAATCCACCTTGATGCGCGCTCTCACTGAAATGGGAGTGCGAAAACACTGAATACTTACCCCCTTTAAAGGGACTTTCACGATGTTCTCAAGTAGGTGACTCCATCCCTACCCCTGCACTAAATACTAAGATTGCAGTGCTGACTAGTCAGGCTTGCATTGAGGGTAAGCCCTGCCTCAACTCTGGGAGACAGATCCCACCTCTCTGTCTTCCCGGAGATTCGAATTTTGGCTGGGAGCTCCGTTTCACGTTCACGGTGGGCAAACTCGACCCCAGTGCGCCTCCACTCTCTTTAGTGAACAGCTTCCCAAGATTCCGGAGGCCCTTCTGAAGGCGGAATTTGAGGCTAGATGAAGTAGGTTGAGTCGCTCCTGCATTCCATTACTAAAAAGGAGGTGACGGCGGTTAAAATACTGAAGAACCTCTATTCCAGGTCCTGACCAAATCCCTGTTAGCGGCATTTCAAGGGGACCTGTATGACTTTGTAGTGGCAAGACTAAACTGCGGAAACACATCTTTGCTGGACGCCACTATCAGACACCTGAGCCCAATAGACTCATGAAGAGTTCTATCTGGGGTCCAAACATCTTCCCAGAGGATGAGGTCAACAATGTTCTGGCAGAGGCAACCAGAGCAAATCAGAGCCTTACGCTCCCACTGGGGTCTCCCTTTGAAAAGGAAGGCCAACGAGTCCTGGACCTCAACCCAGGGATAGGAAAAGGTTCAGAGATTTTTTGAAAAGACCTCAGACCCAAACTGTGCTATCTGTACCAAGTCTCTCAGATCAATTGCCTTCAACATCCAAAGCCCAGCCTCAGCAACAGTTTGTTCTGATGCAGCCAGCTCAGCAAACCCTTGCTCCGCCAACCTTCATGAATCCCCAGCTTTCAACGCCGTTTGAAAGCCAAGGGCATTTCGAGGCTTTAACAGGCATGCGAGGGGAAGTAGAGCCAGAGCCTCCTTCAGAGGTATATTCCTTATTATCCAACGTGGAAGGTCTGCATCACGACCTCTTTCAAAAGGAAGAGGAGGCCGAGGAGGTAGAGGAAACAAGCCCTCTTCCGCTCAATGAGTCTCCTCAGGTGGGCGGGAGGTTATATCTCTTCCGGGACCAATGGACCTTCAGTCCGTGGGCCCACAGCATAGTTTCAAAGGTCTGGGATGGAGCTGGAGCAGAGGGCCTCCTCCAATTGTCAGGTTCCATCAGTCCCCATCCAAAAGCCCTACTGGACTTTGTGAAAAGACCTTCTCCAAAAGAGGGCAATAAAGAAAGTGAGACACCTGAAATTTCTAGGCTGACTGTTCAGTGTTCCCAAGAAAGACTCAATCCAGCAAAAGAGTAATTCTAGACTTGTCTCTGTCTCAATTTATACATTCAATGCGACAAGTTTCGCATGCTTACAATCTCGCAGGTGCGGACCCTACTTCCCTGTGGGGCCGTCACCACCTCTATAGATCTTTCAGACGTTTATTATCACGTCCCGATTGCAAAACTTCTCTCCTTACCTAGGGTTCAGACTAGGGAAACAAGCATTTACTCGTTCAGAGTCATGCCATTCGGGCTCAACATAGCGCCCAGAATTTTCACCAAACTGGCAGAAACAGTTGTCCAACAACTTCGGGCCCAAGGGATTATGTTGGCCCATACCTGGATGATTGGATAATTTGGGCAACCAACGCCAAGAATGTCGGAAAGCAACATCCATAGTGATCAGCTTCCTGGAATCCCTTACATTTTAAACAGGAAGAAATCCCCCTAGTTCGGAGGCTCAGTTTCAGTGGTTAGGAATCCAATGGGATCTGGACACACACAAACTGTCACTTCCACCAGCCAAAAGGAGGGAAATAGCCAAAGCTACCAGGCAGTTCCTCAAAAACAAAAAAAGCCTCCAAGTCGGTCCAGGAAAGAGTCCTGGGTTCTCTTCAGTTCACGTCAGTAACAGATTTGCTGCTAAAAGCCAAACTGAAGGATATAAACAGAGTATGGCGGAGACGAGCCAACAGCAGAATACAGAGACAAGATGTCTCTAATTCCGCTGGTGTTGAGGAAGAGGCTTTATGGTCAACAGTCAAGAGTTTGTCAAGGTCAGTGCCTTCCAATTTCCCCTCCATCATTAGTGATCCATACGGATGTTTCCTTGAGCGGGTGGGGAGGATATTCCAACACAAGAAAGTTCAAGGAACATGGTCAACTATGTTCCGCCAGTTCCATATCAACATTCTAGAAGCAATGGCAGTATTTCTAACTCTAAAAGAAACTACGTCCAACCAGACAGATTCATATCAGACTGGTACTGGACAGTGCAGTAGTTGTGCATTGCATAAACAGAGGGGGCTCCAAGTCGAGCCGGATCAATCAGGTAATGATAGCTATTTTCTCTCTGGCAAAAAACATCGTTGGCACCTGTCAGCTACCCATCTGGCAGGTGTCCGGAATGTCATTGCAGAATCACTGTCCAGGACAACTCCGCTGGAGTCGGAATGGTCCTTGGACAAAAATCATTCGAGTGGATTTGTCTTCAGGTACCAGGTCTCCAGGTGGACCTGTTTGCCACAGAGAGCAACCACAAACTTCCATGTTACGTTGCTCCCAATCTAGACCCTCTAGCTCACTTCACAGATGCGATGTCAATAGACTGGAACAGGTGGCAAAGGATCTATCTGTTTCCACCAATAAACCTGTTGATGAAAGTTTTACACAAACTCAGATCATTCAAAGGTCAAGTAGCCCTGGTGGCACCCAACTGGCCGAAGAGCAACTGGTTTCCTCTTCTTCTAGAGTTGAAACTCCGGCGCATACAAATCCCCAGTCCAAGGTTGACACAAATAGTACAAACTCGGACTGTGTCAGCTTCCTCAAGAATTCTGAATGCCCTAGCTTTATGGACTTCATGAAGTTTGCAGCTCAGAAAGATGCTAACATTGATCCTATTAATACACTGTTCATAGAATCAGACAAGAGGGAATCTACCCTCAGACAATATGACTCAGCAGTTAAAAAGTTAGCATTATTTCTGAGGGAATCTGAAGCTCAGGAAATGACCACGAACCTTGCAATTTCTTTCTTCAGGTCATTATTTGAGAAAGGACTGGCCTCTAGTACTATTACTACAGCAAAATCTGCTTTAAGAAAAATATTTTTACATGGCTTTAATATTAACCTTACAGACTCATATTTTTCATCAATTCCTAAAGCATGCGCTCGTCTTAGACCAGCAACCCGTCCCACACACGGTTTCCTGGTTCTTAAATGACGTACTTAAATTAGCATCAGACACTGATAATGAACTGTGTTCATACTCGAGTCTGTTAAGAAAAACATTATTTCTAATTAGCCTAGCCTCAGGTGCCAGAATTTCTGAACTGTCTGCTCTCTCTAGAGAACCAACCATGTTGATTTCCTCCCATCAGGAGAAGTTCTGTTGTCTCCGGATCTCAAGTTTCTAGCTAAGAATGAAGATCCACAAAATAGATGGTCCCCTTGGAAGGTTATCCCCCTTCCACAGGATCTGTCCTTATGCCCAGTTAACACTTTAAAAGCTTATTTAAATAGAACTTCTAATATAATGTGTGGCCCTCTTTTTGTTAGGGAAAATGGAGGAACCATTTCTTTAAAGGCCATCAGGCAACAAATACTGTATTTCATAAACAAGCAAACCAGATTCAGTACCTAGGTACATGATATTCAAGCAGTGGCCACCTCCACTAATTATTTTCATAATATGAAATTTGATGACCTTAAAAAATATACGGGCTGGAAATCACCAACAGTGTTCAAACGCCACTATCTTAAATCTCTAGAGGCTCTTAAATACTTCCACAGTGGCTGCAGGAAGTGTTGTTCCTCCTGCCCTAGACTAGCTTATGTAACCTTAGTTTATCCTGTCCTTTATTCCTCTCTCGCCTGCCTGCCTCATTTATTTGCCATGCCTTCTTCCTTTAAGTCAGGCCTGCTTCACAGCCTGACTCCTGACCATTTTGGATATTGTTGTAACCCTTTTTTTTAGCCTTTTAAGTGTCTTGGTGTTTTAATTATGATTTTGTCTGTGTGCCTTATATTGTTAATCATGTTTTATTATTAATGCTTTGGGTTATTAAAACACAGTAATTTTCTTATAGTTTTATTTAGCTCCATTAAGGTAATTCTTAGAGGGCTCCACCAAGCTTTTGTATGGCTGATTCTCTGTTATAATTTCACTGGGTGACACAGGCTCAAGCCCAGAAAAGGGATTTTGACAAAGGAAAAATCTATTTCTGGGGAAGACCTGTGTCACCCAGTGACCCATCCTGTATTTCCTTTTCCCCCCGAGTGGCATACCAAGCTTGGGGGTGCTAACTTGGGATGTTTACAAGATGGCGGCTGAGGTGGTGGTTGGCTGGGAGAAGAGGGTGAGGTTTGTAACGGCTCCTCACTTTTCGGGGTTTTGAGATTGGAGAAATCTATAGGGCGGAGGCCTGTGGCAGTGGCAACCACTCACCCTTTGTGTATACCGACACCATATAATGGCATTCGATCCAGGGGTCGTAACCCTGGCATTGTGTTTAGCTTTTTCTCTGGTATATTTAGCAATACTTATACCTTGAAATATGTGCTAAAAGGATATTTCACCGGGTGACACAGGTCTTCCCCCAGAAATAGATTTTTCCTTTGTCAAAATCCCTTTTTGCAACATGACTTTGAGATGATATTAGGGTGATTTGGGATTTAAAGTTTGATGTACATTTTTGTTTGAACTGTAAAACAATAGATAATGAACTTTAAAGCAAAATTCAGTTATAAGCATTTATTTTGTATAGCCTACTTAAAGTAACAGTAGTAGGAGAGTACTGTAATGTAAGGTTACTTTGTGAACTGCAGTTGGGATGATGGTTTGGGTTGTATTTTTGTTTGAAATGATATTAAATTATTTTAGTATGATAATTTAAGGCAGATTTTTGTTTGAACTATCAAATTAAGCAGTGAAATGTTAAAATAGGCTGTTATAGTTGTTTCAGTTTAAGGGGTACAAGGTATTTTGGTAGTTATAAGCATTTTTAGAGAGGATTTTTGGACTTTGGCAGATTTGCATTTCCGCAGAAGGTTCTGGAACCTATCCCCATGTAAAAATGGGGGAGCTCTGGACTAATGCTGAGGAGTACATTCATTTCTATTCTTTTCATTCGTTGAGAATAAAAATGAATATTATTGTCAACCTTTGTCTTAGAGGCCCTAAGATTTGTGATGTTGAATTTTTAGCAGTCATGCTTAATAACATATCTTGAATGTTTTTAACAAATTGAAGTATCCCACTCACATTATAGAATGAGCTGTCTCCAAAGCAAAATGAATATATCAAGTACAAACTGCAACTGGTAATTCTAATATGGTAAAAAACCATCCTTGTATTTATCATTGCTTGTAGTCCAAATTGGAAAATACCTGTTATCTGGCAAATAGTTATCAAAAGGATGTTCAAAATTGCCTTTAAATTTAAAATGGTTCATACTATTGAAAATTCATAGTGTTAGTGCATAATAATAATAATAATAATGACCATTGTAATAATAATAATAATAATAATAACAAATAATAATAATAATAATAGTATTAGAAAGAACACAAAAGTAAAAAAGTACCAAAAATACAAGTGAGTTGCCCTCAAAACTATGGAGAAAATTAACGATTTCATTCATGAATCCTTTTCTTTTATCATAAAAGTAATTTATTTAAAGCTCCATGCACCAAATAATGCTGTGGTTTCTCATTCGTTTCTTCCAGGTCACAACATCAATTGGAATGGTGCCTCTGCCATATTCAAGTATTCAAAAATAATGAGAGATTTGTTTTAATGACTTAGTGGAGAGGGTTAAGGAAAGAATGTGATTTTGAAGGGAACAGAACCTTCACTGATGAGGACAATTTTGCTACTGCAGCTAATTATTGGCCACTTTGTTTTAGACGATTTTAAAATTCATGTTCCTGGTAACTGTGATACACATGATGCTTGCTCCCATATCAAATTTATCTCAGATGACTGATGTTGCTAGACTCTGAGCTGAGAGTCATTTGCACTGAAACAAAAGGTTGGAATCAATCTGATAAGCTGAAAATTCCACCTATGGGCAAAATCAATAACATAAATTGATTTTTAACCAACCATTTTCTTATAAACAAACAATCAATACATGGGTTACTGACCAACACTGTTAGAAGAATCTGCATTATACCAGTTCCTGTTGTTTAACGCAACATCCACTAATTTTACCACTTAATGACTGATGAGGATTTAATCATTTAGTATACTGAAAAATCTTTTGGATTTTAAAACTCTGTACATAAATATTTTTAACACTACCGTGGCTTTTTAATTCTCATTAATTATTATTATTAATTATTATTATTATTATGTAAAATGCAGTCCCTGGTTATCAGTCTCCATCTTATTACCGCTGCATTCACTGATTCTACAATTGTCTAGCAATGAAGTTTCAGTTTTCAGTAAAATAATCAGTAAATTGGCTCCATTACATACTCGACAGAAAATGTAATGGATAATTCTGTTGATTTTTTGTTTATCATCACATTCAGAGTTAACAGAATCCTCTTAAATAACCGGGGACTGCCTGTAAATTATTATTATTTACACTGAAGCCCTTCTTTTTCATGGGGATTAAAGGAGATTTGACACCCCTTGAATAGCAAAATTCACTGGGTCAATATTCAAAACATCTAAAACACTTTGAACTGCCAACTTTGATAGTTTAAACACAAGAAAAACCCTAAAAAAAAGCAAAACCTGAGTATTTTAAAAAATTATCACAAAAATTTGCATTTATTCATGAAAATTATGGAAAATACAGTAATTTTGAATATTTCTCAGTGAAAAATACATCACAAATGGTAAAATTTTCCGCCTTATGGCTAGATATGTTCAAGAGAAATCATGGATGTTGATTCCCAAAACATGAGAACGCAATAACAAAAAAGTAAATTGTATTATTATTATTATTATTATTATTATTATTATTATTATTATTATTATTTTCATCTTATTAATCTTCATATTTGAAAATTAGTAAATCATTTATCATAAAAATTTATTTAGTCAGAATCTGGAATGAACATCAAAACAAATACACTAATTTCAGTGAATTTTTCTCTCACAAAAAGTCTGGAGATTGCTGAATTTTTCACCACTTTTGAAATGGATATGTTAACAAAGAAAATCCTGCATATTTATACTGAACTGAATTTTGATATTCCCACTAATGACCCTATTGGCCACTTTTGAGCTGTCGCGAAAACACTTAAGGGCCCTTATCTTGGTGGTGGTCATATTTTGTACACAGACAAATTCCACATTAGCCCTGGCCTGAGTGAATATTTACAGAATGACACTGGACTGGTTGGTACCGTTTGAGAACACAGGAAAGGGATGCCCATCTTCTACCCAGGCATGATGAAAGGAGACACCAAGTTTAGGAAAAGCATCATCTTAATATCAAATGGAAGGACAAGAGAGAGTTTGCTTTACCGACAATGATACTCACTCACCTGTTAGCATCCACAGGGAAAGTGGCCATCAGACAGGAGACCCAGTCATTAAGTCAACTATGTAAAAAACATGTAGCTTGTCATTAAGTCAGATATGCTTATCATGTAACTGGAAAGTCCATTCCTTACAGGATTTCTCTCTGAGAGTCTACAAGCAGATTCTTGACAAGTACGACACTTTTCAACTGGAAAGGGGCAGATGAAGGATGTCAACAACAAACATTGATCTCATTGTACCCCAGAAATGGTGTGAGAAGTGAGAAGCACTATTTTGCTTGTATGCAGCCAACACAGTTGAGAGCAAAAGGACAAAGGGTGTGCCATGTGTATGCAAACATGAATTATTATTATTAAAATAGTTTAACCATAACACTGAGATGATTAAGAGCTCTGGGCTATTTAAGGATTAAAATGAAATGGAGTACTCAGGTTCTAAGCCATAAAATGTAAGCACAGACTAAAATGATGAATGAATAATGAAATTCTAAAAATATAAAAAAGCATATGCTCAACCTGAAACTTGCACAAAACAGTTTTATTAAATAATTTACTCAAATAATTTTATCTGTACAATTAAAAAAATCAAAAGTAAACATCTTAGTAATGATAAAATTACTGTTAACTGTAGATTTTTTTAAAATTGGATTTTTATATTAGTTGGCCATACATTTTGTATTTTAGCAATAATTACTTTTTATACTTTATCAATTAATTTACATTTTCTCTGAATATTAAAACTGGGTCAACTGAAAATGTTGCAGACTGATAAAATGTACACCAATCGATCCATTTTTCTGGATAAGTTGATAACTGATGCCCTGTTGTGATAGGGCATTTGGTCATAATACATGTTTAACTGTTATCAAAAACATTCTGAGCATTGTAACCTTCATTTTGGCTGCTCATTAGTTCCATGTGTCAGACCCAGTATGGCCTTCGGAGATGTGTTAGAATTACCCCAAATGTCTCTCTCTTTCATTTGATGAACTCCATTTTTAACTCCAGGTTTTAATTGCTTCAACTTATTATTACTTCCTATCAGTCTTCTTCCATTTATTTTGCAAATTTGTTTATAATGCATACTTTGCTATATGTGTTATACAAACTGTTAACTAGGATATTTACAAAGATCGTAGTCATATGGGCTGCTTCTTTAGCTGTTTTATCAGCCTCTTCATTTCCCTTAATCCTCTTATGGGCAGGGATCAACATACAGTAAACCATCAGGCATTTCAGGGGATTTTATCCCCCTGCAGAATAATAGCTAAAACTGGCCAAGAGAATACTTGAAACCCCTCTTCGAAATCACTTTGAACTGCTTGTTTTGAGACCCAACAGAAAAAAATTCCTCTAAAAATCTTATACCTGAGTAACAACAGTTTTATCACAAAAATATGCATTTAGTCATGAAAATGATAGGAAAATACAGTAATCAGTGAATTTTTCTGTTGGACAGTCGAATTAAAATGTTACACTGCCTAATGGGTATCTACAGAGAAAATGCCATTATAAAAGTACCATTCAAGAACATCTGAGTCCACGAAAGCATTGAAAAATTGAAAAAGCAGACATCCAGTATTTCTATATTTTTCTCCATTGATTATCTCAAATCTTAAGAGTAATAAGTACTTTATTTGTTGTAAAATGTTACTTTTTGCTTTGTAACTGAAGATAAGCATTTGCTAGAGTCGCTAAAAATTACAAAATTATTACATGAGGTTTCATTATTTTTATGGCTGATGCTACTACAACGTAACTGGTTCTATAAATTCCAATGTAATTTATCAACAGGTAGAGATAATTGACAAATTTTGTCTTGGGATACTGCAGCATATCCCTTTCCAGCTGCAATGGATTTATATCCGATTTTCAGTAAATTGCAATGGAGTGGATTTCACTTTTCCAGCAAACAATGAAAACTCATATAAACATGTTGTCTATGGTGTTCTGGGGTATGAGTAACTTTTAGAAAATATTTATTTTCTAACCACAGAAGTAAATTCACCTTATTTAACCATAGTCCATTCAGGAGGAGAATAAGACTACTGAAGGCAATTGCACATTTTATATTCTCATGACTCAAAAGTTTTACACCAGCTCTAAGAGAGAAAAGTGGTGAGTGACAGTTTATAAAGTACATCTCTTAATAATCAAAATGAATTTTTGGTAGGAGAATCACTTTTGAAATCAATGGTTATTGTTCACAACTGAATCTCTCCCCCAACCACAGACCACAGTTCACCACATTCAACTTATTAAAGATGAGGCTGGTGATGATCTCAAGGCTTAGAACAATTAAAATTGTTTTAAACTGTTTATTACTTAAGTTTTTTAAATTGCATCTGATGCTGAGCTGTTCTTTCAACCAAATAGTCAATGATAGACATATCTGTTGCTAAATTATAAGTACAGTAAAAAAAAAAGCAACAACAAACATTGTTTGATAAAAAATTAAAAATGCTCAGTTTACATTTTTATTTCAATATGTTAAGGCTGAGCTTCATAATTTAATACTAATAAACAAATACTAATTGCAAAAATTTTGCTGTTTGGCCAATTGGTGGGAGAATGATTTGACAGTTTTTAACCCATTCCTTCACCTTTCTTTCTTTTCATTTTTATAAAACACGAAGATTTTGAGTCTTAAGTATGGATAATTTCAATCATATTGATGAGGTCTGCCATCTATTTTTATATAAAAGTTTTATAATAATATCAGTTTTATTTGCTTTGCATGTTTTATGCTGAGATGCTGAATAATTTCTAGGCATAAATCATCCACTACAGTAAATTTTTATTCCAATAGAAGATTATTACTGATATGATTTATTATTTAGAGTAAACAGTGACTGTTGAAGGAGTTCTGTTTACTTGTGGAACATCAGTTTTTTCAAATAAAAAATTTTAAAACAAAACAATCAATTCTCACTTGAAAATGCAATTTGTCAAAAAGTTTTGGATAAACCTCAGGACGTAAATGTTCATGAATGCTGTTTCTATGTCATGATGTTTTTAAGATATTGGACGATGGCTTTTTAATGTCAAAAAGACAGTTAAGTAAACAAATAATTTTATCAGATGTTTTTCTCATTATTTGGAATGGTCTTCTTGCCTTAATAGAGAATCCAACTATTCTGTTATAAGAGATGTGACCTGAATAAAGTGGGAGTCAAAATTTCATTTTTTCAAATGTGTTATGTTAGTTGAGCACTTATCATTTTCTCTAGTAATTTGCATAAACAACTTGTTAAGAAATTGGTCTGTAATTATTTACATTACTGGGATCCTGGAACAGGTTTGGGGATAGGAATAATTATAGCTGAGACTTGTCAGAATTCATTACAGAAAAAATTTCAAGAAGCCTTGAATTTAGGCCCATCTTGTAATAGTGTGAATTTAAGCCAAAGTTGCTAAATAACAGATAATTTCAAGTCAAACTAAATACAACTATCACCTTCAGGGACAGATTTATTGGTGCACTCAAGAGAGCAAATTTGAACTCCTCCATAAATTGCATTTTATGTTCCTAATATATATCTCCTATTGTTTCTAAAAGCAATTGTTATTAATTTTATATTATTTTTCTTTCAGGGAAGTGTTCATCTAAATTATTACTGGGACTTACACAGGACTGCAAAGTTTTCTCCTATTAAATTACCTATTTCTTTCGGATCAAGTTTTCTTTTCTCATCTTTGAGTAACCTGGCTGTCTAGGTGGTTTGGCATGGGTAAAGATGTATTTTCCTAAATTTTTCCCATATTTTTTGTATGGGTACCTATTAGATTTTCTGATACTATTTTCCATGAAATTCATTCTTCCTTTAAACTACTTTGGGATTTTTGTTTAATTTGACTTAAATTGTAATAGTCAACAATTTAACGATGAATTCTATGGGCAATAATATAGTCATTTTCTTTAAAGTATTTCTAATATTGTTAATGTTTTATTAATTTTTTTTTTTTTAAAAATAATATAGTAACTCAATAATGTATGTTTTAGTTTATTAATTCTGTTAGCTACATTATCAAGACCACCATAGAACTTTGTGTTTTGTTGGGTGAGGTTTTGATTTTGGTGAAAACTGTTATAAACAGCATCATTTTTAACTCCCATCAATATGAAATTTATTAGTTTCATTATGGTCGTTTAAACATTCAAATTGGGATATTCTTAGTATGCATTTCATATCACTCCCAATCTACTTTATACATGTTATATAGTGAGTGATATGTTATGCAGGATCATTTGGTAATAATGAAATTATTGGGAAATGATCACTGGTGTAAAACTGTGTTCCAATGAAATAACGTTTTACATCATTATATTTGAATATGGAACAAATTAAGGCTACTGAGGAAAATGAAAAATGTTTTTGAATAATCAGGAGAGATTTGTTGTCATTATACAGCAGGGTATGTCATTTAAATCCATAATATTTTTCTAAATATACTTCATGCTCATTTGGGTAACAATTATGTCCCATATTGAACAGTGTGATAAAAATCACCTACTTTAATTAGGTTCCTTGGTACTTTTAAGTAACTGTCTAATCATAAGTTTAACTCAATGTATAATGAAATTTATTAGGTTGGTTTATAAATTATAAACTTTAATTTTCATTTTTTCTGAGTCCAGTCCCGTGTCAGCGGTGAAATTCCATTACAGCACGAATTTCTAGGTATAAAATGCTAGATATACCAGAGAAAAAGAGCTTTCAGGAAAGCTGGGGTTACTACCCCCAGATCGAGCGTCTTCTCCAGGAAGACGTTGGTATAACCAAGGGTGAGTGAAATATCACTACCACGGAGTCTTACTCGAAAGATCTCTCCTTATCAAAACCCCAGAAGAGAGCGGTGAGCCGTTACAGCCCCCACACCAAACACCCGCCAGGACGGCGACACCAGCGCCACCTACCTCATTCCATTTTCTAGCACGTGATTCTTCCATTTCTTTTTGTGTGCTCGTGCCATTTGGATTTTTTTTCATCTTCTCACCATGTCATCGAGCAGCTTTACCATCTCCAAGTTAAGTACCATCTTATTGTGGGGTTTTGTTCTATTTTTGGCTGTTATGGTCTCGTATTTTCATAAATATTGAGATCTTATTATGACGCCACGGCGTCCCCCGCCAGCCATGTCGACCATGAGGCGACTCCTTCTGTTCTTTTCTGTTGGGGTTGTCTCCTTGTCGTTATAGATGTTATTTTTTGCCCCATGGTTCTCCTTCCTGGCGGTTTTCCTGCGGTGGCTCCCCTTTGTTTTAATTTTTGTTTTCATTGTTGGCCTGTCGGCCTTGGTTAGGAGTGATGCCCCGTCCAGGTTCCCCCAGGTTGGGTTCCTTGTTATTTTTTAGTCTTATTAGGCTAATTGTTTTATTCTTGAAGATGGTGCTCTCTTTATTTTTTTTTATTTTTTTTGTTTATTGTTTTGTTGAGGTTTACCTCCTGGCAGCCTCAGATCTAACCGCTTTGATTCTTGAGGTAGGCTACGCTCTCTGTTGAGCACATTTTTGTTTTTGTTTGTGTGTGTGATGGTTATTTAGTGGAGTAGGCTTGTTTTGCTTCCATCCCTTGCCCCTGGGTGGGAGATCCATCAGGTTGAGGGAGTTTTGTTGCTGTTTCCTCCGGGTCGTTTTTTGGTGGGCAGAGTGAGCCCCTTAGTTCTCTTCCTTCCAATTTGGGGAATAGAGTTCTTTGGATGTGTCTCCTCTAGGCTAGTCGCCTTCTTGCCCCCTCTTCTCGATCCCTGGTTGGTTCTCGGCACAAAATTTCTCTCCCTGTTTGCTTCCTCCTCCCTTTTACACTCCTTCCTCCCCTAGCCTATACTAGGTTAGGTCCATTATTAGGCTTCGCCTAGGTCAGGAGTCGGGCATTGAGGCTGTGTCGCTCCCTCCCCTAGTAGTAGGCCACCCCTTCCAAGTTTCATTATTCTTGGAGTGGTGTATGTGTGCAGTTGAGCGGGTGATATGTTTCCCCTGTCTCCTGTTCCTTCCTGGTAGCCTACCACTCTCCCCTCCCCCCCCCCCCCCCCCCTCTCCAGCCTTGCTCTACTCGTGCGGGTGACGCTAGATGGCGTTTCTCCGAGTTCAGGGACTTCTCCTTTGGTAGAGGATTCGCTCCTCCCATATTGTCCCTAGCATCGCTGTGTTGGTGTTGGTGGTTTGTTTACTCGAACGTGTTCAAACACTCTTCCCACACTTCTCTCCTCCCCGTCGGGTTACTTTGATGGGTTATTATATACTTGCTTTTACTTATGTTATGAACATATGAGCATCTTGCCCACCTTGTTTCTCTGGCGGGAAGTAAGAGAGGAGGGATTTTTCTATTCATATAGGGGAGCGGATCCTCCGGTCTCCGGAGTTTTACCCTTTACCATCACTTGTTAAATTTTATTGTTTATGTATATATTTTTAGATAAGTGTGTTTTATCTAACGGAGTACTCTCCTTTATTCATTATATATATATAATTTCGTGAGTCCGGTCCTACACCTGGGGTCTCCGCCGTTATTTTTACTGGCAGCCCTTATGGTTGGTTCCTGTTGTCTCATTCTTTCATTCCCGGAGTATTCCGGGGTCTGGGAATTTTACCTTCCACTCTGTGTAATTTAGGAGCTTATTGGCCCAGTTTATGATTAGAGGAGTTCTTCTCCACCGGAGTATTCCGGTTGTAGTTGAAATTCCGGCCTTGCCAGGCTTTATTTTGCTTAGAGTGGTGAGGTTCATGTACTTTTTACACTTACAGACTGTTCGCTGTGAGGAGCCGGGTGCACCGCCTCCTCCAACAACCCTACGGACACGTGGTGTGCGGACCCACGCTGGTTGTGCGGTCCGGCTGATGACCTGGTTGTTTGGCACCCTGATGGTTGTGAGGTTTGCTTTGCTCTCTGCACAACCATCCAGGACGAGTCGGTAAGTGACAGTCTTCTTCCTTCCGTCCATGCTCCTCATATTGTATACTGTTTATATGGTTCCCGGACTGGTCTTTCGTTCTTAGCTAATTGTTGGTTTTCTTACAGGCGGACGAAACTTCCAAGAAGTCTGCCTTGGAATCCCTCCGCCTGGGTGGCTGGGTTTGGAAGGAATGTTCCGTCGGGGAAGCCCTACGTCCTCGACGCCAGGTTGAGGGACCTGCTCTACCCGGCGCACGGGTGGCGGCCGCAGTGCCAGAAGATCTTGCCACCCCATCATCCAGCAGATCCGGGATGCGACCCAGCCACCCCAAGTGGATATCCTTTACATGAGGTTTCGGAGGATGTCGCCGCTTTAACTTGGACCTGGAACCTATGAATACAGAACAGGACCAGGTGGTAAGTGGTGAGGTAAGTGAGGTTGTTGGGGCGGGCCCCCTTTGTTTGACTCCCCTGCTTCATCTGTTTCTTCTTTTCAGGTTTTGTGAAGTCTTCCTCCTTGGGTGATAGAGCTCCATCAGCTATCCCCAAGTTGAAGTTGAAGACTTCATGGAAGGCGAAGGGCTATAAGTCCTCGTCTTCCAAGAAGGCATTGCCCTTCCCCCGTCGAAGGCTAAGGTCTCAGCACCTGTAGCCTCCGGGAGCAAGTCTGGTTCCTCCAGCAAAGGCGCGAGTAAGAGGGCAGCAAAACCAAGCCCTCCTCGCCAGCCTGCCTTTGACGCAGAGGCCTTTGCGCGAACCAACTCTTCAAACGTTCACGGAGGAGGACCTGGACTCAAGATTTAGAAAATCTCAGAAAAGTTGGCCAGTCATGATAACATACTGGCGGGAATGGCTCACCCACCCCAGCCGAACCACAGTATGTCATCCCCGACACAGCGGACCTCCCGCCGTTTGATGTCGGGAACCCTTGGCGTTTCGCTCTCCGGGCCATCCAACATGATGGCAAACTGACAGTTGATGGTCTTGGCACGAGACGGTTGGAGGAACTGGAGTTCTTCCCCGATCTCTTGCCCCCTTACCCAGGCTTCGTGAGGCTGACGGAGGAAGCCTGGATTGCGTTCAGACAAGGTTCCTAGGAGACTGTCATCGTCCCCTAGGGACCAAGCTCAGTCGGCTCTCCTGCGCACTCTGACGGAGTGGCAGGCAGACAACACAAAGTTGACACCTTTCAAGGGCAACTTCACCATGTTCGCCCTGGGAGACAACCTTCCCACCCCTGCATGGACAAAGTCGCTCTGGCTACGGCCCGAGCGTGCTTTGAAGGTAATCCCTTTACCTCAGCTGAGGGAAACAGACCCCACTTCCTGGTATTCCCAGGAAGTAATGAGTTCTGGACAGGATGCCCCGTCCACTTTCACTGTTGGGAAGTTGGACCCCTTTTGTGCTTCCACACAGTTTAGTGAGCAGCTCCCAAGCTGCCGGAATCTTTGCTAAAAGGCGGAGTTTGATGCCCGGACTAAGCTTAGCCCGGTCCTTGAACTCCGTCTGCCTTACTGAAGCCACTGCCGTCTCCTGCTCGGACGAGCCATTCTTTCCAGGTCTTGGCTAAGTCCCTGTTGGCTGGCTTCCAGTCTGACCTATTTGAGTTCATCATGGCCAGACTGGAATGCAGAAAATTCATCTTTGCTGATGCCACCATCCGTCCACGAGCCTAACAAGCTCGTGAAAAGCTCGATCTGGGGACCTAACCTCTTCCCAGAAGAAGAGGTTACATCAGTGTTATGGCTGAGGCTACACGGGCCAACCAGAGTCTTCGCTCTCACTGGGGCATTTCTGCCTACAAGCGCAAGACCCCAGAATCTGGCGGCCCCAGGCGAGAGGAGGCAAAAGCGTTTCAGGAGGCATAAGAGGCCCCACCATCAGGCGGTAGTCCAAGCCGTCCCGGTCTCGGCAGTGGCACAGCCCTCCACCTCAAAGGCTCATCCCCAACAGTATGTGCTGGTCCAACCAGCTCATTCCCTTGCTGCACCCTCATATGTTGCTTCACCAGCATACAACCCCACCTATGAGGGCCGTGGGTTACTTTCACGGCCTTAATAGGGTGGCAAGGGGGAAGAGGCAAAGCCCCTCATAGAGGAAAATCCAACACCACCCCAAGAGGAAGACCTGGACGTGGTAGAGGGAACAAACCCGCTCCCTCCCACTGAGAGAACACAGGTAGGTGGTCGGTCGCCTGTATTGGTTCAGGGACCAATGGACCTTCAGCCCTTGGGCACACAGCATTGTGTCCAAAGGTCTAGGATGGAGCTGGATCAAGGACCCTCCTCCTCTGACCAGGTTTTACCAGCCACCCACATCAATCCTAAAGGATTATGTGGCAGAATTGCTCAACAAACGAGCAATAAAGAAAGTAAGGCACCTAAAGTTTCAAGGCAGGTTATTCACTGTTCCCAAAAAAGACTCCGATCAGCAAAGAGTGATCCTGGATCTGTCGCGTCTAAATCTCTACATAAAATGCGACAAATTTCGCATGCTTACGGTAGCTCAGGTACGGACTCTACTTCCGCGTGGAGCCGTCACCACCTCTATCGATCTTTCAGACGCTTATTATCACGTCCCGGTTGCGCGGAACTTCTCTCAGTTCCTCGGTTTCAGACTCGGGAATCAAGCCTACTCCTTCAGGGTCATGCCCTTCGGTCTGAACATTGCGCCCAGGATATTCACAAAGCTGGCGGACACGGTAGTTCAGCAACTCCGGTCCCAAGGATA
This sequence comes from Macrobrachium rosenbergii, assembly GCF_040412425.1. Taxonomy (NCBI): domain Eukaryota; kingdom Metazoa; phylum Arthropoda; class Malacostraca; order Decapoda; family Palaemonidae; genus Macrobrachium; species Macrobrachium rosenbergii. The sequence continues at coordinate 98,340,921 of NC_089752.1, forward strand.
TCCCTAGCAGCATACCTGGACGATTGGATAATTTGGGCACCAACAGTTCCGGAGTGTCAGAAAGCCACGTCCATAGTCATCAACTTCCTGGAGTCGTTAGGGTTTTCAGCTGAACAGAGAAGTCCCGCCTGACTCCGGAGTCCCGGTTTCAGTGGCTGGGTCTCCAGTGGGATCTGTCCTCTCACACGTTATCCCTCCCGCCTCCCAAGAGGAAAGAGATAGCATCTCTCACCAGAAAATTTCTCAAAAATCAATCAGCATCCCGCCGGTCCCAAGAAAGAGTCCTTGGGTCTCTTCAATTTGCCTCAGTGACAGACCTGCTCTTAAAAGCAAATTAAAAGACATAAACAGAGTGTGGCGGAGTCGAGCCAATGTCAAGCTCAGAGACAAGGTCTCCTCTATCCCTCAAATCTTAAAGACAAGACTGCGGCCTTGGGCCACAGTCAGGCCTGGCCTGTCCAAGACAGTTCCGCTTCAATTTCCCCCTCCGGCACTAGTTGTTCACACAGACGCTTCCCTAAGCGGCTGGGGGATATTCACCAAAACAAAAAGTACAAGGAACGTGGTCCACAATGTTTCAGCAGTTCCATATAAACACCCTGGAAGCTATGGCGGTTTTTCTAACTCTAAAGAAAATCCGCCCCCCAACCGGATTCATATCAGGCTGGTATTGGACAGCGCAGTGGTAGTTCATTGCATCAACAGGGCGGCTCCAAATCAGGTCGAATAAAACCAAGTAATGGTTGCTATCTTCTCCCTGGCGAACAAGCACGGCTGGCACCTGTCAGCCACCCACCTAGCGGGTGTCGGAACGTGGTGGCGGATTCCCTGTCCAGGACTACTCCGTTGGAGACGGAGTGGTCCCTGGACGGGAATCTTTCAAATGGATTTGCCACCAGGTTCCGGGTCTCCAAGTGGATCTGTTCGCAACGGAGAGCAACTTCAAGCTCCCCTGTTATGTGGCCCCAACCTGGACCCTCAGGCGTTCGCCACAGACGCAATGACAGTAGATTGGAACAATTGGGAGAAAATTTATCTGTTCCCCCAATAAATTTACTGCTGAAAGTATTACACAAACTCAGGACATTCAAAGGTCAACCAGCCCTAGTAGCCCCTATTGGCCGAAGAGCAATTGGTTCCCTCTTCTTCAGGAACTGGGATTGCGGAGTCTTCGGATTCCCAAGCCCATTCTGACCCAGACAGTACAAACCAAGACTGTGTCAGCTTCCTCAAGAATTCAGAATGCCCTAGTTTTATGGACTTTATAAAAATTCGCAGCCCAAAAGGAGCAAACATTGACCCTGTTAACACTCTGTTTTAGAATCAGATAAAAGAGATTCTACTCTTAGACAGTATGACTCAGCAGTCAAAAAAATTAGCCTCCTTCCTGAAAGCATCTGAAGCCAAAATCATGACAGACTAATTTAGGAGTTTCCTTCTTTAGATCACTGTTTGAGAAAGGCCTTGCTCCGGCCACTATTACCACAGCCAAGTCAGCCCTGAAGAAAGTATTTCTTTACGGCTTTAAAATTGACCTTACAGATTCCTATTTTTCATCTATCCCCAGAGCATGCGCTCGTCTGAGACCAGTATCACGCCCACATTCTGTTACGTGGTTTCTCAATGACGTCCTTAAGTTAGCATCAGAGATGGATAACTTTCAATGCTCTTATCAGGATCTGTTAAGGAAGACTTTATTTCTGATTAGCTTGGCTTCAGGTGCCAGAATCTCAGAGCTGTCGGCTCTCACTAGAGGTGATAATTTTGTGAACTTCCTCCCATCTGGAGAGGTCCTCCTTTCCCCTGACCCTAGATTTTTAGCTAAAAACGAAGACCCACAAGACAGGTGGTCTCCTTGGAAGGTGGTGCCCCTTCCACAAGACCAGTCTTTATGTCCAGTTTATACACTTAAATCTTACCTTTTAAGAACTCCACAGAGTAAGTCGGGTCCTCTTTTTATCAGGAGAAAGGTGGTACTCTTTCACTGAATGCTATAAGACAACAAATTTTGTATTTTATTAAACAGGCCAACCCAGATTCAGTTCCTAAGGTTCATGATATTCGAGCAGTTGCTACTTCCATTAATTACTTTCATAATATGGACTTTTCAGTTATCTAAATACACGGGTTGGAAATCACCTCTAGTGTTTAAACGCCACTATTTAAAATCACTCAAAGCCCTGAAATTTTCTACAATAGCTGTGGGAAGTGTCATCTCCCCACCTTAATTAATCATATCCTTATCCTCCCCTTTCCCCCCCCCCCCGCCTGCCTCATTTACTTCTCTGCTTATTCTCCTGGTTGATTATGCCTCACTGCCTTGCTCCTCATATTGATGTTTCTTGTACTCTGTTGATGGAAAAGTGTAATCTGACATGTTATGATTGTGTTTTCTTGTGGGGTACTGGGCAGTTTTTATTTTGCTCCATGTACCCCAGATATATGTATATGTACTGTATATGTTTCATTTTATTTTGTCTCTTACGTGTTTAGCTTAAGTTTACGTGTATAGTTTAAGATTGTATTTATTTTATTTTGTGCACATTTCATGTTTCACCTATGCTTTAAGTAATTTTAAGTATTTTTGGGGCCTTTTTCTCCGTCACGTCCGGGGACTTCCCCTTGTTTCATAGTATTAAGTTTTTGATGTGCCTTAGGTTTAATATTCTTAGTTTTAGTATTCATGTAAGAAAGAGATTCCTGATTAAAATTATTTTTGTAATTTTGTTTTTTTCTTCAGATTACCTTGTTTCTTTTTCCTAGTTTTGCAGCCTTGGCATGATTCTCTATCACTATTTCACCGGCTGACACGGGACTGGACTCAGAAAAGGGATTTTGACAAAGGAAAAATCTATTTCTGAGGAAGGTCCCGTGTCACCCGGTGACCCTCCCAAGACTCACCTAGTACTCCCCCCTACTTGCACATGCCAAGTCTGGGGTTAGTGCTAGCCTGGAATGAGGTAGGTGGCGCTGGTGTCGCCGAGCCTGGCGGGTGTTTGGGTGTGGGGGCTGTAACGGCTCACCGCTCTGTTCTGGGGGTTTTGATAGGGAGATCTTTCGAGTAAGACTCCGTGGTAGTGATCTTTCACTCACCCTTTGTTATACCGACGTCTTCCTTGGAGAAGACGCTCGATCTGGGGGTAGTAACCCCAGCTTTCCTGAAAGCTCTTTTTCTCTGGTATATCTAGCATTTTATACCTAGAAATTCGTGCTGTAATGGAATTTCACTGGGTGACATGGGACCTTCCTCAGAAATAGATTTTCCTTTGTCAAAATCCCTTTTTTCATAATTTTTACCTGATATTTTCTAGTCACTGTTTACAGGTATTATGCCTTTGTCAAGTAAACTCTTTGTTATATACATATCTCGGCTGTACCTAAATTTCCTTCTTCCCATTTATTTGATGCTAAGGTATATTTACCTATTATTTTATTGTTTTGTGGATATATCACTGGTTCATATTCTTTTAGTAGTCACTGTATTTCTCCATGAAATTATTCTGATCTTTAGACCATTTACGTTCCACTGTATAAATAGATATTGAAAATATTTTGTTATAGTGGTTTTAATGTTCAATTTCTTGTTTTTGTATTATCAACTTGGATTTTTTGTAATAATTCCTCACAATATTCATTTGTTCTTCTTTATATTAACCCTTTCCTGCCCAATTGAATTATCATATTACGCAATAACCCCACCCCCTTCTTGTCTGACTGGCGTTAATTTTACGTTAAATTTTTCCGACATTTTTCCATCATAGGGAAATTTTTTTATTTTCGTTGGTGGTTTCCATTTTGGCTAAAGCATACCTTGGACCGTGTAACTTTTAATGAAATCCAGGCAAGAAGTTTATTACTTTCATTATAGTCAATTCCCTGGCATAGTAAATTTCACAATGAAATCAGCTGATCCTACCCACGTTTCTCTCTCATATCTTACATTTTTTTATAAAATGTTAGGATTACATTATTGGAAACACTCTGTTTGGTATCCTCTATTTTCTATAAATTTTTTAGTTCCTCTACTGTGCATGCAAAATCCATGGCGTATTAAAATTCTCACAATGACATCAGCTGATCGTTGTGCACGCAGGCCTTAAGGCCACACTTGAGAGACCATGTTCTGAGTGTTGGGTAAACACGTATGTGGCTGTTTATTATCATTTATACAGAACGTCAATCGAAAAGTTTCCAACATGCTTTACTATTTTAATTCCTGTAAAACTAGCGGAAATTTGTTAGTGCATCACATAAGAGACGTCTGGATTTTTAGGCAGGGCTCTGAATCATTTTTCATTATCATATATATCGATATTTAGAAATTTTGTTGGCTTTCTCATAAAAAATAATTCATTCACCCAACTGTTATTAGCTTTTTGAGCTATAAATCGATAATGTTGACAACGGTAACATTTTTTTTGTTTCAACAGCTTATAACGTCAAAATGAAACTGTTGCTCTTACCAAAGCTATTTTTCTTGACTCTCACTTTATTCCTCAACCTTTCCTCTACATTTTTGTATATTTACAAAGTGATTTCTATGAAAAAAATCCGAGGTAGAGCTCTTAAAAAAATGTCTAGCGATAATTCTCACCAACCATGATATTGCCTTTGTTGCACGTTTGTTTCTTACCCACTTTTCTATCAATTTTTCACCAACTGGGCTTTCTTCGTTTTTCATTGTTTTATATGTCGATATTTAGATAATTTTCTTGGCTTTCTCATAAAAATAATTCATTATTATAACTGTTATAGTTTTTGAGCTATTAACAATAATGTTGACAACGGTAACTTTTTTTTCTTTTCGATCAATTATAACGTCAAAATGAAACTGTTGCATGCAACCAAAGCCATTTTTCTTGACTTTCCCTTTATTCTTCAACTTTTCCTCTACTTTTTCGTATATTTACAAAGTAATTTCTATGAAAAATAACCGAGATAGGGCTCTTCAAAAAAAAATTTCTAGCGATGATTCTCACCATAGGCCGGGCAGAGCGCTCTGTTTCTCACCCTCTTTTCTATCAATTTTTTCACCAACTGGACTTATTCGTTTTCCATTTTTATATGTCAATATTTAGGGAATTTTATTGGCTTTCTCATAAAAATTATTCATTCTTCTAACTGTTATAGCTTTTGAGCTCTGTACGATAATGTTGACAACGGTAACATTTTTTTAGTTTCAATCAAATTATAACGTCAAAATGAAACTGTTGCTTACTTCAGCCATTTTCTTTGACTCTCACTTTATTCTACAACTTTTCCTCTACATTGTCGTATATTTACAAAGTAATTTCTATGAAAAATAACCCAGATAGGGCTCTTCAAAAAAACTTTTTCTGCGATAATTCTCACCATAGGCCGACAATCGCTCTGTTTCTTACCCTCTTTTCTATAAATTGTTTCACCAACTGGACTTATTCGTTTTTCATTGTTTTATATATCAATATTTAGAAATTTTGTTGGCTTTCTCATAAAAAATAATCCATTCGCCAACTGTTATAGCTTTTTTTGCTACTGAACGATAATGTTGACTACTGTAACATTTTTTTCGTTTCAATCAATTTATAACGTCAAAATGAAACTTTGCCGTTACCAAAGCCATTTTCTTGACTCTCACTTTATTCTACATCTTTTCCTCTACATTTTCGTATATTTACAAAGTAATTTCTATGAAAAATAACCGAGATAGGGCTCTTCAAAAAATACTTTTTCTAGCGATAATTCTCACCATAGGCTGCAAATCAATCTGTTTCTTACCCTCTTTTCTATAAATTGTTTCACCAACTGGACTTATTCGTTTTTCATTGTTTTATATATCAATATTTAGAGAATTTTGTTGGCTTTCTCATAAAAAATAATCCATTCTGCCTAACTGTTATAGCTTTTGAGCTACGAACGATAATGTTGACAACGGTAAAATTTTTTTGTTTCAATCAATTTATAACTCAAAATGAAACTGTTCCCGTTTACCAAAGCCATTTTTCTTGACTCTCATTATTCTTCAACTTTTCCTCTACATTTTCGTATATTTAAAAAGTAATTTCTATGAAAAATAACCGAGATAGGGCTCTTCAAAAAAGTCTTTTTCAGCGATAACTCTCACCAATTTTTAGAAAGCTCTGTTTCTTGCCCTTTTTCTATAAATTTTTCACCAAACTTATTCTTTTTTCCATTCTTTTATATGTCGATATTTAGAAAATTTTATTGGCTTTCTCATAAAAAAATAATTCATTAAAACATTCATATTTTTTTGGTTCTGAACAAAATATATGAAAATAAGTAAAGATTTTTTTTTTCGTGAAATAACTCACATTTTTTTTATTTAGGTACAGCTGGGACTCTTATTCTGACTATTCCACCATAAAATATAAACATTTAGAAAAAATAGCAAAATGAACGTTGTTGGCATAAAATTTCTATTTTTGCTGAATTTTCAGAAATAATTATTTTTTTCATTACCACTGTCGAGCGCTCCCAGACACATTGGAAAAATGTGCCCTCAGTGATGTGATAACTATGCAGATATGAAAGGGTTAAGTGCTCAATACACATACAACCTTCTTCATGGGTGCGTAAATTAGTTGTTTCTTTTTTCTTTATTTCATACAATTTCTTACAAAATATGTTAAACCATCTTTTGTTATGTTTTTGTTATTACTGCATAATTCAATGAAACAATCATTACATCCACATGTATTACCATGTATATTTCCTTTTTCATTTGTTCTTGTACCAATTACTGGAGATGGAGTAATCTCTTCTCCCTTGACATTATCAATGTTATCTATGGTATGGTTCTCTTTCACATCTTCAGTGTTTTGGATATCTGCTTTCATGGGTTTTACTCTTTTAGGAGATAAAGGTATATTTTTAGCTTGTTTTTGTTCTTTCTTCATATCCTTTATCTTTGGTTTAACGGATGTTTCTCTAATAATAGTTGGTTTATTTGTTTTGAGTGGTGTTCTCTCCAAAGACCTTTTTTTCTCTTTAATTTCTGGTCCATCACGAGCCTCCTCTGTTACTTCAGTAGTAGCATCTTCCTGTGTTTCTATTTGCATTAATATTTCAAATGAACTGGATAAAATTTTATCCATCTCATCTGTACCTGTTTCTTTAATCTTTACCATTTTATATTTTATTTCTAAAGCATTAATTTCTTCTTGAAATTTACTTTTCTGTGCTATGTTACTTCTATCTGTATACATTTCTATTTCATTATTGGTTCTTGTTATTGAAGAATATGCATGTTTCTTAGATGGATCTTGAATTCCTCTCACTTTTAATTCTAATTAGGTTCTTTAATAGACATCCCAGTTCTTTCTTATAAGATTTTTAATTCCGTACATGTACTGTAAACATAGTACATACCTTCTTTGGACCTTGTATGATGGTCTTGCCCACAGTTTATACACTTTGGCTCACTGCACTTCCATTGTGTGGCATGTTCTTCGGATCCACAATATGTGCACACAGGTTCACTTCTGCAATATTTCTTTTCATGACCATATTTACAACAATTTTGACACTGTAGTGGCTTTGGGATATATGGTCTTATTTCTCGTTTTGGCCCAATATTTTCATTTTTTGAGGTAGATCTTGACCTTCAAATTTTACTTTTGCAATTTTTAACATTTTCTTATTTCTTTGCTTACTTGGTATATTAAAGTATAAACTTCACAATCTTGGACTCTGGGATATCTTTTTTTAAGAGTCCAAGAAAATACTATTATAGTACTGTATAGAAAGTGCTGTATGTATAGGTACTAAGGATAAATAATGAGAGCTGGCCATCACTTAATTTTTCTGTATCATCCATTTGTATTTAAATAAAAACAAATATTGTACTGTGCTTGTATGAGGTTTGTTATCAAAGTCATTTAACTCATAAATGATGGGGCCTGGAACCAATTTACAGTGGAAAATGATGACTAACTATAATCCGAAGAGCAACCACAACTTGAATGAATTTTCCTTAGCAGTATCTCTTCCTTATTTTCCATCACCCACAAAATTACTGCCTGTACCTTATAAATGGACAGTGCCTCAACAAAGAATAACTTAAATCTTAGACATAATGCCTAAATTTTATGTGCCAGTAGGCAAACATTTCTAACACATTTCATTGTTATTGACAACTATTCTTCTCAAAACAAAAATTCTTATGACAGAATTAACAACTTGGATACTTATCTACTGTTAAATTTAGCTTATATCTTTGCGCCATTTGGTGCGATCAGGCATTCAAAATAAACAAAACAACTCTTGACACACCTGCTAGGGTTGTCTCTGTAATTTGTGAATGAACAAAATAATGCTTGGCACACCTGCTAGGACTATCTTTGTAATCACCTGTTTCTCACAAGGTGGAGTTCAATTGGGTGAGTTTCCACTTTAACAGTAGGTAAGTATCCAAATAACTAATTTTATCATAAAAAAATTTTCATCGTTTGGAATGAAACTACCTACTGTTAAAGTTAGCTGTCTACCACATTGAATGAGAAAGGTGGGTTAGTGCGGCCAGAGAAACAACTGTTCAGCCACACAAACTAAAAGCTTTGTAATGAGAACAGGTTCTAAACATTCCTGCTAGTTGTATGATCCTTACTGGTAAGTACTGTTGCCAGACATTGGAACCACAGCAGGGTGTAAGGCCCTCATAGCAAGGTTTGTCAGAGGATCCTCACAGGAAAAATGACATTTTTGTGATAAAATAAAGTTTTATATATACTTACCAAGTAATTACATAGCTATTGGTTTCCTAACCTACGGCAGCTTAAAAATTCAAAATTCGTGCTGTGGCGCTGTTATCGTTAGTGTATAGGTGACAAGGTCCCGCCCGCCATCCGGGGCTCAAGGAAACAGCCCAGTGGAAAGCTCAATTCGTTTTATGCTCTAATGTCCATGCAAGGGAGGAGGAAATGAAAGCTCAATCATGTAATTACTTGGGAAAGTTCATATAAAAACTTTATTTTATCATAAAATGTCATTTTTATATAAGTGACTTACCAAGTAATTACATAGCTGATTCCACATTGTTAGGAGGTGGGAAAGAGCATAGACATATTCTACTCCAAAGCATTAAGTAAGTAATGAATTTGAAATAGAATGGTTGCTAACACTGAATGAATGTTTGTTGTTTCCTTACCTGTTGAGAGAGCTGCTGCAGGTAGGTACTGCCTCTGGTCGGCGCTTCTTTCAACTTGTATTGGACGTGGCAGTATAGCCAAGGGTCGCCACTACGTTACTGGGAACTTGCAGCAGAGGAAGTACATTGTATGCTGACAAAGTTTTAAAAGATGCCCTTGTCCTGGGTCGAAGGCCCAGGTGAACTGCTCTCAGTTCTTTTACGTTGATGTGAGAATTCTGTTGTACTGTAGTCCATGTTCCGGAGACTTCCCGGACATCCAGAAGGGCGCCCCAGCCTAGGTCGGAGGCATCTGAATAAAACAGGTCTGGGCGCACTGGGAGAAGAGACTTCCCTTCCTGAAGTCTTTCTCCGCACAACCACCACCGGAGATCCTCTTTGATTTCCGACATAATCGGAAAGATGAAAGAGTCTGGTTGGGTTTTTCTGCACCAATTCACTTTGAGGAAAAACTGAAGGGGTCTCATGCGCAGTATGCCTAGATTTACAAACTGCTCTAGTGAAGCTAGGTCCCCTGAAGACTCACCCACTGCACTACCAACAGGAAGGAAGAGCAACGAACTGACTGACAGTTTGAAGGCAGTTCTTGACTCTTTTCGGTGACAGAAAAGCCCGAAAAGTCCGAGAGTTCAGTATCATCCCTAAACAGGGAATCTCCTGAGTCAGTGTCAGAAGGGATTTCTTTTTGTTTATGAGAATGCCTAACTCCTGTGTCAGGTGAAGATTTCTTCTCAAGTCCTCTAGGCACTTTTCCTCCTCCGACGAGCGGAGAAGCCAATTGGCTAGATATAAGTTGATGTTGATTCCCATAAGGTGAAGCCACTTCCCCAGAGAAGCAAGGATTCGTGTGAAAACTTGAGGAGCTGTCGATAAGCCGAAGCATAGGGCCCAGAACTGCAGTGTCCTGTCCTGAAAAACGAAGCGTAGAAATTTTCATGAATCTGGATGAACAGGGATGTGAAAATACGCATCCTGCATATCCAGGGTGATCATCCAGTCTCGTTGTACTGAGGACATGACTGAGCGAACGGTCTCCATGTGAAACTTTGTCTTCAGCGTGAACACATTCAAGGTGCTGACATCCAGAACGGGCCTCCAGCCGCCCCCCAGGCCTTCAGAATCATGAAAAGGTGACTGTAGAAACACTGTGACTTCTTGAGAGGGAGCCAAAAACTTTGTGGAACCTTTTGAATATGCTGTCAAGGCGATTGGAGATGTAACTAAAGGAGGAGTCTTTACGAAAGGAATGAAGTAGCCCTCCTTGAGAACCTTGATCACCCAAGGGTTTGCTCCTCTGCTCTCCCATTCTTTCCAATACAGTAGAAGTCTGGCTCCTACCTGGGTGCGGAGGACTAACTTCTCACTTCTTGGGGTTGGATTTGAAGGAAGACCTCTTAATGGACTTCGTAGGAGGTCGCAAGTTTGATCTAGGTCGAGGCAGGGTCTTAGCTTCCCTCCATGAAAAGGTTGAGACTGAAGAGGTGAGAATGATCTTGATGTGGAAGGCACAGGCTCCTTCGGATGTCTAGTGGACTGTGCCAACAAGTCAGTGGTGGACTTACTCTGCAAGTCCGAAAGAATCTCCTTCACTGTGTTTTGAGGAAAGAGGTGAGACTTGTCTAAAGGAGCAAAAAGTAGAGCTGACTTCTTAGTTGGCGAGACTCCTTACGAGGTGAACAAACACCAGAGCTCCCTCTTAAGGACGCCCATAGAAAACAGGGTGGTGAGTTCTAAAGAGCCATCTCTAATTGCTCTGTCTGAGCATGAAAGAACTTCTGGCCAATCAGAGGCAAAGTCTTCAGCTAGATCAGCACAGTCTTCAATCTTCCTCACTAGCACCCCGATGGCCCAATCGAGGAAACTAAATATCTCAAACACCTTAAATATATTCCTGATAAGGTGATCCAGTTCAGCTGAGGAAAACATTATCTTGGCCAACAAAAAGGCGTTTCTATGAGATGAATCCACCAAACCAGAGAAGTCCCCTTGGGAGGAGGCAGGAACTCCCAAGGAAGGAGCTTCCCTGGTAGCATAGTAAGAGTACCTCATCTTCAACAATTTGCTGGGCAGAAAAGCACATGAACTTCTTTGAGAGCCTTCTTCGAGGAGGAGGAGGAAAGAACTAGCTTGGGTAACCTGGTACCTTCTGACTCATGAGGAAGGTGGAAGCTGGAGAAATAGGCAAAGCAGGCATGAAGAAATCAGTGAAATTATCCAGGATGTAATGCTGAAGAGACGAGTAAGCAGAAGAGGGAACCGTATCGTGAACAATCTCTTCCTCCTCCGAAGAGATAGGAGACAATGATTTATCCTTGGACTGTGGAGCAGAAGAGGATTTCTTCAAAACACCGATAAGCTCAGTCAATTGGCACTTGAGTAGGGCTAAAGAATCTTCCTGGACCAATGAGGAAGACAGGAATAACAGAAGAAGGTGCATGGGCTCCAGAAGCAGACGCTGGGAGTTCGGCTGTTGGCGTTGGAAGTTTGGGAGTTGGCGCCATGCACTCTAGAGCGGAAGTCTGGTGCGAGATGGCGGATGCCAGGCTCTCATCAGCGGTATTCTGGCGCGAGATGGCAGGTGCCAGGCTCTCATCAGCGGTATTCTGGCACAAGGAGGCAGGCACCAGGCGCTCATCGGCAGAAGTCTGGCGCGAGTCAGTGGGCGCTCGGAAGAAGTCAGGAGCTTAGAACGCTTATAGCGCTCAGGACTGTCTCTGAAGAAATGATGACAATGAGCAGGAGAGTTGGGCTGGACTTGAAAACTGCAGGAAGGTTGTGGGCTAGTCTCCCTGTACCTCTTGACAGCCAGGGAGAAGAGTCGCTAATATCCACAAGTCTCTTGAGCAGGCATGAGAAACAGAGTAGTGATATGGGAGCTTCTAGTGTGGACTGGAAGATTCCAAATCTGAGGAAAGTTGATGCACAGGATGCCTTTCCAATGGCATTTAGTCGAAGCCTGGGAGTGCATGACAGGCTCAACAGAGGGGGGTGACTGCCTGTGGGCAAATCCAGCCAACCTCCCTTGGACTTCCAGTATGTCTTCTCCCCAGTGTGGGGAAGCAGGACAGTGACCTTTGTCTAGGAGCACTGGTGGGATGGACAGCCACCTCCTCAATGTACACAACACTCTCACTTCTCACTGCACTGTCAATACTTATATTTATTTCCATTAGAGATTTAATAGCTGATCCCATTTCCATAATAGTACTAGATAATACACTAAATTTCTGATCGTACCTAGATTCAAGGCTGGCAGTGGCAATAAGAGTGGAATCATGGAAACCTGGAACAGGAGTAGATGGTAAAGTAGGAGGACTTAGGATAGGAGAAGGAGGAGGAATTGGAGGATTGGTAGTTTTGTCATCCCCTACATTTTCCAAAGGAATGGAATCTACAATGGCCCTACTTTCAGGCCTAATGGATGCTTTCCTCTTCTTATCTCTTTCTAATTTCTCTAGATGAGATTTCAAGGTTTTCCATTTCTTATCCTCCCAATCCTGACACTCTGTGTAAGTATTATCCTTACTACATTCTTGCCCCCTACATTTAGTGCATTTTATATGAGAATCGTAAGAAAGCTTAGTTAGCCTAGTTCTACAACCCTCAGAACAAAAGTGACTACTAGATGAACTGGAATCCGACATCGTTAACTAAATAATACCTACAGTGAACTAGAACAACAATTCGACAATGGTAGCAAGCCACAAAGCAACAAATTCTGAATACTTCACAAAATTCGTGCAAAGAAAAGCCAAAAAGCAAAGAAGCAGCTGCGTGAAAACTTCCAATGTTAACTGGAAGCCGGCAAAAAACGAATTGAGCTCACCGCGCGAATTTTGAATTTTTAAGCTGCCATAGGTTAGGGAACCAATAGCTATGTAATTACTTGGTAAGTTACTTAGATAAAAAAGACTCTTATCTTGTTGAGCACTACTGACTCCTGTGCCTGAGTCAAAAGCCCATAACCGACAGTCCAAAACTGAAGACAACACTACCTTCAGATGTGAAGGTATGCTCCTGTACACCAATGTGTACCTTTATGCTCCCAAAAATTCAACAGAGGGATTTCATGACAATTAATGATAAGAGAGAGAGCAAGGTTACTCTCATATTCGGTTTAAGAGAAAGTGTCCCCGCTGCAATGATAGGATCAAAGGCATTATACATCTCATCTAAATTTGAATATTTTGCAAATTATGTGAGGCAAAAACAGAGTTACATCTCCACTGAGCTGCAATGACAATCTTCTCTAGCAAAAGGTTTTAGAGGAAATACAAAGACGTGCTTATGGCACAGAAACCATGAGGCTTTCATTTCAAAAATGGTAAAAGCTCACGAATCAACTGTGTGCCTTAATGTTATCGAGCATTCTTGGACATATGAGTGTTTAGCCTCATAACACCATAGAATAAATTCTTAACTCCTATTACGGGTTTAAGTCTGTCCAGGTAAACCCTTATAGTTCTAACTGGACATAACAAAGCCACTTCCTTGTTGCCTACCAAAGCAGTTAAATTAGGCACTGTCACAAAGCTGGGAAGGGCATTCACTTCTACGTCTTTTTCTAAGCAATGAAAGAAAAAAAAGAGAGGTTTCCATTAAAAAAAAATCACAAATAAGAAAGGGTTTGAAGCCCATTAATGTGCTTTAGTGTCGCAAGAGCTAAAAGAAAGCGTCTTCAAAGTTCTTAAGAGATGCCTTATCCAAAGGCACAAACTGAGGTGATGTTAAATCCTTAAGGACTACATCCAAATTTCATCAAAAACTCTGGTGGGAATATCTGAAATTCCAGCTCAAAAGCTTGAAAATTTTCAAATTTAAATTGTGAGTGATATTCCAGTTTGCATTACGCAGAACTGAAGACCACGTAAAGTGACATCCTTTGATCACTGGAACAGAAAACTGTTTTACATACCTGAGATACCAGAGAACTTGACCAGGATATCAATAATAGCACGGGTGTTGGGTATCTCTCTGGACAAGAACCAAGATCAATAAACAGGCCACCATTATTCATACAGTGTAACAGTAGAGGCCTTCTAGACTTTAGGACTGCTTCCCTAAACACTCTAGAAGAGCCTCTAGCATGTAACAGACAACTGATAATCTCCACACGATCAGATGAAACCCATGGAGAGTTTATGAGATCTTCCTAAATAAGACTGCCTGAAAAGATCTTTCCTAAATTGCAGGTGGCATGGAACATCTGTTGCCAGGAAAGGAAGTTTGGAACTAATTCCCTTTGAGGTCATCGAGGAGCTACCAAAATCAGCCTTGTGTTCTGCTAAGCTCACAACTTGTTGAGTATTTCCTCAAAAAAAGCAGACACAGTAAAAGTGTAAAGGTCTAGATTCGACCACTCTTGCAGAAAGGTGGACTGCCTATGCCTGCGGCTCCTGGCATGGAGGACAGTAAACTGGGAGTATTTTGTTTTAGGCAGTCGCAAACAGATGGATGTTTGGGTCTCCCCAAAGGTTACACAACTCTAGCAAAACTGTGGAAGAGACCAATCTGAAAGACAACCTTGCCCTTTCCTGTTCAGCTGATCTTTGATAACATTATTTCTCCCTGGGATACAATGTGGTGAAGGAATGATGTTCCTGGACTGTGTCCAAAGGAGAAAGAGGTTTCTTTGCTAGCCTAAGCAGATCTCTCGATTTGTCTGTCTTTGCGTCCTTATGTAAGAATAGAGAGGTTGTGTTGTCAGAAAAGACTATGATCATCTTATCTCTAGCTAGATGTTCTGTTTATAAACAGATGCTCTTCTCCACAGTTGACTCCCCAACATCAAATGTTTCTCAGAATGGGGCCGCCAACCTGCCTCCGAGACATCTGAGGACAATGTAAAGTCTGGGCTCTATGAGGTCTAGAAGCAGACTTATGAAAATTCTCTGAATATTGGTAGAAAACTGTCAATCCATCGCTCTGTTGGAAAAAACCAGAAATGAGTCGATTTTCATCCCAAGATAAACCATTGATGGTTCAGAAAAAGCATAAATTTGTCAGCATTGAACAAAATGCCTACCCCTGAAGCTAGACATAAAAGATAATCTTACACCCTCAAGGTCGCCTGAAATGAATAGGAGAGAACTGACCAGTTGTCCAAATATAGGACAACTCTGACACCGAGAAGGACACCAACACACAGGTAAATATTTGTAGTGCCATACTCAGACCAAAACACAGAGCTTAGAACTGGAAGACCTTCCCTTAAAAGATAAGACACAGATACTTTTTCGATTAAGGCTGTATCAGGACTTGGAAGTATATATCCTACATGTCAACAGAAATCATCCATTGCCATTCTGAATGGCTGCCAGGGCTGAATTGAATGACTCCACTGAAATATAAGTAAAATGAATAAACTTGTTGAGACTGGAAATGTCCAATGCTGGCCTCCAGCCCCCTCCCTGAGGCCTTGGGAACAAGAAAAAACTATGGTAGAACCTCAGTGACTCAACTATAATTGGTTTGATGGCCTCAGTGAACAACAACTATCTGACCTCCCCCTCTCAAACTCAGAACTCCTCTATTTGAAGAGAGTGGGGAGGGAAGGATATAAGTTGACAGGGGTGGAAAAATAACAAAAGGTACTAAGTATACTTCCCTGAGACCCATCACTACCCAAGGATCTTCTTGAAGCTTCACTGACACTTCAAAAACCCTATTCACAGCCTTCAGAAGGTCCTTACAACATACTTGAGTTGAGAGTTCAAAACATCAGTTATGGCTACATTTGTAATTCTTTCACTTAGAATATGTGCCTTGATCACTACTGAAGCAGAGCTTGAGAATGGCTTGGGATATTCCATGTGGAACTTTCATGCGGAAAGGTTTGTAGGGGTGATACCCTAAAGGGATCTTTGATGAAGACCTTGAACACTTTGGGGTTGATACAATGATGGAAAGTGTAAAAAAAAAAGCTACTAGTGATTGAGTGGAACTACTGTATAAGATAATTATGCACATACATGCACACATGTATATATTGTATATACTTGCATACCATATGACTTTTGAAGACCTAATTTTGAAGCTGATTTTAAGGGGGTCACATCATACACAAGATATAAAAATAACAATTTTTAAAAGTAAATTGTATTTTTCCTAACTATACAAACCCGAGGTCCTTTACATTAGGGATTACTTTCAGGCTTAGGCTAGAAACGGCCGTTGAACTTCAAACAAGGTGGTTAGGCAGTCCTGGATGTAAACATTCCAATTTGCCTTTTGGCCCAGGTATCAGATTGGGGGGTGGCATGAGGTGGGCATAAAGTGTAAAGGACCTCGGGTTTGTATAGTTAGGAAAAATACAATTTACTTTTAAAAATTGTTATTTGTTCTGACACAATATACAAACCCTCAGTCCTTTACATTAGGAGACTTACTGATTGGAGGGAGGAATCTGATTAAGTCTCTATGAACTGACTGGAGTTCACCACCTTGTCTTCCCTTCCTGGTCGTGAAAGCGAGGAAGGGAAAACTGCCTCTGACAAAAGATCGGGTTGTAAGAAACGCAGGATCAGTTGTCAGACTTCTGGGTCCCTTTGCATGAAAGAGGAAGATGTCAGTTCATGCAAAGTAGGCTAGGAAGAATTTGACATCGGATGACATAAAGGCAAATACAAGCATTGGGTTTGTCTTACAGTCATTGGTCTCCTTCCTCCCCTTGCAAGAGGAAGGAGTGGGGTTGCTTCTATCAACCTGAATGGAAGAAAGAACGGGAGCTCCCATTATGTGCTTACCTGCATCAACCGCCAGATCCAGCTTGTAACGGCACGTTCACTCCCTGCCCGTGGGAAGAGAGCCAGGATAGGGAGAAGGAAGAGAGGCCAGTCACCCCACATTCATTCCCCGAATCACAACAGTACAACTTAGGCGAGACGCAACCTGTCCTGTTAGAGGAGCTGGGTAAGCTACACAACTTGTTGAGCATCCACCACAGGACCCAAGGAAAAAGTGTCCAAGGACTTGTGTGCAACATCTCGGAGGTAGAAGGAGGTGAAGGTAGTCTGCTAGGACCACACTCCCGCCTTCAGCACCTGTGATACCGACATATTCTTCCGGAATGCGAGGGACGGACCAATGCTGCAGACCTCGTGAGCTCTTGGACGAAGCGTACCGGTGTCATCTTCTCCTGCAGCAGAGCACGCTCTCCTTATCGTCTCACGAAGCCAGAAAGAGATGGTGTTCTTGGACACTTCTTTCTTGGTCGAGCCAGTACTAACGAAGAGTCGTTGACACTCAGGCCAGAGGTGTCGAGTCCTCTTCAGATAGCACCACAGCACTCTAACAGGACACAGTAGCATCTCGTCTGGTTCATTACCTACAATGTCCTCTAGGGAGGGGATCGTGAAGGACTCGAACCGTGTGTCAGGGACCGAAGGATTCTGAGTCTTCGCTGCGAAATCCGGGACAAAATCGAGCGTAACTGATCCCCATCCCCTCAAGTGTTTAACATTAAAGGAAAGTCTGTGAAGCTCGCCAACTCTCTTCATCGATGCCAGGGCTAGCAGGAAGACGGTCTTGAGGGTCACATCCCTGTCTGACGACTCTCGTAAAGGCTCGTACAGTGCACTAGTCAGGCTCCTCAGGACGAGAGTCACATCCCACGCAGGGGACCTGAGATCCCTGGGTGGGCAAGACCTTTCGAAGCTTCTCATCAGTAGAGATATCTCGAAAGAGGAGGAGATGTCTACTCCTTTCAGCCATAAGACTAGGCCGAGTGCGGCACGGTAGCCTTTCACGGCTGAAACGGAGAGAAGCTTCTCTCGGCGAAGGAAGAGGAGGAAGTCCGCGACCTCCTGTTGAACAGAGGCTCCAATCGGAGAGACACCTCTTCGACGATACCAACCACAGAAGACGGACCACTTTCCCTGGTATACCGCTGCGGAGGATCGTCTGAGGTATCCAGCCATCTCTGTTGCTGTGCGACGCGAAAAGCCTCTTGCTCGCAAGAGATGGTGGATAACCTCCAGCCGTGAAGACACAGGGAATGCACTGCCAGGTGGAACTGCTCTACATGAGGTTGACGCAGCAGGTTGGGCCAGGGGGGAATCTCTCTTGGCGCCTCGGAGAGGAGAGCTAGCAGGTCCGGATACCAAACGGCCTGGGGCCATTTGGGTGCCACCAGAATCATTCTGAGGTTTGGGGTGATCATCGCTCGGCTGATCACTCGGCAAATCAGACAGAATGGCGGGAAGGCGTACACGTCGAGGTTGTCCCACTGATGCTGGAGTGCGTCCTCCGCAGCGGCCCATGGGTCCGGCACGACAGAACAGAAGACCTGGAGCTTTCTGTTGTGCCGGGTGGCGAACAGATCGATGGCTGGACGCCCCCACAGATCGAAAAGCCTTTCCGCTATTTCCTGGTGGAGGGACCAACCACCTGGTTCTGGTGGCTGAGCTTGTCTGCCACGACATTCCTCTTGCCTGGAATGTATCTGGCTGACAGCTCTACCAAGTGGGTCGTGGCCCACTCGTGTACCTGCATCATCAACTGATGAAGCTGGTGGGACACCAGACCCCTCTGCTTGTTGACGTATGCCACTACTGTGGTATTGTCGCTCATCAGTACCACGGAGCATCCCATCACTCGATCCCAGAACTCTTGGAGGGCCAGAAAGGCCGCCTTGAGTTCCAGGATGTTGATGTGAAGGTGCTTGTCGTCTCGGTGCCACACTCCCGAAGTCAGCAACTCCTCCAGGTGTGTGCCCCATCCCTCGGTCGATGCGTCCGAGAACAGAAGTGTCCGGAGGGGGAGTATGCAGGGATACTCCTATCAAGAGGTTCCTGTCGTCTGTCCACCAGCGAAGGTCCTCCCTCACCTCCTCGGAAAGAGGGATGAGGAAGGACTGGGGGTCTTGGAACTGGGACCAATACTCCTTTAGTCTCCACTGAAGAGACTGCAGGTGAGGATGCCCATGAGGTACTAGCTTCTCTAAAGATGACAGGTGACCGATGACGACTTGCCATTGCCGGGCTGGCTGCTCCTGTCGTGACTGGAACAGTTGTGCTGCCTGCCTGAACTTGCTGATACGAGAGTCCGAGGGAAAGACTTTTGCTGCCACCGTGTCTATCAGAATGCCCAGGTATTTTATCCTCTGCTTGGGTGTGAGATCTGACTTCTCGAGATTTACCACGATCCCTAGATCCTGGCGAAACTCGAGGAGCCGATCCCTGTCCTGTAGCAACTGCGAGCGATAGCCTGCCAGGACTAGCCAGTCGTTGAGATACCTCAGTAGACGTATCCCGTGCGAGTGGGCCCAAGCTGACAAGAGAGAGAAGACTCTCATGAACACCTGGGGAACGGTTGAGAGCCCGAAACAAAGTGCCCTGAACTGGAAGACCGTCTCCCTGAGGACAAAGCGGAGGTACTTGCGAGAGGATGGATGAATGGGTATTTGAAAATACGCATCCTTCAGGTCCAATGTAAGCAAGAAGTCGTTCTCCCTGATGGGGGCCAGCACAGATTGTGCTGTTTCCATTGTGAACCGAGTCTGGCGAACGAAACGGTTCAGGGGAGAGAGGTCTATGACCGGTCTCCATCCCCCTGAGGCCTTCTCCACGAGAAAGAAACGGCTGTAAAAACCTGGGGACTGGTCCGACACGACTTCTACAGCACCCTTGCTCAGCATGGCTTGCAAAGTTTCTTGCTGTAGTGCGGTGTCCTTCGATGATCCTGGAACATAGGTTTGGAGATGGACCGGAGAGTAGGTGAGGGGAGGCCGAGACTCGAAGGGTAGTAGATATCCCTCCCAAAGGACATCCACTATCCAGGTTTTGGCTCCGTGTCGCTGCCATGTTGCCCAATGGCTCGACAGGCAACCCCCCACCTTCGGCAGCTGTTGGGGGGGAATGCCGTCCCTTGCGTTTCCCCTTCTTCTTCTTCCCTTTGCCCCCTTTATCGGCTTGGAAAGTAGGCTGAAAAGGGTGGGAGGGACCCCCCTTCTCGAGGAAGAAGAAGGCTGGGTGTTTAATCAGGACCCCTTCGAAGACTGGGACTTCTTAGGGGCCAAGGAAGTGCCAGCCTGGCCCGAAGACCTGGCCGCAGTGGAATGAGAAGACCCTGAGGTCTTGGCCACTGCCTGGTGGACAAGCCTGTCGCTGTCATCAGCCCGGCGTTTGTTTACCGCAGCATCCACCAGCTCTCTAGGGAAGAGAGAGGAGGAACCCAGCAACGGTCCATTCCTAAGGGCGATTGCTGATTCGGGACCTACAGGCCTGGAGAAGCGAGAGAGAACGGCGTCTCTTCGCTTCAGAACCAGGTTTGCCCACAGATTTGCAGTCTGGTGGGCGAGGTAGGAAATAGTCCTACCCCCAGACTGGCACAGTCTCCCAAAGGCGGAATCCTCCCCAGGTACGATAGCGCCCGTGGAAGAAGCTACCCTCGATACTGTGAAGGACCACAGATCGAGCCAGGAGACTGCTTGGAAGGCTGCCATGGCGGTGGCTTTCAGGGTGGCAGCTTCTTGCTGGGAGAGGGAGATACTCTCACCAGTAAGTTGTTGCAACGTCAGACCCGAATCCAGACGAGTCAGGTCCGGGTCAACCTGCTTGGTCAGCAACGCCCCTCCAGCTGGAGTATAGAAGCGCTTCTGGCGAGGCAGAGGGGGGGGAAGAAGCTTGTCCGAGCGGCTCAAATGAAGTGAGCCGTCTTGCCCAGACACAAGACTGTTCACTTGGTCGAGGACCCCTCGGCAAGCGTGGACCACGGTAGCCCCACCGAAGCCTTGGGTTCCTTCTTAGGTCCCCAAAAGGATTCGAGGCGCGACGGATGATCCACAGAAGGAGCCATGGTCCCTTCCCCAAGGTCATTGTGCTGAAGAATCAGTGCGATAACCTCTGCAAAAGTCCTCTGTATCTCAGGAGTGTCCGCGTCCTGGGGCAGAGGACCCTCGAGTCCTTCCAAGGTGCGTTCCTCCCGATCTACTCTCCCTGCAGGAGAGAGAACCTCGGCAGACCCCCGTGATCCTTCCTGGACCACGCAGGCGTAAGACCTGGTCGAGCCAAAGACCGAGCCAGGTTCGTACGCCCACAAGGTAGAACTCTGGGGAGACAACTTGCCGAGTTCTTCCTGTCCGACTTGCGCCCCCTGGAATAAGCCCAAGGGGCGGAGGGGACAGGCAAGGAGGATCGGGCTCTCCCACTGGCTTTGCTGGCAGAACCAACAGAGGCAGTGGGCTGGGAGTGGCCACCAACCCGCGGTGGTGATGGCAGCCTGGGTCGAGGAGACTGCTTTCGCCTAGGTGTAGCAATCTCTCGAGGAGAGTGGGCAGGCTCGCGCAAGCCGAGACGTGTGCTTGCCTCCCCCGAGCCAGGCTGGCCGCGCGGACGTGGCCGGGGACTGGGAGGAGTCGAGCGCGTGTCTGGCTGGCGCGAGCTTGCGCTGTCCTCTGGACGTGCCCCAGTCTTCTTCGAGGCCATAGCCTCTCGGGGAGACTGAGCAGGGGACCTCTTCTCCACCTCTTCTGCCGTTCGGCCCCGAGGGGCCAAAGCGCTATCCCAAGAACCTGACTTGGCACTCGCAGGAGTGCCAGCAGGAAGAGCTGGGGCACCTGCATGCCCGGGCTCTTTTTCTCACCCCACGCCCTGGTCTGTACGGCGAGAAGTTTCTCCCGTATCAGACTGGGGTACCCAGGTCTCCTTGAGGACCCAGGTACTCGGAGCAACTCGCGAACGAGTGTCCGATGCGGACTCGCTGGCCTTCGAAGCAGGAGGTTTCTTAGGCACAGCGGGTGGGGGGGGGGCAGACCTTGGTCTGCATGCCCTTGGCTCCAGATGCGACTGACCCAGAGGCCAGGGCAGCGGTTCCCTGATCCGAGGATCGGGAAGAGCCGACGAGAGATCCCACTGCCTTCCCTGTGGAAAAAGGCAGACCCTTAGAAGCCTCGGTGGGGGGAGAGGCAGGCTTCTTCTTCTGCGGCTGTGAAGCCCCAGAAGGAGAAGCAGAAGAGGCAGCAGACGAAGACGATGACGATGATGATGAAGACGAAGACGAAGATGACACCTTCCTAGACCTCTTCTTCTTCTTCTTCACCATCTGCCTCAGGATCGCTGTTAGATCTCCAAACCAGGCGGGCACAGTCGAAGACTCAGGAGCGGCAGGAGGGGCTGCAGCAGAAGGCACATCCCGGGAAGAGACTGCGGAGCTCGGGCCAGCACTTACCTGGGTGGGAGCAACCGTGTGTCGGCCAGGAACAAAAGTGGGCGGGGCCAGGAATGCAGGCGCCGCCCCTCCCGCGTGGGTAGTCATGCCAGGCCGCGCCAGAGTCGATGGAATGGGGAGAGGAACAGACGAAGGGCCGGGCTGGAACGTGAAGCGAGGAACTGCGGTCGTAGACGAGCCAGGGTCAGCAACGGGGGCAGCGACAGTCACATACGGGAAGGATGATGTCACCATGTAGGCGGGGCCTGCTTGTGTGAACGGGGCCAGGAAGCCAGGAGGCAGCGGTACTGCGTGTTGCACGGCAGGGGAAGCTGAGACCTGGGTATCCAGATGTGAAGCTACCGATACCGGGAGCTGCGCAAACCTGGACATGGTGACTGTTGATGTAGTGGCTGTCGTTGCCGAGTGAGTGGTCACTGGAGTGGTGGAGAGATGAGGTGTCAGTCCCTCCAGTGACGTGCCAAGTAGGCCCAGGTGTAGCCAGGTTGAGGCCGAGTCCATAGCCTGGCTATCCAGCCCGAGACCTGAAGCAAAAGTCGGGTTAGTTCGGGAAGCCTCCACTCTCTCTGGAGGAAAAAATTCCCCTCCAGAACGGGAAGAGACCTCCGAGAGGATGTCCTGGTCCAACTCTCCCCCGCGCCCTTCCACAAACGATGAAATGAAAGAGGAAGGGGAGGGGGAGTCCTCACCCGAGGGAGAGGGAGCAAGCAGGGGAAGCTCGCCGGGAGGGAGAAACGAACCCGACACATTTGCCACCAACGGAGTCGTCAGGGGCGTTTCCCCTCGGACGACTCCTTGGTAGGCTTACGATGGTAACGTCTCCTCCCCTCGAACTTCCTCCATTGCTCGGGGGACCAAGAGCAACACTCACTACAGGGAGCATCTCACGAACACACGCCCCCCCTGCACGATGGGCAGAGAGCGTGTGGGTCCGCATGGACGCTAGATCGAAAAGTTACATTTTTTCCCTCCCACCCCGGGACATACACGCTGGGGATAGGAAGGCTTAGTTGGTTTGCCCATGTTCAAGATTTAAACAAAAAAGTAAGAGTTCCCACCAAAATGATGAAAAAAAGAGCAGTCAGGCAGGGAGCGACGAAGAACAACATCCGTGCGCTACGACGGCTGAAAGCAAATTGGAATGCTTACATCTGGGCAGGTGGTACTCCTGCCTCCCAGACAGTAGTTAACTGCCTAACCACCTTGTTTGAAGTTCAACGGCCATTTCCAGCCTACGCCTGAAAGTAATCCCTAATGTAAAGGACCGAGGGTTTGTATATTGTGTCGGAACAAATGGTAATTACTTACTATCGTCCAATGGCTGAAAAGCAAGCAAAACAGCTGTTATTATCTGGTTTGGCTGTTCATAGCAAAACAGCTGTTTCTCATTCGGTTGTTTATGGCTGTACTTGTTTAAGCAATGAGTAAAGCATTACTAAAGATACTTTTATCATTGTCTTTTACTTTTTTAACTTATTTAACTAGAAGATGGGATAAAGAGATGAAGGAAAAGAGGCTAGTCTATTGTAATTTGGTCTTTTAAAAAAGGACCTCGCATGATACATGAGATACATGATAAAATCCTTTTTTATAGGTGAAAATTTGGGGGTCTCACAATACCACGGGGAAGCCTGTGCAAGATGACAGGATACAAAGTACTAAGACAATTAGCTCTAGCCGAGCTGGCATTTCCCTAATCAGGAACAAGGGAAAGGAGGCGGGATGGAAGCTGGACAAAAAGAATTGCCAAGATCCCAAGGAAAGTAGATACTTCTCCTGAAGGAATCCATTCCCAGGGCTTGGCAATGTCACTGTCAGGTCCAGAGACTCGACAAGTATCACTTCATCCAGGCATCTGCAGTAGAACTTCTGTACGGATGATACTTCTTCCTCTCTTTCCTTCTGCCCTCCTCCTGTGAGTATGCGCACTTTCCCAGAATGGGAAGTGCGCATACTTGTGTCACTTTCCACCATCTAGTGGGAAGAAGAGGGCTGTATATTTCTGCGATCTCCTTCCGAAGCCTGGGACTTCTTTAGGAGTCGAGGATGGCGAAGACCCAAGGCCATTGTTCAAAGGACAAGGCAGTGCCCTGGCACATTCCTTGACTACCGAAGTATCTGGCAAATCTCTGAAGAAGACAGGTAGAACATAGTAAAGGTCCATTCCTAAGGGTCGAGCCGACTTGGGACTTACAAAACTAGAGATCCGAATTAGGACAAAATCCTTCTTCTTAGCATCAGAATTGCCCACAGGTTACCGCCTAGTGTAGGAAGACCCACCCCTAGACAGGACCAGTCCCCAGAAGGCAATGTTCTCTCCAGGAATGGTTGCATCCGAGGAGAGAAAGCCTTAAAAAAGTGAAGGATCGTGGATCTATTAAGAGACTGCCTGGAGGAAACCAAGAGGTGTCCTCCAGAATCGCCGCCTCTCATTGCAGAAGAGAATACCCTTCACGGCAAAAGCAGAGAGAGATTCCAGTGGACGAAGCAGAGTCAGAAAAACCTGAAGTCGGCAAGACCCTCCGAGGCAAGAAGAATTCACACTCTGTTGAGGCATGGGAGGAGCTTGTTGTCTCGACCTAAATGAACTCCTTGTCTGAAGAAAAGGTATTCATTTGGTCGAGAAAACTCTTGGTCCCTTCGGGAACTGCAAGGGTTACGAGGGATGAAGATTATTCATTGAGGGAGCCGCGGGTCTGTCCCGGAGATCCTTGCGCTGACGTATCGGCGCAAAGTTCTCCAAGAAGCAGGGGTGATCGCAACTTGAAAAGGAAGACCCTCGATGCTTCTGAAGTGTGAAACTCCTGTACCTCTCTCCCTGGAGGGAGACCTTGACAGATCCCAAGAACCCTCCTTGGCTACCTGGTTGTACCATGAGATGATCCAGGACCAATCCCGAAAATACATTCCGGCAGCTAAACTTCTGAAGAAAGACATATTCATCAGAGTTCTCTCTGTCCGTCTCGCACCTCTTGGAACAACCGAGAGGAAAAGAGAAAAGGTGGGGAGAAAGAGCACCCCTTCCTGTCCTGCCAGGAAGACCATCAGGAGAGGCAGACCATGAGCGATAATCAACCGAAGGTGATGACTGCAGCACAAGGGAAGAAGAGCGCTTGTGCCGTGGCAAACTGCTTTCCTGGGAAGAGCAGAAAGTTCACTTGAAGAATGTTGAGAACCCGACTCGGAAGAACCGAGCGGGGCCAAGCTGAGCCATGGCGATCACGTTCACGTGATCTGGACTGGGTGGAAGTGGTGGCCTGGGAGGCAAGCAGGGCGAGCCCAGCCAATCATGCGAATGCAATCAGGGGCTGGGTGGGGCGAGCAAGCAGAGCCGAAGACAAGTGAGTTGAGCCAATTGAGCGAATGCAATCGGAAGCTGGGCAGGGAGGAACTCATATGCTATGAACTAGTGCAGACTTCCCGAACTCTAAACTCCTTCGAGGCTGAAGCCCTTCAAGAAGGTTTAAAGGGGGATTCTGTGTCTGCTGTCCTGCGTGCTCGAATCCTAAGATCCATGACACGAGGATGGGATCCAACCAAGCAACCGAAGCAGCTGGCAGGTAGTGTCGAGACACCTGGGTGTCTCGGTACCTTCTCTCGTCCTGTGTCTCTTGCCAGGTGAGTGCTCGTGATTCATAAAATTCGAGTGCCATACGAGACTCCCAAAACTTGAAAGAATAATCATCGGGAGAGGCTTCTTTCAGCTTCCTAAGAAACAGCAAAAGGGCAAGGCACATAACCAGTCTTGGATGCAGATTTCTAAGGACTGGCAACGAGGGCGCAGCCCCAAGAGGCCATGTGCATGTGGCCCCCGAAACGCGAGACCCCAGAGGAGAATGCAAATCAGTTCCCGCCCAAGGGCGAGAAGGGCTGAGAGAAAATTGCCTCCCTGGAGAGAGGCAGCCCCTTAAAAGTCCCACACGACTCCTGAAGGGAACCTCCTCCCTGCTTCTTCAGGCGTTTGAACCGTTGGGATCGAGACACTAGGTTAGGAACCTGACTGAGCACTGGTAAGTGCTCGGGGAGTGCTTGTAGTGTTGGCAGGAAGAGCCAAGACACCTGGGTGCCTCGGCCCTTTCTCTGGCGCTGTTCCTGAACTGGGATGGGGAGAGTACTCTCCAGTGCCAATTTGGGATACTTGATATTCCACAGAATCTCGAGCACTCAAGAGCTGTTTGCGAAAGGGCGCCTGAAGCAGCACCTGTCTTAGAGGCAGAACCTCTAGGGCTGGTGATGGGAGCGCAAACTGAGGTCTGTATGCCTGCGGCTTCCAAAACACAAAACCCAGGGGTATGCGAATCAGTTCCAGAACCTGAAGGTCGGGAAGAGTCGACGAGAGACCCTCTGCCTCCTGGGAAGGAGGCAATCCCTAGATGTCCAGTAAAAGACATAAAGGAGGGAAGAAGCAGCCTTCCTCTCCTTCGGGCTGAAGGGCCTATCTGGTTTACCGGGACCCCCTCAAACCTCGGAAGAGGAAGGGAAGAGGCAGCAGAAGAAGTCGAAGATAAAGCAGAAGAAGACAGTGGCTACCTCCCACAGGGCAGCTGCCTTAGCTTCCACTCCAACATCTTCTACAGGATGGTGGACATGAAACATCAAAACCTACACGGCAGCTAGGCAGGAACACAACAGAGGCAGCCTAGGACACAAACACCAGGGGTAGCAACAGGTGTGATCAGGACAGCTGAGGCAGGAACTACGGGAGCGATCTGGATGGCAGAAGCCACAGCAATGGCCAGAAGTAGCAACGGGTGCAATCAGGACAGCTGTGACAGGGGCTACGAGAGTGGTCTGGACAGCAGAAAAAAAAGGGCAGCTGCAGCAGCTAGGAGGAGCTGCCCAGTGACTGCTCACCGGGGCAACAGGAGCAATCAAACAGGAGGCACAGCAGGGAGCAGATTGGGCCACAGATACACCAGAGGCAGTGCCACAGCATACATGAGAGCCAGCGAATAATAGCGATCGATCTACATTGATGTGGCACAGTGTTGCAATGTGGACCTATGCCATCCCAACAGGGTAGTATGGTCGATCCTTAAGCAATCACCATATGAGTGTCGAGAACTCCTTCAGGCTAAGATATTCAAGAGTGAGATATCTAGCCAAATACTGCTGCACCCACAATGCTCACTGTCAACCTGAAAGAAAAAAAGCAAAGATAATTAGTAGAGGGAAACTACTTTTGCTCCAAGGGGAACTGCTCTACAAAGTGAGAGGAGGCCCCTGAGAAGAGGTCGCTTGACCACACCCCTCTCACGATCTTCGCTCAGAGAGATCTTTCTCAAAGGAGAGACAGAAGAAGCTAAAGGGAGAGAGACAAGGAAAAAGGAGGGGCTACCAAGGGTGCTGTGGAAGTGATACTAACTGACGACGCCTGGCAACCCTCCTCCGAAGTTGTCCCCACCCTAACAGAGCAGGCAGCGAAGACCAACACTAAGCACAAGTAGAAAAGGGAAGGAGTCACGCCCTTGTACACGGAGGGCATGAGCCCAATGAATGAAAGGGGAGCAAAATATTATGCCCCTGGCCACCAATCCTGAGATAGACGGTGGGGAACAACGGCCTATGCAAGGCTATCACAAATTGTGGGTTTGTATATTAGTAAATATCAAACAAACACAATATATACACAAAAATACAGAAAGATCCCACCAGGATAAAAAGGAGCTTAATGACAGTTAGGCAAAGAGATCCGAAAACATGTCTGCAACTCATCATGGCCAGAAGCGAACTGGAATGTTTACATCTGGGCAGGCAGGTATTCCTGCCTACCTGTCAGCAGATAATGCCTAACCACCTTGTTCAACAGCTTAATGTCCGTTTCCAGCTTCGCTGTAAGTAATTCCTAATGTAAAAGACTGTTGGTTTGTATATTGTGTAGGAACAATTGAATTTTTAGATTGCTGTGGTAGGAAGCTTATAGCTATATAATTACTTGGTAAGTCACTTATAGAAATGAGAAATTTACACATGGCCATCAATCCTCTTATGACAAAAAATGGATTAAAATATCCAATGTATGTTACGACTCTTCACACTTGAAGATATGACACTGAACAATCTTGTACTATCCAGGCTATGATATCCTAATATGAAACAGAGATTATGATAAGTTAATAATCTGAGCAACATTGTATCAAAATAGTACTTACAGTTGCATTTTATATGCATAACTTTCTTGAGCTGCAAGAACTGCTTTACTAAACCGCCTCTGCAACCTTCTGAAGGCTTTAGATGCTTCAAGTGAGGGATTTTTCTCAAAACGAAGTCTTGCCTCACATTCCTGACGATACAGTTCTTCACAGCGATCATTCCACCAAGGCTCTTGTGACCTTGGGTCTTTAGGCAGCACCTCCATCATACTTGAAGCATCTTAGAATATAAGACATTTAAATTAACAGGTTCTTCAAGAACATATCCATTCTAATGCTACAACATTTAAAAAACAAGAATTACCTATTTTACAAAAAATAATTAAATTTTACCAACTAATTTTATACCTTGTAGCTACAAATGGCTGCTTTACTGGAGCCCATTACAGTACAGTACTTTGGTACTCTAGAACAGATCAGTTCATGAGGTACATCCCACATCCGCACTTACTCAGTAAAGATTGGCTTTCAAGGAAGGGTATGACCTCCATTTGCTGACAGACATACTCAGTTTTATCAGGTGACATATTTCATCTAACGAAAGGGAAAAGGGAAGTCCTTGATATAAGGTATCAGTATGTAACTTTTAAAAAAATTTTTTTCTTTAAAACTTTGATATAGTTTTTGTTTTAAGAGAGATAAACAGGGAGTCCGCGGGTTATGACGGGTTCAGCTTACGATGTTCCGAGCTTATGACGCTTTTCAAATATATTCATCAAAAATTATTTCACAGTTTACGACACGTTCTGGACTTATGATACTTACAGCGCTGATCAGACGGAAGAAATATAGCACAAAACGGCACAATAATAAAAATTTGGAGGGTTTTTGATGAAAAACTCAATAAAAATGCATGGTACATCGTTTTCAAGACACCCAATTAATTGAAAGTAAGGTTTTCTTAAGATTTTCGACGATGTTTCGGCTTACGACACGGCGTAGGAACGGAACCCTCATCGTAAACTGGGGACTGTCTGTACTTGCATTAAAGGGCAAGTAAAATAAGAACTATTTCAACTTGGATAATATCTTCAAGTAAGAATTAATCGGTATTTGTGTCAGCCATGTCACTAACCTATCTGTGGATGTAGGATTCTTCAGTACTGTATTCAGGCTGCATGTTAAGCAATACTATGGCATAGTGCCCCAGAAGCTGACAAAACTGCCAAAGTTGATAAGCATATATGTCCTAGCACAAGTACAATGAGAATCAAGGCCTAGTAACAATTTGGAAAGCCATGGATTGCAAGAATGATGGTCTATGATGGATGAAACAAAGAGTACCCAATGACTACTAAAAAGCTAGTCTGATAATCATCAAGTTACCTGTTAATCATTTATCTACAGTAGAAGGTAGGTCAGTGCTTCAATATATCTACATTCGACTTTATCAACAGATATGTTGTTTAACAAGATTCATGCAGCCAGAGGATGAACACCATGATGTCAGCTTAATGAGAGTGAAACCTGAACAGAACACACCCTCTTGAAATGTCCTTCAAACTCAAAAACTTATTACTTATTTTGCTTTGAGATGATTGACATGGAGTTGAAAGAGTAACAAAGGGTTTAGCAGTGAAGTCTTCAAAATTTGTGATATAAATGGTTTCATGGCATAATCCAGACAGTCATCACCAAAGTCTGCATAAATTCTATGGAAAAGAAGAGGCAACTGACTGTCAGTTTCTGGTACAAATGAAGTGCCAATAGCTCAAGTAAGTCACTAATATATTTAAAGTAAGTCTAACTGTCTTTTACAGTGAGACACTCCTTTAGTGGGACGTATTATTTTATGGAATCAGAACACAAGGTTATAAACCTTTGCCACATCCCAAATCTTTTTCAAAGGCAAAAGACTGAAGGGATGGTTTGTCATTGTGTGGGAATGCAAGCTTCCTGGCCAAGTATACTGAGTAGGGGAAAGCTGAATCCTGTTACTTCCTATACAGCCTGGCATCCAAAGTGAGAGGCTGATAGGGGCCTATACCAGCTTGGTTCAACAAGTCAAATAATCCTCTAGAAAAGACTCATGAGGATACCTGTCCTTCCTGTAAAGTAAAAGGAAATTCAGGTTGGCAGGGGGCAATTGCATTATCCTGGTATGAATGACAATGCTCTAGACCCATTGTTCACCTGTCTTAAAGTGAGGACAAAGTAAAAAAGGCCTCAGTCTTCAGATTGGTGCTCAATGGTTGCCTGCATTTGGCAGACAAGCACAAACACAGTTAGGGTTTCTACCATTAGCATGGATGCAAAGGGCAGATTCAGTGTCAACTCAAGTTCAACTATGATCCTTGGGTCGGATGCATACTGTCTTATTAGAGATTAGGAGAGATACAATAGTGCCTTGAGCACCACTTTTGGGCCAAGAAACAAGAATGTCTTGTTTCTCATCTTGTCAAGATGAGGAAGAATGCCAGAAATCTTTCTCCTTGAACTTAAATAAAATTCCACCTGAATAGGTACTAGTTGCAACTCTGAACCCTGTGAACTAGACCACAAATAGAAAACCTGGTCCCTCTCTCACTAAAGAAAATTGAGATATCACTGAAGGACGTAGGGTCAGAGGGAGAAGTGCCAAGCTCGCTTTCCAGTCGCAGATGGCAACGAAGACAAACCCTCTAACGGCATAGATGATGGATGAACTAACAAAGCACCCGAAATGTTCCCCGAAAGGTGACCTGAAAGGGAAGTTTGAGAAAGAGTGGTGGAAGAAGGTTTGGAAGCAGTAGAGGATAGGGAAAAATCTGAGGTTACAGAAGAGGCCATAGATTTTAGAGAAAGAAAATATACAGACTCCAGTCCCCCCTTGATAGGATGGATGGATGTATGATATCTTGTAATACATCATTTGTAAATTCCGAAAAATTCTTCATTACATGATCATGGATATTCAAAAATTGACATTTTTATAATAAAATAGTTTTATATATACTTACCCAGTAATTACTTAGCTGAGAGTTTCTACTCGAATGTCAGTTAGAATTCTGAATGTGCGGCAGC
Source organism: Macrobrachium rosenbergii (assembly GCF_040412425.1). Taxonomy (NCBI): domain Eukaryota; kingdom Metazoa; phylum Arthropoda; class Malacostraca; order Decapoda; family Palaemonidae; genus Macrobrachium; species Macrobrachium rosenbergii. Next base: position 98,372,388 of record NC_089752.1, read on the forward strand.
GATTCTTTTGTTTGTATAGGTGACTATGCCCCGCCCACCTTCGGGGTACGAAAGAGGAACACCGCCAACACGACATTTTGTTTATACAAAAGTAAGTATTTATTTTATTATAAAAGTGTCATTTTTATATATGCAACTTACCCAGTAATTACTTAGCTGATTCCACATTGGAAGGAGGAGGGGAATCATGGACAAAGTCTTACTTTAAAATCAATAAGATAATTAGTTGCTCCTTACCTGATGAGAGAGCTGCTGCAGGTAGATACTGCCTCTGGTGGCGCTCATCTCACCTGTAGCAGCGTGGCAGCATGGCCAGAAGCGCCTCTACTTAAGTGGGACATTTCACAGCAAACGAGTACTCCGATGGCTGACGAAGTATAAGGTCAAGCTTTGCAACGAAGTTGTACACCGAAGGTCGCCAAAGCATAAATAGTTGCCCCTGCCCTGGGCACAGTACCACAACAACAGCAAAAAACAGAACAACAAAGTCACCTATACCATAATTACACAATGATTAAAAATAAAAACAAGACCACTACCCAACACATAATTAACTAGTGGGTACTCCAGGTACATCGTACCCTCCTAGGCTCCCAAGAACTCAACGCCATTTTCAAGGCAAAGAGGAAAGGAAAGGAAGGGAGACTTCCTACACTTCCTCACCCATCACTAAGCCAGCTATGGACACAGGTCCTAGGGTACTGCAGTTATCGTAAATTGTCTCGACGTCCAGCAAATAGTGCACTGGGAACACTGACTTGCACTTCCAATATGTTGCCTCCAGGATGGCTGAGAGCGAACGACTGTTTGAACGCTACCGAAGTAGCAACTGCTCTAACCTCGTGCGCTTTAACTTTCAAAAGCTTTAAGTCCGTTTCCACTAATTGAGAGTGTGCCTCAACAATGAGATCCCTCAAGAAAAATGAAATGGCGTTCTTCGAAAGGGGTCTAGAAGGGTTTTTAACCGAACACCAGAGATTACTAAACTGGCCTCTAATCTTCTCCGTTCGATGTAAATAATAACGGAGGGCACGAATAGGACACAGCTCTCTCTTTTCTTATTCTGTGCCTAGGATATCCGATAAACTCGCAATTGAAAAAGAACGGGGCCAGGGATGTGACGGGTTCTCATTTTTAGCTAGAAAACCAAGCAAAAGGGAGCAGACTGCATTACCTACTGAAAAACCAATCCTTTTGCTTATAGCTTGCAGTTCACTTACTCTCTTAGCCATTGCTAAGGCCACCAGAAAGAGTGTTTTCTGAGTCAAATCTCTTAGAGAAGAAGAGCGCATTGGTTCAAATCGAGGATCGGAAAGTCACTTAAGGACCACATCAAGATTCCAAGAGAAGTAAGCCTCTTTCTTGGACTTGGAGATATTAAAAGACTTAATCAGATCGGACAAGTCTAGGTTGTTCAAGATGTCTAGGCCTCTATGACGAAAAATGGAGCTTAGCATAGCTCTGTAACCCTTTATAGTAGCGACCAACAACCCTTTTGAGGACTTCAAATAGAAAAGGAAGTCTGCTCTTTGAGTGATAGAAGTTTTTGAGGAAGAGACTATTTCTTCTGCACCAACTCCTAAAATGTGCCCACTTAGCTTGGTAGATGTTATTGGAGGAAATGTGTCTACATTTGGCAATAGCCTCTGCTGCTGCTCTAGAAAAGCCTTTCGCTCTAATGAGTCTGTAGACAGTCAAAATCCTGTTAGGGCCAGAGAGGATAGTCCTTGATGAAACCTCCTGACATGGGGCTGTCTGAGCAGACTTGGAATTTCAGGAAGGAGCCTCGGAAAATCTACGAGTAGATTGATCAGGTCCGGGAACCACTCCTTCTGCTGCCAGAAGGGCGCCAGATAGTCATCTTTATATTTTGGTGAGAACAAAACTTCCTTAACACTTCCCTTATCATTCCGAATGGGGGAAAAGCATAAAGGTCTAAGTTGGACCAGTCCAGGATCATTGCATCCGCTGCCCAAGCTAGAGGATCCGGGAATGGAGAAAAAAAACAGAGGAAGATGGTAAGTCCTGGAAAATGCAAATAGGTCTATGCTCGGTTGACCCCAAAGTTTCCAAAGGCTGGCACAGACTTGAAGATCTAACGTGCACTCTGTGGGTAGCATTTGCTTGTGATGGCTCAGCTCGTCCGCTAGGACATTGCACTTGCCCTGTATGAACCAGGTGACTAATCGTGTCTGGTTCCAATCCGCCCAACATAGCAGATTTCTCGCTACTTCACAGAGAGAAAAGGAGTGTGTTCCTCCCTAATGTTTGATGTATGCCAGGGCCGTGGTATTGTCCACATGTACCACTACAATCTTGCTGTGTACCTGTGTTGCAAAGTGTTGCAAACCTAGATGTATAGCCTTCAACTCTCTCATGTTGATATGCAGTCCTTTTTCTTCCGACGACCACTTCCCTGACACTTCCAGGTTCCCCAGGAGTGCTTCCCAACCTACATCCAACACGTCTGAAAAGAAGTCTTGGTCGGGGTTCATTGGAACGAGTGATTTCCCTTCTGAAAGTCTGTCTGCGGACCTCCACCACCGCAGATCCTCCTTTATCTCTGGGGTTATTGGAAAGACGTGGCGGTCCTGATGAACTTTTCGATCCCAGCACACCCTTAAATAGAACTGGAGAGGTCTCATGTGAAGTCTTTCTAGTCTCACGAATTGTTCTAGAGAAGCAAGAATGAAGCGAGAGGAAGGGGTCTACTTTCCTCAGACAGTCTACTACTCTCCTGGATGATGGAAAAGCCAAAAACTCAGAGAGTCTATCAGAACTCCCAAATAAAGAGTCCTCTGAGTGGGAGTCATTTGTGACTTCTCGAAGTTGATTGTTAGTCCTAAACCCTGGGTCAAAAGAAGAGTTTTCTTTAAGTCCTTCATGCATTGTATCTTCATGGGCGAATGAATTAGCCAATCGTCTGGGTACAACAAGATACTCACTCCCGCTAAACGTAGCCAACCCGCCAAAGGAGCCAACACTCGAGTGAAAACTTGTGGGGCTGTAGAGAGACCGAAGCAAAGTGCTCGAAATTGAAAAATCTGGTCCTCGAAAATGAAACATAGGTATTTCCTCAAACCCGGATGAATTGGAATATGGAAATAAGCGTCCTGCATGTCCAGGGAAACCATCCAATCCCCCTGATGGATGGACGCCAGAACTGAGTGGATGGTTTCCATGTTGAATTTCATTTTCTCTACGAAAACGTTCAAGGCACTTACGTCGAGCACTGGTCTCCAACCTCATGAAGCTTTGGGAACTACAAAAAGGCGGTTGTAAAATCCTTTCGTGTTTGCTTTTCTCACTATTTCTATAGCCTTTTTGTTCAGAAGAGATGACACTTCCTTCGACAAGGCCGAATGCTTCTCTGAGCCAGTGGAGTAAGCTGTCGATACGATGGGCGTGTTGGTCAATGGTGGATTCTCCTTGAAGGGGATAGAGTATCCCTCCTTTCAAACTTTTACTACCCACTGATCCGCTCCTCTTCTGCTCCATCTTTCCCAAAAGAGACGAAGCTTGGCCCCTACTGAAGCATGAAGGACTACATCCTCACTTGAGAGAGGATGATCTTGCTGAAGATTTTTTTATTGTTTGGGGAGCAAATCTAACCGAACCTCGGGACCTGGGGCGCGTTCTCTGAATCCCTCCACGAAATGGCTTAGGATGTTCGAGTGGAGATGATGGTTTAGCCGAGAATGCAGGTTGATCCTTCTGGCGCTTCATCGACTGAGTCAACAAATCCTGCGTTGACTTGTGGTGCAAGCTCACTGCAACCTCATTTATGGTGGACTGAGGAAACAAATGCTGTTTGTCCAGAGGAGAAAACAGTAGAGCCGATTTCTGTGAGGCCGTCACACCCTTCAATGTGAATGAGACCCAGAGTTCACGCTTCTTTAAGACGCCCATGGCATAAAGTGTGCTAATTTATGTGAGCCATCTCTAATGGCTTTATCTGCACAAGACGGAAAATTATCCAGGTCTGCAAATTCATTGCACAAAAGAGCTGGTTCTTGAAGTTTCTTGGCAAGCGCTCCTAAACGCCAGTCGAGAAAACTCAACACTTCAATGGCATTAAAAATACTTTTCAAAAGATGATCCATCTCTTGTGCCATGAAGAAGGTTTTTGCCAACGTGAGAGCCGATCTCTGTGCTGAGTCAATGAGCACAGAGAAGTCCCCCTAGGAGGAGGCAGCCACTCCCAGGAAAGGAGCTTCTCCTGTTGCGTACGACAAATGCCTCATAAGTGAGAGGCGAGAAGGAGGAACGCTAAAACAAGCTCTCCCTTGAACCCTCTTCTCGGAAAGCCAGTCCTCCACTAGTCGAAGAGCTTTATTCGAAAATTTGGAGAGAACCATCTTCGGTAGTTGAGACGAATCCACAGACTGAGAGCTCATCAAATTAGACGAACCTGGAGAGGACGGAGAGCTTGGAGAGAAAAATTCCTGGAAATGCTGAAGAAGGCACTTGAGGAGAGACGCATACGGCGTCGAAGATGTATCCTGCTCCTCTTCTTCATCTGCTGAAAAGATCGGAGAAGTCATCGCAACTAATTCAGGGGCAGCCTGAGTTGCAGGCTTCTGCAAAAGGTTAAGGATGTTATCAACTTGCATTGCAATGGTTCAAGAGAGGGGTCCAACGCAGGAGAAGGCTGATCGGAAGTTGCAGGACGCTTGGAGACTCGAGGGGTTTCGAGCGCTATGGGAAGATCAGCAGCTTCGGGGTGCTCCGATGAAAGGGAACGTCCAACCACTTCAGGGCACCTGAAAGCGTCAGGGCACTTCACTGTATCAGGGAATGTCTATCAGCTCCCCAAACAGTGTTCGATAGTTTTTTAATTAGATTTAATGCTCTTTTACATTTTGATTTCATGTATGTTATGTGGGCTTTCCAGTTCAAGTGAGTATCAAATACCAATCTCAAAAATTTTGCTGTGTGGCCAATTGGTACAGAAGGCTTTCTGATTTTTTAATCTATTTCTTCATCCCTTTTCCACTTTTTGTTTTTATAAATCATTATTATTGCATGAGTCTTTTGTATGGATAGTTTAAAGCCTACAGATGAGGCCCATTCATCTATTTTCATTATACTTTTATTAATGATTTGTTCTGCATGTTTTATTCAAGATGCTTAATAATATATGGCAAAATCATCCATATACTGTACAAGTTACTTTTAATTCCAACTGGTAGAATTTTACTGAAATAATTAATTGCTAAAGTAAACAGTGTGCCACTAAGGACGCTTCCTTGTGGAACACCATTTTCAAGTGGAAATGTACTTGACAATACATCATCAGTTCTCACTTGAAAAGTGCGATTTGTCAGAAAGTTTTCGATAAACAGGTAAATGTCCACAGATGCTGTTTTTATTAACGTTTTTAATATTGCATATCTCCACGTAGTATTATGTGCCTTTTCAACGTCAAAAAAGATGGCTATAGTAATTTGTTTTCTTTCATACCCTCTTCGTATATGGTCTTCTAAGTTAGATATAGAATCCAATGTAGATCTGTTACATTGTGACCCGAACTGCACAGGAGTTAAAATTTTATTTTCTTGAATGTGCCATGTTAGTCGAGCATTTACCATTTTCTCTAGTAATTTGCATGAACAACTTTTTAAAGAAATTGGTCTGTAATTGTTTACATTACTGGGATCCTTTCCAGGTTTGGGGATAGGAATAATTATAGCTTTACGCCATTCATCAAGAAATAAATTTTGAAGCCATAAGTGGTTATAAAACTGTAATAAGTATGACTTTGCCAAAGGTGCTGAGTGGCAGATCATTTCAAAACAAATATTGTCCCTTCCAGGGGCAGATTTATTGCTGTTCAAGAGATCAAATTCCAACTCTTCCAAATTAATTTTTCATTATACAGTAATACATATCTTCTATTGTTTCAAAATTTACTGTTACTAATTCTATAGTATTGTTTTTCTTCGTGCGGAAGTGTTCATCTAAATTTTTATCACTGCTTACTTGTGCTAAGTTTTCTCCTATTACATTACTTACTTCTTTTGGATCAAGTATTCTTTTCCCATCTTTTCATATGGCATGTCTAGGTGGTTTAACATGGGTACCATTTATTTTCCCGATTTTTTTCCCATATTTTTTGTATGGGAGTATTATTAGAGAGATCTGATACATGTTTCCTCCATGAAATGATTCTTCCTTGAATTACTTCTTTTTTTAAATTTTGCAGATATTTTGTTATATAGAGGTTTTAATGTATCAATTTCTAATAATAATATAGTCAGTTTTGTAAATTTTCTTCTAATATCAGTAATGTTCTATTTATTCAATTGAACTTTCTATTCAAATTATCTAATCGTCTCTTCCAAGTTGGTGCTTTATTTTTATTAATTCTGTTAGTTTTTCAGACCATCATGGGACTTTGTATTTTGTTGGATGAGACTTTGATTTTGGTATTGCTTTATCAGCAGCATTTTCAATGAAATCAACAAGAAATCTATTTGTTTCATTATGACCTTGTACATACTCATATGGTGGAATGTTCCTAGCATGGAATTAATATAGTTCCCAGTCTGTTTTATGAATGTTATACTGTATTGAGAGACATGCTTGGCGGGATTATTTTGTAATAATGAAATTAATACTGGGAAATGATCACTGCTGTGCAAGTCATCAACTGTATTCCAATCCAATCAGTCTATTATGCTTGTGCAGAGAGTTTGATCTACTGAAAGCTTCCAAGTGTTTTTGAAAAATATGTGCTGATTTTGTTATCGTTTATACAGCGCATGTCGTTTGAATCTATGAATCCTTCTACTTTACTTCCTGCTCTATTTGAGTTTGTACAATTACAGTCCCATATTGGGTTGTGAGCATTAAAATTTTATCACCTACTACTAATGTAGGTTCTTCCGAATTGTTAAATAATTTTTTAAGTTTATTAAGGTCATAATTTTTATTAGGTTGGTTGTATAAACTATAAATTACATAATTATCATTTTTTATTCGTATTCTAATACAAGTAGTCCCCGGTTATAGGCAGGGGTTCCGTTCCAACAGCATGACGATAAGTGGAAATCAACAACTGAAAATGATATTTTAATGAATAAAATAAAGTTTGTTCATACTTACCTGGCAGATATGTATATAGCTGTATTCTCCGAAGTCCGACAGAATTTCAAAAACTCGCGGCACACGCAGTGGGGCCAGGTGGTTAGTACTCATTCCCGCCGCTGGGAGGCGGGTATCAGGAACCATTCCCATTTTCTATTCAGATTTTCTAGTGCCACTGTCTCCTGAGGGAGGTGGGTGGGCACTATGATTATATATATCTGCCAGGTAAGTATGAACAAACTTTATTTTATCATTAAAATATCATTTTGTTCATGAGACTTACCTGTCAGATATATATATAGCTGAATCCCACCATTGGAGGTGGGAAGAGACAGAATAGGATTTAGGAAACAAATATATGTAGGCGATTGATGCCTTGGTTCCTTACTTGTTAGCATAGCTGACTTCGTGATACTGTCACCCAAGCCTGCTTCTGCTTTACTAGAGTCTCCAGCAAGGTAGTGACCTATATAGCTGGTGAGTTCTAGATGATCTGTCCACGGGGGCGTGACCACAATGGGACTAGATCATAAGACCATACTGTGAGGGCAAAAGGAGCAACGACCAACCACCTGACCGAGCCTATCTAAGTTATTAAACTTAGTATAAGCTAAAGACTGGGACGTCCACCTCCGGTGGCCAACCCAACAACCATAAAACACAAAATCAAGATTAAAAAATACTTCCTAACCTCTAAAGGATAGGATGAGTATCGCTCTCTGCCCCTGACATGCGAAACGTATGGTCCCCAGCAAATAGCAGTCTTCAAGATGTCGTCTTCACGTCCCAGGTAAGAAATGTGAAGCTTAACACTAGAATGATCTGCCAGAAGGTGGTATCCAGAAGATCGCTAGGACATGTTCTTCTGGAAAGCCACCGAGGTCGCAATGGCTCTCACTAAGTGAGCCGTAGACTTTCAGATCAGTCTCATGTCGCTGTCTTGGCAGGTAGAATGAGCCTCCTTGATCGTGCTTCTTAAAAAGAATGTCAGAGCATTCTTGGACATCGGCAAGTCCGGCCTTTTGACAGAACACCACAGATTGTCTGACGGGCCTCGACTTCCTTTCGTCCTGTCTAAGTAGAATTGGAGAGCCCTGACAGGGCACAGGACTCTCTCTTATTCTTGCCCAAGAATTTCTGCCATACCCTTGATCTCAAAACTCTTGGGCCAAGGGGTAGAAGGATTCTCATTCTTGGCGAGAAACATAGGGCTAAGGGAGCATACGGCATTATGCCCTCTAAAGTCTATGTGCTTGCTGATGGCCTGAACTTCACTAACTCTCTTTATTGCTGCCAGAGCAGTTAGGAAAATAGCCTTCCTTGTCACATTCCTGGGCGAAGCCAATGAAGAGGCTCAAATGTATCCGACATCAAAAAATTTAGGACGACATCCAGGTTCCAGGAAGGCATCCTTGGCTGAGGTACCTTAGCAGTCTCAAAGGACCTCAAGAGATCGTGAAGATCCTTGTTGTCGGCTAAGTCTAGACCTCTATGTCTGAAGACTGCTGACAGCATACTTCTATATCCTTTAATTGTCGAGACTGCCAGCTTTTCCTACTCCCTAAGATGAAGCAGGAAGTCTGTTATCTACGGAGACAGAGGTCGTGGTTGAGGAAATCCCCTTGCTTCTGCACCATTTCCTGAAATTGGCCCACTTTGATTGGTATACCACATTGGAGGAGGGTCTCCTGGTGCTGGCGATAGCCCTTGCCACTTCTCTTGAGAAACCCGTCGCTCTCACCAACTTCGTGATAGTCTGAATGCAGTCAGGCTCAGAGCGGGGAGGTTTTTGTGGTACCTATCGAAGTGGGGCTGCCTGAGCAGATCGACTCTCAGGGGAAGCGTTCTTGGGAAGTCGACCAGGAAGGTCATGACCTCTGTGAACCATTCTGCCGCTGGCCAAAAGGGGGCGATCAACGTCATCCTCGTCCCTTCCGACTCTACTGAACTTCCTGATGACCTCCCCCAGAATCTTGAAGGGAGGAAAGGCGTAGAGATCCATTCCCTTCCAATCCCAGAGGAGGGCATCTACTGCTACTGCTCCTGGATCTAGTACGGGAGAGCAGTATAGAGGAAGCCTCTTAGTCCTGGATGTCGCGAAGAGATCCACCCAGGGACGTCTCCATAACCTCCACAGCTCCTGACACACCTCCTCGTGAAGGGTCCACTCGGTCGGAAGAAGTTGACGCTGCCGACTGAGAAGGTCCACAACGGACATTCTCCACTCCTGCCACGAACCTCGTGAAGGATCGTGGTCCCCGAGCATGGGCCCAAAGCAGGATTTCCTTCGCTAGGACAAACAGGGACCGGGAGCGAGTTCCTCCCCTGTTTCTTGAGGTATGCCAGGGCTGGGGTGTTGTCCGAGTTTACCTGTATCACTCGGCCTGATACTTGGCTCTCGAAGAATTGCAGGGCCAGCAGAATTGCCCCTAACTCTTTGAGACTGATGTGCCAGGACACCTGTTCCCCTCTCCAGGTGCCTGACACTTCCTCCCCCTAGTGTTGCTCCCCATCCCTCCCTGGGACGCGTAATAAAAACAACACTAGGTCGGGCTCTGAAGGTGGAGAGAAACCCTTCTGCCAACCTCGAGGGGTCGAGCCACCACCTCAGGTGATCCTTGACAATGGGAGAGATCCTCAGGGTCTCCTCTAGATCCTCCTTGTCTATCCAGTTTTCCGCCAGGAAAAACTGGAGCGGTCTGAGATGCAGTCTTCCCAGGAAAACAAACTTCTCCAGCGAGGAAATGGTCCCCAGCAAACTCATCCATTCCCTCACCGAGCATGTTTCCTTCCCCAGAAAGGATGAGACTTTTTCTAAGCATTGCTGCTGACGTTCCTGGGATGGATAAGCTTGAAAAGCCACTGAATCCATCTGAATCCCCAGATAGACGATGGACTGCGTCAGGATCAGATGGGAGTTTTCTACGTTTACTAGAAGTCCTAGGGACTTCGTCAACTCCAAAGTCGATTTCAGGTCCTCCAGGCACTTTGACTGCGAAGAGGCTCGAATGAGCCAATCGTCCAGGTAAAGCGAGATTCGTATGCCCGCTAAGAGAAGCCATCTCGCCACATTCTTCATGATGATCGTGAAGATCATAGGGGCTGTGCTTAGCCCGAAGCAAAGAGCTCTGAAATGGAACACCCGTCCCCCGAGTACAAACCTCAGGTACTTCCTCGACTGGGGATGTATGGGGACGTGAAAGTCCAGGCGACCTGAAGGTCCAGGTCTTAATGACCACCAGACTCGTCCATCTGAACTTCTCCTTCACCATGAAGCGGTTCAGTCTGCTGACATCTAGGACTGGTCTCCATCCTCCTGACTGCTTCAGAACTAGGAACAGTCGGTAGAAGAATCCTGGGGAGTCCAGCTCCAGGACTTGCTCCACAGCTCTTTTCTCGAGCATTTGCACTAATAGCTCAAAAAGGGGCTGTTGCTTCTCTTGATGGTAGGAGGGTGACAGATCCCTGGGCGACGTGCACAGAGGTGGCGTGTCGAGAAAGGGGATCTTGTATCCTCTCTCGATAATTTGGAGGGACCAGGTGTCCGCCCCTCTTGCTCTCCAGGCTCCCGCAAACGAAAGAAGCCTGGCTCCTACAGGCGTCTGGAGGCGCTGCAAGTCACTTCTTGCCCCTAGGTTTAGGCGGGGCTCCGCCTCTGGAAAGACCTCTTCCTTGGGGAGACGATCTCGAGGAAGAAGCTCCTCCACGAAAGGGCTTCTGCTTCCTGGAGGTCTGACCCGACGACGACGACAAAGGGACTGCCGGGCGTCTTGACGAGTGGGCCAAGAGGTCTTGAGTGGCCTTCTCCTTCAAGCTGGCGGCGAGATCCTTGATCAAGGACTGGGGGAAGAGATGGCTCGACAACGGGGCGAACAGCAATTATGCCCTCTGCGACGGAGAAACTGACTTAGCTGTAAAGTTACAGTACAAGGCCCTCTTCTTCAAGAGGCCCGTACAAAAGTGGGAAGCCAGTTCCTCCGAGCCATCCCTGACGGCCTTGTCCATGCAGTTCAAGACGCTGGACAGCTCCCCCAGGCTGATCGAGTCGGGACTTTTAATCTTGACGTCTAGAGCCCCCAAACACCAGTCCAGGAAATTAAAGACCTCCATGGTTCGAAACAGTCCCTTCAAATGGTGATCCGTCTCCGACAAAGTCCACGACACTTTGGCTGCAGACAGGAGGGACCTTCTAGGCGCGTCGACCAAGCTAGCGAAGTCTCCCTGGGACGACGAAGGAACACTTGAGCCGACGTCCTCTCCGGTCTAGTACCACAAACCTGCCTTGCCGCTCAGCTTGGACGGAGGCAGGGCAAAAGAAGTCTTGCCTTGGGTCTTCCTTTCCTCCATCCAGGTGTTAACGTTCTTGAAGGCCTTCTTCGTAGCCAGAGACGAAGTCATCTTAACAAACCCCGGCGCTCTCCTCGTCTTGGACGAAGCTAACTGCGAAGGAGGAGAGAGAGGAGCCGAGGGTTTGAACTTGTCGCCAAACAAGTCCTTGAGAAGACCGGCTAACACCTGGTAGTCCGTAGAAGAGGAAGTAGGAGGCTGCTCAAGGTCTGCAGGTTCCGACTCACAAGAGACTTCTCCCTCTTCAATGGGAGAAACCAGAGAGTCTCCCAAGACCTTGGGAGAACGAAGGCCTTGCGGTGCAACACGCAGAAGGGAGCTTCGCTTCCCCGCAGTCTTTGATTGCTCTGAAGCGTCACGTTGAGCAACCAAAGAGGCGTCCTGATGAGCGTCCTGTCGGCGGCCCTGAGGCGTCCATCCGAAAGGCCCAGCCGAGCATCCTGCACGGCAGCGAGAGGAGCGTCCTGACGAGCAGCTACAGAAGCGTCCAGGATAGCTGCTTGTGGAGCGTCACGCTGCAGCCGAGCGTCACGATGGCGATCCTGCGGAGAGCACGACTGGGAGATGAAGCAGGTGACGGGGAAGACGAAAGAGGCGCAGGAGAGCAGGAACTTCCTGGACCTCTTGACAGGCAGCCTCGAGTCCTAGCGTCGACGACGCGGCTCTGCTTCCCTCTCAGCAAGGAGAGAAGCTGGGGCGCTCAAAAACTTCCTCCTCTGAAGACGTCCTGGTCCTCTTCTGTGGCGGGAAAGCGTCGAAACACTCAGAAGAAGACGAAAATACGCCTTGAGAAAGAGGACGTGAGCGACCTCTTCTCTGAAGCTTCTCTTAAAGCGGCGAGAGTCCTTCCGAGAGTTCCACCCTTGCGCGGGGGGGGCCTTGGAGGACGAAAGCAGACCTTCAGGATACGTGCACGAGCACGATCCTGGCAGCCTGGGAAGCATCAACAGGTCCTGCCGAAGGGACGCCAGATCGGTGGGAAGCCCCCGTAACCCTCTTGCGGCTTTCGACTTGCCCCCTCCCTGAAGTCCTGGGAGTCCGACTGAGGTCCAGGCCTAGAACCGTTATAGGGCGATCTGAGAGGACGAGAAGCAGTCCTTCAGGATACGTGCTCACGCCGCACGATCCTTGGCAGCCTGGGAAGCGTCAACAGGTCCTGCCGAAGGACGCCAGATCGGTGGGAAGCCCCGTAACCCTCTTGCGGCTTTAAAACTTGCCTCTCCCTGAGTCCTGGGAGTCCGACAGAGGTCCAGGCCTAGAAACGTTATAGGGCCGATCTGAGAGGACGAGAAGCAGTCCTTCAGGATCGTTAACGCCACGCACGATCCTTTGCAGCCTGGGAAGCGTCAACAGGTCCTGCCGAAGGACGCCAGATCGGTGGGAAGCCCCCGTAACCCTCTTGCGGCTTTCGACTTGCCCTCTCCCTGAGTCCTGGGAGTCCAACAGAGGTCCAGGCCTAGAAGCGTTATAGGGGGATCACTACACTTAACTGCACTTTAAAGAGAAATCACTTTCGATTCGAGAGCACGGATGGTGTTCATAATCTCTGTCAGGGCCATACCCTCCGTAGACACAACCTCAGCGCCCGAAGGCAATACCACAGGGTTAGATGATACTACGTCTACAATAGGGTTATCAGGAGAGGAATTAATACCCTGACTCTACTAGCACTCCTGGAGGAAGACCTCCTGATCCTATCACGCTCCAACTTGCGTACATAGGCATCAAAGACCTTCCAGCTTGCATCCGGCAAAGTCTCACACTCCTTGCAGTGATCATTTATCAAGCAAACCTGCCCCCTACACCTCGTGCATACAGTGTGAGGATCTACCGTCTTCGGTAGCCTCACCTACACTCATTCACACAACATACTCTGAAGCTAGCAGAACTACATCCAGACATCATCCAAAGAGCAATCAAAAGCAAATCCAAAAACAGTCCACAAAAGCGTAAGCCAATCCACAATCCAAAGAAAAAAACCAAAAGTCAAAAAGAATACTTAAGTGGAAAATAACGCGTTTACGAAATCCAAAGACGGAGGTACTGAAAACAGATGTTGACAGTACCGGCGACAGAGAAAATCTGAATAGAAAATGAGAATGGTTCTGATACCCGCCTCCCAGCGGCGGGAATGGGTACTAACCACCTGGCCCCACTGCGTGTGCCGCGAGTTTTTGAAATTCTGTCGGACTTCGGAGAATGCAGCTATATATATATATCTGACAGGTAAGTCTCATGAACAAAATAGGTGATTTTCCACACTTATTAGCGCCGATAACCGGAGATTGGCACCTCTGTTAGGATGTATCAGCGTCAATACCTGATTATTGACACCATTGAGTGGAAATCAGCAATTTTCAGCACTGAAAATCATAGAAAATTGCAAATTTTCGTCGCTATACAAGCCCCGTGAAATTGGATCGCTGATAACCACAGACTGCCTGTACTCAGTATTTGCAGGTCAGTAAAGTTTGCAGGTACTTTGTCATAACATACTTTGTTAAGTACATATATAGCAGTACCTAAATTTCTTCTTCCTCTTGTGATGTAGATGCTAAGGTATATTTACCTATTGTTGACATTGTTTTGTTGACACGTTAAAATCATATCATTGGTTCATATTCTTTTAGTAATCTTTGCATTTCTCATAGGTGTAATCTGGTCTGTAGACCATTTACGTTCCATTGTATAATATAGCTACTGAAAATATTATGTTAAAGCGGTCGAGTTTTACTTTCTTTTTTTTTTGTATTATCAACTTTTTTCTAATAATTTACTCATGATATTCATTTGTTTTTCTTTATAATATATACTAAGTGCTCAATGCACATGCAACCTTTTTCATGGGTACTCAATTCTGTGGTTTCTTTTTTCTATATTTCATAAAATTTCCTATAATGTTTGCTAAACCATCTTTCGTTATGTTTTTGTTATCACTTCATAATTCAATGAAACAATCATTACATCTACATGTATTATCATGTATATTTCTTTTTCATTTGTTCTTGTACCAATTAACGAAGATGAAGTAACCTCTCCTCCCCTGACATAATCATTGTTATCTATGGTATGGTTCTCTTTCACATCTTCAGTGTTGTGAATGTCTGCCTTCATGGGTTTTACTATTATTTCAGGAGATAAAGGTATACAGTATTCTTAACTTGTTTTTGTTTTTGTTCTTTCTTCATATCCTTTATCTTTGGTTTAACTGATGTTTCTCTAATAATAGCTGGTTTCTTCGTTTTGGGTGGTGTTCTCTCCAAAGGACTTTTTTTATCTTTAATTTCCAGTTCATCTTAACCCTCCTCTGTTACTTCTGTAGTAGCATCCTCTTGTGTTCCCATTTGCATTAATATTTCAAATGAAAATTGGATAAAATATCATCCATCTCATTTGTACATGTTTCTTTATTCTTTACCATTTTAGTTTTTATTTCTAAAGCATTAATTTCTTCTTGAGATTTACTTTTCTGTGTTCCGTTATTTCTATCTGTATGCATTTTTGTTTCATTATTGGTTCTTGTTACTGAGGAATATGTACATTTCTTAGACGGATCTTGAATTCCTCTCATTCTCAATTCTAACTTAACTTCTTTTACAGACATTCCGGTTCTTTCTTGTGATATTTTTAATTCTGTATTGTATATATAGTACATACATTCTTTGGACTTTGCATGGTCTTGCCCACTTTGGTTCACTGCACTCCCATTGCGTGACATGTTCTTCAGATCCACAATAGGCTATGCACATTACAGGTTCATTTCAACAATATTTTTCATATGTCCATATTTACTATAATTTTGACACTAGTGGCTTTGGGACACAAGGTCTTACTTCTCTTGGCCTAAAATTTTTATTTTCTGATATAGATCTTGACCTTCAAATTTTATTTTTGCAATTTTTAATATTTGTTTATTCATCTGTTACTTGGTACATCATATAGTTCACAATCCTGTACTTTTTGGTATCTCTTTTTATGCGAGTCTAATAGTATATTATTTTCAACTGGCTCGTTATTATTCTCAGGAAGTACAATGGTACCCTGAATACTGTTCATGGTATCATGTTTTTTCTTTTAATATTTATGTTATCTATATTTTTTATTGATAAATAATCTTCAGACTGACTTTTTGTTGTGGCTTCTATAAGCCAAGTCTTTTCTTTTATCTGTTTAAACAACATTTCAGTCGTAGAATGTCTGCTCAATAAATAATTTTTCAACTTCTTGAGTGCTGATATTTTTTGGTCAGTTTCTAGGGTTAGAAACCTTGACCAACTTCCACTCCCAAAGAGGGAGTCAGAGTAAGTCAAGGTTGGGTCACGACGATATTTGCTTTTTTTTGGGGGTTTAGTAACTGGGGACTGCCTGTATTGGATTTGTCTTATTGTCACAGCCTCCTTCCCTCCCTTGCTAGAGGGAGTGGGTTTGCTGCTATAAATCTAATGATAGAAAAATAGAACAGATGCTCGAAGCGTAGACTTATTTGCTTCGGCTGCCAGCTCCAGCATGTGTCAGCTCGAATCCCACTCTCTGCCCACACAAAGAGAAGGAAGGATGACGAGAAAGGAGGAGGAGAGGCCAGTCAATCACGCAATCACCTCACTTCTATAACCGAACACCTTAGGCGAGATGCTACCTGTCCCATTAGAGGAGCTGGGTAAGCTACACAACTTGTTGAGCAGCCACCATAGTTCCCAAGGATAATGTGTCCAAGGACTTGTGGGCAATGTCCCAAAGGTAGAATGACATGAGCGTGGTATGTTGAGACCACACCCCTCCTTTCAGTACCTGATGAACCGATAGATTCTTCCAGAATGCGAGGGTTGGGCCAATGTTCCTGACTTCGGGTGCTCTCAGGTGGAAGGTACCGGTGTCGTCTTCGCCAGCTGCAGAGTACGCTCTCCTGATTGTCTCATGAAGCCAAAAAGAAACCATGTTCTTAGACACTTCTTTCTTGGATGAGCCAGTACTAATGAAAGAGTCGTCGACACTTAGGCCAGAGACGTCGAGTCCTCTTCAGATAGTAAAGCAGCATTCTAATAGGACAAAGTAGCCTCTCATCTGGATCATTATCAACAAAGTCCTCCAGGGAGGGGATCGTGAAGGACTTGAACCTGGCATAAGGAACCGACAGGTTCTAGTTTTCGCAACGAAATCCGGGATGAAGTTGAGCGACACTGATCCCCTTCCCCTCAAGTGTTTAACATCGTAGGAAAGTCCATGAAATTCACCTATTTTCTTCACCGATGCCAGGCCAAGCAGAAAGACGGTCTTGAGGGTCAGACTCCTGTCTGATGACTCTCGTAAAGGCTAAAAATGGTGCACGAGTCAGGCTCCTAAACACGAGCCACATCCCACACAGGTTCTCATCAGTAGTGAAATCTCCAAAGAGAAGTCTACAACTTTCAGGCACAAGATTGGGCCAAGTGCACCCCCATAAATTTTCACAGCTGAAATGGAGAGAAGCTTCTTTTGACGAAGGAAGATGAGGAAGTCTGCGACCTGCTGATAGTACCTCTGACAGAGAGAGACCCCGTCTACGACACCAACCACAAAAAGACGGCCCATTTTCTCTGGTAAACCACTGCAGAGGACTGTCTAAGATATCCAGCCATCTCTTTTGCTGCACGGTGAGAAAAGCCTCTTACTAGCAAGAGATGCTGGACAGTCTCCAACCACGAAGACACAGGGACTGCACTGCTTGATGGTACCACTCCATGTGTGGTTGACACAGAAGGTTGGGCAAGGGAGGAATCTCTCTTGGTGCCTCGGACAGTAGAGCTAGCAGACTGGGATACCAAACGGCCTGTGGCCAGTTGGGAGCCACCAGAATCATCCTGAGATTCGGGGTGATCAACACCCTGCTGATCACCTTGCGACTCAGACTAAACGGAGGGAAGGCGTAAACATTGAGGTTGCCCCACGGGTGTTGAAATGTGTCCTCCGCAGTGGCCCATGGGTCTGGCGTGATGGAGCAGAAGACTTGAAGCTTCATGCTGGGCTGGGTGGCAAACAGATCGATGGCAGGAAGTCCCCACAAGTTGAAAACCTCTCCGTGATGTCTAAGTGAAGGGACCACTCCATCCCTATCACTTGATTCTGGCAGCTGAGCTTGCCTGCCACTACATTCCTCTTGCCTGGAATGCACCTGGCTGACAGCTCTATCAAATGAGTAACTGCCCACTCATGCACCTGCAATGTTAACTGATGCAGTGGGAGGGATACAAGATCGCCTACCCCCCTTGTTGACATATGCCACTACTGTGGTGTTCACTCATCAACACCACCGAGTGTTCCATCACTCGATCCTGAAACTCTTGGAGGGCTAGGAAGGCTACCTCGAGTTCCAGGATGTTGATGTGAAGGTGCTTGTTGTCTCAATTCCACACCTCCGAAGTCAGCAACTTCTCCAGGTGTGTACCTCATCCCTCAGTTGATGCATCTCAGAACAGAAGCATGTTGGGAGGGGAGTGTACAGGAATACTCCTATTAAGAGGTTCCCGTTGTTCATCCACCAGTCTAAATCCTGTCTCACCTCCTCCGAAAGAGGAATGGGAACAGAATGAGGGCCTTGAGACTGGGACCAGTACTCCTTCATTCTCCACTGGAGAGAACAAAGGTGAAGCAGCCCATGAGGGACCAGCTTCTCCAACGATACAGGTGAATGATGATGACTTGCCGTTGTTGAGCTGGCTGCTCCCACCGAAACAGGAACAGCTGTGCTACCTTCCTGAACCTGCGGATATGAGAGTCCGAGGGAAAGACTCTCTTGCTGCTACCGTATCTATCAGCATGCCCAGGTACTTTACCCTCTGCTTGGGGATGAGAGTGCACATCTCAAGATTTACTACGACCCCTAGGCTGTAGCAGAGGAAGAAGAAGACTGGGTGTTCCCATGAGCGCCCTTTGAAGCCTGGGTCTTTTTAGGGGCCGAGGAAGTGCTAGTCTCTGGCACATCTCTTTCCACTGCAGCATCTACCAACTCCCTAGGGAAGAGAGAAGCAGAACCCAGCAACGGTCCGTTCCTAAGGGTCAATGTTGACTCGGGATCTACAGACCTGAGATCCGATTCAGGACAGTATCCCTCCTCATCAGCACCAGGTTTGCCCACAGGTTTTCCATCTGATGGGCAAGGTAGGAGATGGCTGTACCTCCAGACTGGCAAAAGTCTCCCGAAGAAGGAGTCCTCTCCAGGGTGATTGCACCCGAGGAGGCAGCAACCTTGGAAACTGTGAAAGACCACAGATCCAACCAGAAGACTGCCTGGAGGGCTACCATGGTGGTGGCCTCCAGGTTCGATGCCTCTTGCTGCGAGAAGGAGATCCCTTCCATAGTAAATTGCTGCAGAGAGAGACCTGGGCCTAGACGAACCAGGTCTGAGTCAACCTGCTTAGTCGGCAAAGACCCCTCTGAGGGTGTGTAGAAATGCTTTTGTCGAGGCAGAGGAAGGGGAAGGAGCTTGTCCGAGTGGTTCGACTGAAGGGAATTTCCTTGCCCAGAGACAACGTTATTCAAGCGCAGACCACACAGCAGCCCCACCAAAGCCTTTGGTTCCTTCTTGGGACCCAAAAAGGATTTGATGCATGAAGAACAATCCACAGCAGAGGCCATGGTCCCTTCCCTGAGATCAATGTGCTGACGGATCGGCGCAATGATCTCTGTAAAGGTCCTCTATACAGTATTTCGGGGGTGTCCACATCCTGAGGAAGAGGACCCTCGAGTCCTTCCAGGGTGTGGTCCCCCCCGACCTACTCTCCCTGCAGGAGGGGGAACCTTGCAAGAAGGCTTATCTAACAAATGAGTTTGAAAAATTGCAATACAAACATATAGCCTAGTCAACAATAAAAAAGGAAAAGGAATGGTGTACTCAAGTTTAATCAAGAGAAGTCTGAACGGCAAAAGTTGGGCAGACAGTCATTAAAGCTGTCTGGACTCGACAGCAGCCGGAAACAATGTGGAGTGCCGACCACTAGGTGGGCAAAGTTCCCCCTGCCTGTTGGTAGTTTACTACTTTGTCAATGAGTCTGAATGGCTGTTCCAGTTCGGGTTGGTTAGCTAAAACCCTGTGTAAAGAATGAAGGTTTGTATTTGTGTAGGAACAAAGATAAACTCAAAACAGGCCTGTACGAACTTAAAACTTAAGGTGATCAAATTTACCTTTCAAGACTGGTTTAACAAACACTTTCTCAGATGTAGGAAACTTCATTCAGAGATACTGTACTGACATCTATAATTTTCACTATTATATCAATAAAACATGAAAAATTTCCAATCCCAACAAGTTCAGTTATAAGCATTGGTTCAGCTGCAGTTGTTTTCCTTGCTTTTATAGGATACCTTGAGGATAAATGTTTAAGATATATTTAAGAGTGTATACATATGCCATATCTGAATATCTTACAGAAGAAAAGTCTGAAGTGCTTAGCCCATCTCCTCTTGCCCCAAGTGACCCCTGGCCCTTGGTCCAAGGGTAGGAGACTCAGTACCTAACAGGCCTATTTTATATAAAAAATATTCAATTTACTATCATTCATCCATTATTGCTACTTCATTCTGCCTTATTGAGAAATTGGACAGGAAACGCTGTTTTCAATGTGATTTAGCCACTGACTTGAGAAATTAGCCTAGTTTACGTGAGAACTATAGTATAACTCTGCACAGCTTGTTACCTTGAAATTGAAATTTTCTATAGTATTTTGTTACTTATCAAGAATTTACCGTTAGTTTTTGACAGTCTACTGTAATTAACCTCAGAACTGATGTTATTGTATGCTGGGCATCCTGGAATGCTAAAAAAAAAAATAAAAATTTTTGAAAGTAAATTGTATTTTTCCTAACTATACAAACCTGAGGTCCTTTACATTAGGAATTACTTTCAGCGTAGGCTGAAAATGGCCGTTAAACTCTTGAGCAAGGTGGTTAGGCAGTAACTACCGCCAGGTAGGCGGGAATACCCGCCTGCCCGCATGTAAACAATCCAGTTTGTCTTTCGGTCCAGGTTCAGGTTGAGGGGTGGCATGAGGTGGGCATAATATGTAATGTAAAGGACCTCAGGTTTGTATAGTTAGGAAAAATACAATTTACTTTCAAAAATTGTGATTTTTTTTACAAAAGTTCCCCTATAACACTGCGCATGTGCGATAGCCTTCCAGGATGCCCAGCATACAATAACATCAGTTCTGAGGTTAATTACAGTAGACTGTCAAAAACTAACAGTAAATCCTTGATAAGTAACAAAATACTATTCTATAGAAAAGCTCAATTTCCAAGGAGGGAGGAATCTGAGTGAGTCTCCTGAACTGACTGGAGTTCTGCACACCTGGGCTACTCCTCCTGGTCAAAAGAGCGAGGAGGAGTACCCGAGCCTCTGACATATTGATCAGTGTAGGAACTGCAAGATCAAATGTCAGATACAGGACCTTTTCGCGTGAGTGAGGAAACGTGACTCATACAAAATAGGCTGGAAGAATCTTGGAGTTGGAGGCAATAAGGAAAAGCTGAGATAGGGTTTCCGTTATTGCCAGACTCTCCTTCCTCCCCTTGCTAGAGGAAGGAGCGGAATTGCTTCTATGATCCTTGGAGAAAAATAGAACAAGTGCTCGATGTGTAGTCTTACCGCATCAGCGCCACGTCCAGCATGTGTTGGTTCGAGTCCAATTCTCATCCCAAAGGAGGAGAAGTAGAAGGATGGGGAAGGAGAAAGAGAGGCCAGTCACTCTCGGTATCCTTCTCAATTCCAGAACCAACACCTTAGGCAAGATGCTACTCGTCCTCTTGAAGGAGCCGGGTAAGAAAACACAACTTGTTGAGCAGCCACCACAGGGCCAAGGAAAAAAGGATCCAAGGGCCTGCGGGCAAGACCATAGGAAGACAAGAGTGTGGTCTATGAGACCATGTCTTGCTTCCAGCCAGACAGAAACTTCCGGAATGCAAGGGATGGACCAAGCCATCGGCTTTGTGAGCTCTCAGGTGGAAGGTGCCAGTATCGTCGTCATCAGCTGCCGAGTACCTCCTTTGATCACTTCAAGAAGCCAGGAGGAAGATGTGTCCTTAGACACTTCTTCCTTGGGAGAGAGAGTACTAGCGAAAATGTCAACGACATCCAGATTAGGGGTGTCGAGCCTTTTCAGAAAGTACCACAACTCCCTACAGGACAAAGTAACGACTGATCTGGATCATCGATACAAAGTCCAAGGAGGAGGGGAACAAGGACAACTCGAACCCGACAATAGATGTCGAAGGATTCGGAGTCCACCTACAACATCTGAGGAGTCGAGGTATTGATCCCCTTCACCTATTCTTGTATCTTCTATGCCAAGGCCAGAGCAAGATGAGAGATGATCCTACGAGGGCACATCTCTATCCAACGACTCTCGTAAGGGTGTGTGCAGCATGGGACAGGAACCCTAAACGAGAGTCACAAGCCACCCAGGGAACAGTTTCCTGGAACAGCAAGACCGAAGAAGCTTCTCATCCATAGCTTAATCTTGACTGAGGAGAAGAAGGCTACTTCAGATAGAAGACTAGTTTGCAAGGGCCTATGTTCTTCACAAATGAAAGGGAAAGAAGCAACCCTCGGCAGAGAACACGACTCTGACCCGAGAAGGAGTTCCGCAACGACACCAACCAGCGAAGACGGCTCCAGTCCCTGGGAGTGTTGGAGAGGACCTCAAGAGATATCCAGCTATAGCCGCTGCCACTCCACGAGAAAGCCTATGCTTGCAAGGGAAGCTGGAAGGTCTCCCAGTCCTGAAGACACTGGGATGCACTGCCTGAAGAACCGCTTCTTGTGTAGCTGCTACAGGAGGTTGGGTCAAGCAGAACTCTTCTTGATGCCTTGGCTATCAGGTCGGGTGAGAGGCAAAGTCTTCCAGCATTTGTTTGTAACTCGGGGTGAGCAATGCTTGAGAACCCCCTAGCGAAACAGACAAATACAGAGGGAAAAATGTAGACATCAAGCTTCCCAAAAAGACAGCATGCCTCGCCGTAGCGGCCTCTGGGTCTGGTATGAAGGAGCGACAAAAAACTACCGACTTGTGCTGGGAGGCAACAGAAAGATGCTAGGGATTTCTCAGTCGAGCAATCTCTTCGTGAATCTTCGAGTGAGCAGTACGTTCCGTCCCGATCACACAAACCCGAAGCCAAGCTCGCCTGCCAATACATCCCCACCAGGGATGCATCTGGCTAATTGAGATGTTGAGTGTGCTATAGAACACTCGAGTACCTGCAAATGTCAACATGTGAAACAGGAGGTAAAAAAGATTGCCTCTTGTTTGTCGACAAATGCCTCTACTGTGGTTTGTTGTTCAATGAACCATGAGTGTCGCAAAACTCATCCTGAATTCTCGGAAGACCAGAAGGCTGCCTTGAGCCCAGGATGGTGATGAGAAGCTACTAATCGTCTCAGTCCCATACCTTCAAGACAAAGTCTTACAGATGTGCGCCTATTCCTCAATCGGTGAATCCGTAAGTAGACACAAGATGTGAGGGGAATATGCAAGCATATTCGAAGGTTCCTTCAATCAAGCATTAGCCTAACTCCTTCCTTGTACTTCGAAGAGGAAAGAAGGATGGAGGAATGGAAGCAGACTTCCATTCTCCGCCATGGGGAAGCTTCTGCAAGACGACAGGATACCGAGACAATTAGCTCTAGCCAGGCTGGCATTTCCCGAATCGGGAGCACGGGAGAGGAAGCGGGATGAAAAGAATTGCCGAGACCTAAGGGAAATAGATACTTCTCCTGAAGGAATCCATTTCCAGGTCTCGGCAATGTCACTGTCGGCTCCAGAGACTTGATAAGTATCATTTCATCCAGGAATCTGCAGTAGGATAACTTCTTCCCGGTCAATGCTTCTTTCTCTCTTCCCCTCTTCCCTCCTCCCTTATGGGAAAGAGGGTGGAAAGAGACACAGTTCTGTGCACTTTCCTAGAAAGGTAGGAGAGGCTATGTTCCGCAATCTTCTATCGAAGCCTGGGTCTTCTTAGGAGTTGAGGGGGGGCTGGCTTGAACTCAAGGTCGAGTCGAGATGACTAAGACCCAAAGGTCTTGGCCATTGTCCAAAGGACAAGGCAGTGCCCTGGTACGAACCTTGATTACCGAGGTATCTGGCAAAACTCGGCAAGAGAAAGGCAGAACCAAGAAAGGTTCGTTCCTACGGGTCGAGCAAACTCCAGACTTACAAAACCAAATTGGGACAAAGTCCTTCTTCTTAGCACCAGAACTGCACATAGAACTGCAGTTGGCCAGACCCTTCGAGGCAAGAAGAATTCATATTCTGTCAAGGCAGGAAAGGCTCTCTCAGAAGCAACTCCTTCTCTGAAGAAAAGAGTCCATCTGGTCGGCAGCCCCGACACTCTCGGCCCCTCGGGAACTGCAAGGGTTGCAAATGATGAAGATTATTCATTGGGGGAGTTGCGGTCCTGTCCCGGGGATCCTCGCGCTGACGAATCGGTGCAAAGTTCTCAGAAAAATGAGGGCGATCACAACTTGAAGGACCCTCGCTGCTTCCAAAGTGTGAAACTCCTGTACCTCTGCCCTTGGAGGGAGCCTTGACAGATCCCATGAAACCCTCCTTGGCTACCTGGTTGTACTATGAGACAATCGGGGGACCGACACCCAAAGCACGCCAGGAAGCCGAACTCCGAAGAGCTCTCTCTGTCCGTCTTGCACCTCTCAGAACAACCGAGAGGAAAAGAGAACAGGTGAGGAGAAAGAGTACTCCTACATGTCCTGCCAGTAAGACCAGCAGGAGAGGCGGACTGTGAGCGATAATCAACTGTTGGAGATTACTGCTACACGAGGGAAGAAGAGCTCTTATGCCGTGGCAAAGCGCTTTCCTGGGAAGAGCAAAAAAGTTCACTCAAACAGAGCCGAGAACCCGATTCAGAAAAAAACCGAGTGGGGTCAAGCCGAGCCGATCAAGCAAACGCGATCCAGACTGGGAGGTATGTGGTGGACAGGAGGCAGGCAGGGCGAACCGAGCCAAGCCAGTCTCGCAAGCATGACCAAGGGGTGAGCGGGGCGAGCAAGCCGAGCCAAGCCAGTCTTGTAAGAGCGACCAGGGTCTGAGCCGGGCCGATCGCGCGAACACAATCAGAACTGGACAGGGCGGAACTCGTCTGCCGTGCAATATTGTTAGTTTCCCGAACTCTAAACTCCGAGGCCGAGGCCCCTCGAGAAGAGGGTTCAAAGGGGAATTCTGTGTCTGCTATCCTGCATATTCGAACCCTAAGGTTCAAGACACAAGTATGAAACCTGATCGAGCAACCGAAGCAGCTGGCGGGCAGTATCGAGACACCTGACGTCTCGGCACGCAAACGCCTGGCGTCTTGGCACCCAGACACCTGGCGTCTCGGCACCTAGACACCTGGCGTCTCGGCACCCAGACACCTGAGTGTCTCGGCACTTTCTCTCGTCCTGTGCCTCTGGTCAGGAGAGCATTCGTGATTCATAGAATTCGAGCTACACATGAGACTCCCAAAAATTGGGAGTGGCTGCTTTCAGTTTCCTAAGAGATCGAAAGAGCCAGGCACAGAACCAGTCTTAGACGCAGACTTCCAAGACTGGCACCGAGGGCATGGCCCCCGAAACGCCAGACCCACAGACGAATATGAATCGGTTCCCTCCCGAGGGCGGGAAGAGCCAACAAGAGAAACTTGTCTCCCGGAAGAGAATCAGTCCCTTAGAAGTCCCACAGGACTCCTGAAGGGAATCTCTTCCCTGCTTCAGAAGGCAGGAGCTACTGCAACGGCCAGGAACGTCACTTCCACAAGGTGACTTCCTTCACCTTCATGCCGACATCTTCTACAGGATGGCGGACATCGTAACCTCCGGGGCAGCTAGCAAGAACACAATGGAAGCGGCCCCGGGCACGACCACCAGGAGAAATAGCAGGCACGATCAGGACAGCCGATGCAGGAGCTACAGAAGCGGTTCGAAAGGCAGGAGCTACCGCAACAGCCAGGAATGTCGCATGAAAGTCACCAGCAGCGAGAGGAACGATCAGGACGGCTGCGGCAGGAGACCAGGAAGAGCCGCCCAGAGACTGTCGTCGAGTTAACAGGAGCGTAACACAGGGAACAGCAGGAGCAGATGGACCACAGATATGCCAGAGGCATTGCCACAGCATACATGAAGGCCAGCAATGACAGCGATCGATCCACATCGGCAAGAACAGAGTCAGAACAATCCCGACGTAGAACTATGTCATCCAGCCAGGTATTGTGGTCGATCCCGAAGCAACACTAATGAACATCGGGACTCCTTCATGCGGGATATCCCCTGAGATATCCAGCCAACTACTGCTGTGTCTGTGATGCTCACTGTCAACCTGAAAGAAAAAGCAAAGATGATTAGAGAGGGTAAACTCTTCTTGCTACGAGGGGAACTGCCCTACGCAGTGAGAGGAAGTACCCAAGAAGAGGTCACCCAACCGCCCACTACCCTCCCCCCTCGTGGTCTTCGCCCAATGAGAGAGTGAAGAGGCCGGAGGAGAGAGATCTCTACCGAAGGATAGATAACGAAGAACCTACGGGGAGAGAAAAGGATGGAGGGGAGGCCACCAAGGGCGCCATGGAAGTGTAACTTACAGATGACGCCCGCAACCTCCCACCCGCCCCACAACTCTCTAAGCTCAGGCGGCGAAAACAACACTCACCACAAGTAGGAAGGCGAAGTAGTCATGCCCTTGTACAAGGAGGGCGGGAGCCCAAGAAGGGAAGCGAACTCTTACGTCCCGATCAATGTAGGGGGGTGAAGATATTACGTCCCAATCTAATATTTCCGATTGTGTAGGGGAATGCCTTCAGTATCTAAATAAAGGGCTACTGGAGAGAAGCATTACCACTCGGTTACGCTCCTTTAAATACGCCCTTGGCCATCAACCCAAGACAGCGCAGGGGAACGACGGCTATGCAAGGTTATCACAAATCATGGGTTTGTATTTATAAATATCAAACACACGTAATATATACACAAAATACATTAAGATCCCACCGGGATAATAAGAGCTTAACGACAGTCAGGCAAGGAGATCCAAAACCACATCTGCAACGCATGACGGCCGTAAGCAAACTGGAATGTTTACATCCAGGCAGGCGGGTATTCCGGCCTACCAGGCAGTAGTTACTGCCTAACCACCTTGCTCAAGAGTTTAACAGCCGTTTCCAGCCTACGCTGAAAGTAATTCCTAATGTAAAGGACCGACGGTTTGTATATCGTGTCAGAACAAAATGGAGTTTCCTTCACTGGGGGGGTCAGGGGGCTCCAGCCCCTGGCAAAGTAACACGGCACACTAGGTTAGGTTAGCTAAGGTTAGTATAGTTCCTTTTATAATGGGTTTCCTTTGCCAAAACCTTCTTGGACTTATGGCTCACAGGCTGCACAGAACCATTTCAGGGTGGCCATCATAACAATAACATGCCCTTTCTCTCTCTGTGTTTTACCCAACCCAAAACACCCCATTCCCAAAGGGTCCTCAAAAGAGCTGTGAGGTTAATAATAATTGGCTGCCAATAAACAACACCACCTCCTTCATCAGCAACACTAATAGGTTAGTATAGGAAAACTCACTTTCCTAGGTAACAAGCTGTGCTGTTCTATAGATTCAACTAGTTTATCATACATAACCCACAGCTACCTCACTCAGGTGCTTCAGTGCTCCTTGGGTTGGGCAAGCCAAGGTTAGGTTGGTAAATATAAGTATTAGCTCCACGCCTGTTTTTACCTTGGAAACTGGCTTTCTCTACACTTTTAGGGCTTCTGATATTGGCGGTGCATTCGTTTGTTGCCAGCCAAATGGAATGTCCCTTCGCCGTGTTTAGTACTGGCTGGGGGGGTTACCCATACGTTAACAAGTTATTGCACTTGCCGGACGGGATATGAACCATTCCAAACAGACGTACCCGTGCTCTGTCTTCAGGGGTTTATTACAGGATAATTACATTTGTGCAACAAAAACTGAAGGTATAGGCCTATCCATAATTAGCAACCAAAAAACTGTAGAAAAAGTCAAGTTAGAAGAAAATCGCTGCAGCGGAGATACTACTTAGATCTACCATTAGCTTATACTAGTGACCTGGCTAGTTTTACCTCTTTGAGGTCTAGGCTTGTTCATCCAAAGTGGTATTTTCCTTTTAGCTTAGCCTAGGCTATTCCCCTTTAACAGCGACACATATGATACAGACAAACCCAACCTGTATTTTAGCGACGCTTTTCTAGTCATGAGTACAGGCCCAGCCAACGGTAGCCTAGCATATGCCATTCTTGCATTGCTTTTGGTGAAAGATGACAGACAAGGTCGAGGACGACAAACTCACTTCTCATTATATTAACCATGCCCTTCATTGATATACTAACATAACAGAAAACTCTTAACTTCCAAACTTTACCTGGACAGATTTATCCTAATTTTCTACATCACATTAGAGGTTAGTGGTTTGCACGAATGCAATTTGACATTTGTTATTGTTATGGTCTTCTTCTTCTATTTATCGGAGTTATGGCTTCCGGGACTCTTGTTTTCTTTGGACATTAGGCTATTTTTCCAGTTTCTGTCTGGTTATTAATTTGTAGAACTCTTTAATGAATATTCCTAACAATCTGTCTAAAATGTTAATAATTGTTAGGAACAATACTAAATAACTTACAAACTTTTTTCTGTTGTTATCTTTGAAGTTTTTCCTTAAAATATTAGGGACGCTAACGGAATGTTAAGCAGTTGTAGCGCTTGTCTCAACATGGCTCATGTTGTTATTCAACGTAACCAAAGGAGAAGGCGAAGTAAGATTTAAAGTATCCAGAATGAGAGTTTGGGAAATGAAATTATAAAATTTTTCAATAAAGATATAGACAGAAGAAAAATGAATGCAAACTTTAAAACGTGTGTTCAGTAACAATGAATTAGCACAGGAAATGAAAACATGTGAGCTAGAAAAGAAAAAAGGCTGTAATAAAGGTTCATAGATTCATATAAAGAAAGAAAAAGAAAAGGATGAAGGTTTAAGAATAATCAAAGCAGTAGAAGAAATCGAGACTAAAGAGAAGTGAACAGGCCTGGCTTTTGAAGAATTCAAAAAGGAAGATGGGAAAAAGCCTAGTAATGTACGGTGATAGATCAAAAAAATGAAGAAACAGTAGAAGAGTAGAAGATATATTTAAATAATAATAATAATAATAATAATAATAATAATAATAATAATAATAATAATAATAATAATAATAATAATAATAATAATAATAATAATAATAACAAATTATTATTTCGAACCCGACCATTGGCAAACAGATTGGTCAGCTGAAAGAAACTTCACATTGACACCCTATGTAACCACTCGAAAGTACTTTAGTTCCGAAAACGCTGTATTCAAATCCACCAGTCTGCGCAGTGATAATATGCAGAAGGAAATTAATGTAAAAGGTAGCCTACGAAAGATATAGAAAATTTTTGCACGTATGAGTCCTCATAGATATCCGGCCATATTACAGTATATTGTTAAATGCAGTCTTTCATGAAAGTGGTGTTCTACTTACCCATCAAAAAATCAGAGCACGACAATATTTATATAAGCATGAAGAGGGTAACCAAATTAAATCAAAGTAAGAGACTTTGGGGTAAATAGTCTTCAGAAATACAATTTTATGAGCTCTCAGGTTGTAAGGGCAGTTATACCCTGAGTGGGTCCTGGTTATACCCGGCTAATTGAGCAATTTGGCAGTGGTAATATTTTACAAAGTCTGAACCTTAGTTTATAAAATAAGAAGAATGGCTAACCCCCATCCTTACGCTTAAAGAGTTACCTACAAGCTGCTACCCATAAATAACACTTAAATAAAATGATTTAATGTGTATTGAGATGTCATTTTATGATGAAAGATGATTAATTCAGCATTATACCTTTAAATTTCCTGCTTTGTAGATTTCCTGTCATAGGTGCGTTTAACGCTTCCTTATAAAAAAAAAAAATGACAGCATGGTGAAGTACGATTTTTTTTTTTTTTTTTTTTTGTCATTTTCAAGTCTTCTCATCATTATTCACCAGAAAGGAGGACTGGCGGAGACGGTGTCATGGAATTTTCTAAGCACCACATATGGAAAAGCGAGAACATAGAAATGTCTGGTATTGTTTGAATTTTGCCTGACTGGTTTCGGAGGGTTTCGGAAAACGGTGCTTATGGTGTTCAATCTGAAAGTAAAGGTTAGATTATAGGGAAAGAGGTGGCATTATAAACTCCTGTAACGACTCTCAGATGTTGTACTTGAACGCAATTTATCCCCTCTTTGTTTAAAACAATTTCTTTTTCCTGCTCAGTATTATCTCTAATCATTTTGATTTCATACCACCAATCAAAGATTGTTTTAAGTTTTATTTTTATTATTTGTTACGTCTCTGTTAATTTTAGACTCATTTTGTTTCTCTTCAATGCGTGTTTTATCTTGGCTTCTCGTCTTTAGAATTGAAAATTGACCTGAAATCCGATAACGATTGTGTCAAAGCATGATTTAAGAGATAATTATTTTTCTTTCTTTTGTATATCCTCCCCAGCACCGTTCTCTGTTGCAGTTTCGAGAATAGATGAAACTTTAATTTTCTCTGTTGCTCGAGAATCTTGGCTTAATATACCATAATTCCATTTAAACACTTGGTTTTGAAGAAATAATTGTATAGAAAGATACTAGTGAAGTTTTTTAAATTTTATCTATTTTTAAAAGCATGCTAGTACGATTTTCTCAGAGGTTTTACGAAATCTGTTTATTCAAGATGTTTCCAGGCTTCGCGAGTTGACCAGGATTACGTAACACCCACGGGAGCTGGAGGCAACCGCATACGTTAGCAACTTAGCAGGGAGCGAGAGAGAGAGACAGAAGGTAAGCCAGCCATCTCACGCAGGAATACTGGATTTTCCTCTGGAGAGAGGCCGTTTTAGGAAAAGACACTCTCTGTCAGGTCATTGTCTACGAGTTACGATCTGCCTGAAGAGACACGTTGGGTTTTGAATAAATCTTATATTTTTCTTTTGCTTCATGTTTTAACTTCTATGTAGCTCCTCTTCCACACTGTGTGACAGGAAGCCTTTCTCCCCCCACCCAACCCCCTAACACCCACATCCTACTGTCTCCTCATTTGGCCCATGTCGATGAATCTGCCCGAACTTAATTTCTTTCTTTACTTCTGTTGACTAACGACACATTCTCTATATATGTTAGTTTTTTGTATGTAGTTAGGACCCAGGACTGCGCTAATCAGACCCCTAATGTCTGTTGCAAGTTCCTTGTCCTTGAGATTTGGAATGACCTTGATTTTCTCTACGCCCATGCCTCACAGGTGATCCAAAGGCGCCACTGCGCCAAAGAACTACGCTTTGTATTGGTGATCAACTATTCACATATCGACCAGACCCACTGTTGCTTAATCGAGTCACCATAGCATAGGGTGTAGCATTCAAATGCATTTACGACTCCAAGTAGCCTAGTGACCAAAGATCAGCGATGTACCGTCTTGTACCGTGTAGGCCCTATACAAACGTTTGCCAACTAAATATTCATTCCATTTTTTTTTAATGTTTGTTGTTCATCTTTGACTTAAAATTGTGAAATATTGTCATTACAAGGAATTTATTTCTGCGGAGTCGCTTTAGAATTTCATGAACACGTCGTTTCGATGGACTAACATCGAACTGATACGAAATCTTCATTTCGAATTTCACTGACATAAGGTGTAAGTAAAAACCAAGCATTGCTTCAGAGGATAAGGAAACAAACCTATTGATCCATACGCTCTAAGTTAAATGACCCCGGAAAATAATTTTGAATAAAACATAGTTGAGTTCAGTTTTTTGCCGTAATGTATCATGTAGTCACCCAAAATTTAAGCTAAGGAGGTATAAAGGTACAGTTGGTAAAAAAAAAAAAATCTAGCGTCGAAAGTAACTGTCTCACTGTAAGCTCTACAGTATTACTTCGCTATTTGAAATTCAAACTAAACCTAAAATTGTTTCAAAACCTGAACATCACTTTCTGAAAAATTATAAATATAAAAAATCTAGGAATCTACATCATATTCATGATAATATATTGCCAGCAAGCGTTTAAAAAGCAGCTGATCATCCCATCACAACGTCAGAAGCTGAGTCGCACGAAATCCTAGACACTTCTTTGGTGCAACCTTTGTGTTTTAGTACGATATGTATTAAGTAACTAATAAAGATCGTCTGCCAGTCATCAAAGCATAGAGCGTCAATAACATGGAGTGGCGATCTCCCTGCCGGGCGTGTGACCTCGGGCGGCCATATTAAAAGGTCTCGGTCCAGCTCATTTAAGTATACCTTAGTTTAACCAGACCACTGAGCTGATTAACAGCTCTCCTAGGGCTGGCCTGAAGGATAAGATTTATTTTACGTGGCTAAGAACCAATTGGTTACCTAGCAACAGCTTATTGTGGAATCCGAACCACATCATAACGAGAAATGAATTTCTATCACCAGAAATAGATCTCTCTAATTCTTCATTGGCCGGTCGGAAAATCGAACGCGGGCCCAGCAGAGTGCTAGGCGAGAACGTTACCAACCTGTCCAATGAGGAACTGGTCCAACTCATAGTACTATACTTTATCACTATTATTATTTTCACTATTATTACTTTTACCTTTTTTGCTATTATCATTATCTTATTGATATTATTATTTTTACTATTGTTATTATTATTATTGTTGCTGTTCTTTGAGGCGAAAATTTCGGTCCTAATGTAAAAGTCTCAAGATATAACCTAATTCGGGACCCTCCCCCTCCCCTAGGGGTACTCACAGACACCTCAAGCAGGGGTTCAGGCACAGGTTTGCCTTCTACCACAAGTGCCAGCCAACCTCCCACGGCGAGTGACTGCTCACCCCTGCTGCCCAACTCCCCTTCCGCCCAAATGATCAACTCATTCATTTCCCGTCTTCGTGAGTTGCCATGGATACATTAGATATAACCTCTTGGAATATTTTTGGCCCCAAGCGGAACATTCCTCCCCTAAACATGTTCTGCAAAAACTTGAAAGGCATCATTGCATTACAAGAAACGCTCCTCTGGCCTCATGACCTTGCCATCTGCGATTCAGTGCATGAAGACTTCAGAGCTTTCTCGACCTCATCGATGCAAGTTACAGATCACATCGCAGCCAGTCGCCCCCCGAAAGGGGGTCCTTTCTTTCCTGTGGCGCAAATCGTTAGATAATGTGGTGAATGTGATGACCTATAAGAGTGATAGATTGCTGGTGCTTCAAGTAACAGTAGGGGAATCTAAGGTCCTAATAATTAATGTTCATATGCCATGGGAAAAGATCAATAATATTGATTAATTTTTAATACTTTTTTACTATTATTCTCCACATAATTACTGTCATTACCATCATTATGAATTCTATTTTTCTACTTCTTCAGCAACTGTGTGGATACTGCCGATAATTGTTTTTGTCATGTTATCGTGTGTATCTAGACTGCGTGCATTGTATCTGTAAATTCCATGTATGTGGCCCTGAGCTGAAATAAAGGATATTATTATTATTATTATTATTATTATTATTATTATTATTATTATTATTACTTGACTCAATTTCACAGAGAAAAATTACCTTACAAAAACAGGTTGGCCTAAGCACTCCAACCATTATCGTCAAGGCCTAAGCATCTGCTCCTGGATCTAAGCAATGTCTAACATAAATGGTTCTTGTAAATTACAGGACTTTCTTTGCATACAGTCACTAGACACTAAATAAACAGTAATGTACAATCACTGAACACTAACACTCACTATACATTTACACTCACACTTATTATACACTCGCACTCA
The DNA here is from genome assembly GCF_040412425.1 of Macrobrachium rosenbergii. Taxonomy (NCBI): domain Eukaryota; kingdom Metazoa; phylum Arthropoda; class Malacostraca; order Decapoda; family Palaemonidae; genus Macrobrachium; species Macrobrachium rosenbergii. The sequence continues at coordinate 98,405,653 of NC_089752.1, forward strand.
CTAAACACGCACACTCAGCATACACTCACTCACTAAACACTCACACTTACTGTACTATACACTCACACTCAATAACACTAAACACTCAATGAATATTCAACACTCACTAGGCGCTCACTATACACTAAATGCTCACTAAAAACTCATGAAACACTAAACATTCACTTAATCCTAAACATTCATTAAACTCTAAACGCTCACTAAACATTCACTAATCATTCACTACAAACTAAACATTCACGAAGCACTCACTACGCACTAAACACTCACTAAGCCATAAACGCTCATTAAACACTAAATATTCACTAAACCCTACATGCTCATTAAACACCCAAACACTCATTAAGCACTAAACAGTCACTGAACATTCACTAATCACTCATCAAACACTCACTAAACACTTACACACTAAACATTCACTAAACACTAGCATTCACAAAACATTCACTAAACCCTAAACACTCACTAAATATTCACTGACTACCTACATAATAAACATTCGTTAAACAGTAACATTCACTAAACCCTCAACATTCACTAAACACTCATAAACATTCACTAAACACTTACTCACTAAACATTCACTAAACCCTACTCACCAAACTTTCCTATAACACTTACTCATTAAACATTCAGGATAAAAAAATTCACAGTCGCACTAAGCCCATGTTCAATTTGCGCGATTACCAGACCCTTAAGATGGCCGCAAGGCTCTGCAGCGGCGCGCCGCCCTGGTGGAAGACCACCAAACTATGTATTACTGGTACAGTATACAGGTAGCAGCTCTAGATATAATTTTATTCTTTTACAGTTTACAAGGATGTATGTAAATTATGTTTATAATGAAGACATTACATATGGGGGATACACACTTGGGAAGAGGCAAGGAACTTTTGATGATCGCTAAGGCATTTTTTTTTTTTTGTGTCTGTGATTAGGGAGAAAGAAGGGGAATATCATAGTCAGTGGTTCAATTTCGGTTGGATGAAAATGACCTCGTCGAGGCCCTCCCATTTTTTATTATTTTATTTGACAGAGTGCTGATCTCATGCATGGTAATTTTTCTTTCTTTCTGTCCACCTTGTTAGCCACTACAGTACAGTTATCTGATCATCAATGCATAATCTAGTGAATATGTCAATGGAGGCCCAATGGTTTTCATGGAACGAACTGAGATCGTGCAACCCTTGTTTGGTATTTCAACCTGGGATCTCTCAGCTAGAGGTATAAGCCACATTACCACTTGTATATAACCACAGGCCATAACCCCTCCCCTCCCCACGCACACACAGATTATGATGGACAGACATACAAGTAAAGCCCCCTCTCCCCAAAGGGGAAATATTCTAAGTTACTGAGAAGAAAAAATCACTCCCTAACTTTTACTTATCTTTTCTTAGTTCATAAAGAATATCTCATTGCTGTTATAATTGTTTTCATGATTATTACTATTAATAATGGACGGGTGCCTGAATATCAATATAATTACTGTTTTCCTGGGATGGAACTGATTGAAATTTCATAGACTGATGCACTTATGACGAACTACTCTTAGCGGTTTCACGTAACAACAACACCAAAGAAAACGGAAGAATTTGTATTTTCCCCAGCTGACTTTCGAATGAATGTTTTAACACCTACCGGTGTACTTTTTTGAATTAATGTGCAAGTATTTTTACTCCCCATTTCGGATTATATCCGTTTGAACAGGCAATGCATTGTCCTTATATACTTGTTACTTGTCGCTGTTTGTTTGAAATGGCGCCAGACCTCACACCGACTCCCAGTAAAAAGGAGAGAAGACTCCAAACGTGAAAGAGACGCCAGATTGAAGTTTTCGTCTGTTCAGCGCACTCTGCAGCTGTTTTGATCAGTTACAGCTGACGGAGGTTATCACCTTCATTTGCAGCTTTTTCCACCTGAGGGGATTCCCCAGCTTCATTTTTTCTTACTTGATTCCGTAAAAACGTGGACAATCCTACATTTGGATTTATCATTAAGATGAAATTCACTTTGTATACACAAACTCCAACTGGAATTCGATGAATCTTATGATAATCAGAAGCCGCAGTAATTTAATTTCCCGTGTCTTAAGATAAATAAGAAGGGAAGAAAGAGACCCAGAAATGCAAAATTAAGTAAAATATTTAGTTATGACTTTCCGAAGGGTCAAGATGTTTCGAACGCAATTATGGGAGGTGAATTTTGTATCTCTTTGACGGATGAAATACTAAGGAAGAGACTTCAGCATTCAAATGTAAACGCTGAAAGATAAAACATGACTAGGTGACATGGTTGACCAGATTGTCAGTAAACTGGGCTCTTTTAGGATACTGCAACCTGTTACAGCGATGTATAATAACTTTGTGTGGGTGTGTGCCTAATTACATGTTAATTATTATTCATTTTAATCATTGGTTAAACATTAGAGATTTAGAGTAGGGTATATTTATATTTATAATCAAGGTAACGAAGAACATGACGTCCATGTTTAGAGAACACCGTTTACGAAACTGGGGTGAATAATAAACAAAAACATTGCATGAATACGAAACTGTTACAGTATCTTAACTTCCTCCACAGTTTATGCAGAAGTCACAGAACCTCTCCCACGCATAAACGAGGGTAGTCTGGCAGAATGTTATGAAACGTTAAATAAAAGTCTTAAGCAATCGTAAAACCTAAAGTCGTAAACGTCAGTTGTTTTCATTTGTTCTCTAATGTATACATTTTTATAAACAACTAACATTTTAAGGAGACTCCATATGAGTTTGCCAGTTTTTGTCTTGGGTACCGTTCGTTACTCTGCTTGCTGCGGAAGTGTTTTCAGCGTCGAAGAACTTGCTCATGGGTTGATGGCATCAATTCCAGTAAATCATGGTTCGTTCTTGCTTCACGTTAGACTCGTTCCGCGTTCTGCAAAATGACGAAACAGATGAAGGTACGTTACACTATTTATAAAGAGATGCATTTTCGGCTCATGGCAGCCGTGTTTGGATGGCAAAAACTAGGCGATGCAAATATCAAAGACAACTGGGAGTCCCCTTGCCTTCAGCGTCAATAAATGGAGTGAGCGAGATAGGTCAAACTATTTTTCCCCTGTGGAGTTTATTTGATGTATTTGTTGCATCCAAGCATATAGCCTACTAATTTACACTCTGCTGATAACTCAAGTCGTGAAGTTGACCGCCTTGAAATCATTCTCTCTCTCTCTCAATCTGCTGTATATACATTACACATGAACGCACATACACACACACACATGTATAATATATATATATATATATATATATATATATATATATATATATATATATATATATATATATATATATATATATATATATATATATATATATATGGAGTGTGTTTGTGTATGTCCTTACGCGTGTGCATATGCATATC